>NC_133658.1:812669663-812975913 GCF_037893015.1 Macrotis lagotis | reverse complement strand
CGGGGGTTTTTTTAATCTTAAAGGAAGAGGGGGACTCTGAAAATTCAAAGGACTGGAAATTTCATGGATAGGGACAAAGATAAGAACATATCAAAGGATTCTATATAGCTTGGTCATAAGTTCTCAGGGAAATTCCTCATATTATCCATTTCCTGGGCTGATTCTATTGTTTCACCATATACTAAATGTTACATTTCTTTTATTCATCGATTATGACACATCAAATATGACTCTCTCTTATCTCATGGTCACTAATTCCCACTACTATTCTGAAGTTTTCACTTATCTAAACCTTCTAGGATCAGTTACTGTTCACAGCTACCATATCCAAGTATATAGTGACTTGAAAGTTTCTCAATGATAGGAGTAGAGTGAGATCCTTTCAGTGCATAAACAAGGACTGTGATCTACCCTGCTTCTCCAGAAAAACGACAAAAGTGAATCAAATGCACCAAACTAAAAGTGAATCTATTCTTTTGATGGCTTCCCTGTTGCAGGTTCCTGATCTTTGGACCCAGAAAGTTATCTGACTTGAGATCTGAAATTCCCTTTCAATGCCTATTAAATCCTAATTATATGCCTATACTCCAACACTTGTTTCAGGGACAGCTTAAACATAGTTCTTGTGTGTGTGTGTGTGTGTGTGTGTGTGTGTGTATGTGATAAGGATTTTCAAAACAAGTCAATCTTTGATTGACATGGAAATGTCAAACTAGGACAAGAACAAAATATAGGTTAAGAAGTCAAGATCTACATCTCTAGCTATGTTATGCATATTTACCAGTAGCTTTTGTGAAATATATTTTTCTTTCCTTTTTAACTTTTAAATAATATTTATAATTCCCTTGTTATTTGTAAAGGTAATTTTTAACATTTTTTAAATTTTGAATGCCAAATTTTCTTTCTCCTGCCTTAATACAGTAAGCAAGTTGATATAGGTCATATATGTTCAATCAAGCAAATCATTAATATTAATTATTGTCCAGTCCTATAGAAGAACAAAATGGCACCACTATGTTAGAATCACATTACAATGTGTCTGACTATCTCTAATCAGACCAATATAAGCTCAGAATGCTCAAAGCTGACATTTGAGTTGGATTCTCTGAATCTGAACATCCTGCATTTCTTTTGGGCTACTTCAATCCTCCTTTGCTCATAAAGCATAGTACCTTCTTTTTGTAGATATGCCATGCTGGGTGGTCCTTTGTCAGCATCTCTGGTGTCACATAATCAATTCTAAATTTCTTGGGAGGGACCTTTGTATTACCTCTTTTGACCTCCATATTAGGCATGTCATGAAAGAAGAAACAGACCAAAAGAAAAACTAAAACAAAAAATAACAAAAGTGAAAATATGAAGTATGCTTCAAAATCCATCAGTTCTTTCTCTAGAAGCAGATAGAATTTTTCACCATGAGTCTTCTGCAATTGTCTTGGATCATTGAATTGCTGAGAAGAGCTAAGTCACTGATCATTGCATGGTGTTGCTGTTACTGTGTACAGTGTTCTCATGATTCTGCTCAATTCACTTTACCTCAATTCATATATGTCTTAATGGGTTTTTTTTCTGAAATCAACCTGTTTTTCAATTTCTTATAAAACTTTTGTGCTATATTTGTGTCAATTTTCTTTCTTTACATCAGAATGACTAGTGTCATCTCTATGACTGCATCCTTCACCAGCAGAAATCTTAATCTATCTATGCTTTTTTTTATCCCTTGCAAGTCTTTTCAGAAACTCACCATAATGGGGTGGCTAGATGGTGCAATGGATAGAGCACCAGCCCTGGAGTCAGAAGTACCTGAGTTCAAATCTGGCCTCAGACACTAATAATTACCTAGCTGTGTGGCCTTGGGCAAGCCACTTAACCCCATTGCCTTGCCAAAAAAAAAAAAACCTCACCATAACATGCTCACCTAAATTACTGGAAGCTTTCTTTTGGTCCTTTTAATAGCTCATGGATATTATTGCAGTCTATACTAATGCCTGTCTCTAACTCTCAGCCTTAGTAGGTCACTAGACCATTTCCTTTGATGTCAGACAGCTCTTCAGTAATATCTTTCATTCCACTTCTTGGTACTATGATTATTCTTGTTTTAAATATAAAGAAATGGACATTTTCAGAAGGTAAACAATTCATCCTAGGTCACACAACTAGTAAAGAGTGAAGCCAAAACTGGTCTTTTGACTTCAGGTTTTCTTAAAACTAATCCATGCCTCCTCTCAGACCCTAACCAGTATCTCTTTTACCTATTTCCCACATTGGAACACAGATATTGCCTTGATTAGAGTTTTTTTTTTAGTAATTTTCTATATTTGTGTGGGGAGTAAGTAATCGCATAACCCTGTATTCAGATTAATATCCAGAAACTTCTGTTTCTTTTTTGATTTATAAACATTTCTTTGGTCCTTCACTGGAGAGGGAACATTAATTCTTTTTTGACTATCCAGACTGATTTTTTTGACTATGCAAAAGAGGTCATTCTTTGTTTCAGTTCTTTCTTACTGCCCTACTCACTGAATCAGTATTAACTCAGTCAAACTGAAACCTGTTAGAGACCTTAACTTAAAATCTCTGGGTTTCTCACTACATCCAGGACCATCTCTAGTGGCCCTGATCCATATCTGGCCACTAGACCCAGATGACTACTGAGGAGGAAGTGAGATTGGTGATTTTGCAAAGTCGTCCTCCTCACTTGCAGGACATAGCATCACATGTCATGGGCTTCTTCAAGAAGGAAGGACAAACAGTAACACCATTGCCTACAGGAAAAGCAGTGAGATACGAAGAACAATAGACTTTGGTTTTACAAGATCTATGTTGGAGTACCTGATCTGACATCTCTTAACTGTGTAATCCTGGTACCTTCCTTTCTGAGTTTTACCTTCTTTTTCTTTAGGAAAAAAAGTGATATTACCTGGACTAACCATTTCGCAGAAGAATTATAAGGAAAGTAATTTATTATAAACCTCTGAAAAGAATGTAATTGGGAGTTATTATGCCCAATTATTTCTCAAAACACATTTTCAATAAATAATTATGAGGCATCTATGATTTTCTAGGCCCTAGGAACACAAAAATAAATATGGTATAGGATTGTTTTCAAGCAATTCACACTGAAATCAGAAAGCATATACACATACAAACTTCAAGGCTCAAGGAGAAAGTGAAACAAGTACAAAGGAGATAGCCAAGTAAAGTGCTATGAAATCTTTAAGCAAAGAGAGGAGACTATGCCCTGAGGAGGACAGGGGACACTTTTCCATTCTCTTATCTCCTTTTAATGAAGAAATTTCAGCCTGCAAAATAGGACTAATTCAATTGAACAAGTATTTATTCAGCTCCTCTTCAATTCAAGGCACAGCATTTTGTTTGTCAGAGAATTGTAATTTAGATAATAATGTACAATTATCAAGGTCATGACCAGTAACTACACCTCATCTTAGGATGCTAACTACTCATCCTCTCAGCTAGACAGCTTCACCATATTTTCTGACTCTTTCTTTTCTAGGCATCGCATATCCAATTAGATGGATATGCTTAATATATGTTTCACATAGTAGATAGAACATTGGTTGGTTCTTGTCTTTTGTTATTGAAGAAGACCAAAATGACATCACTATGTTTGAGACAAATTGCAATGTGTCCAACTGTGGCTGATCAGACCAATATGAGTTCAGAATGCTCTACCACAGGTTGGGTACAGATAGTCCATGTGAACACCTGGGGTGGGTACTCTAAACTTACAGCTGTCACATTTCCTTTGAGCTGCTTCAATTCTGCCTTCCTCATTGAGCACAGCACCTTCACTGATGCTGGACAGTCCTGTGCCAGTGTCTCCCAAGTTGCACAATCAATTCTAAAGTTCTTCAATGAGACCTTCAGAGCATCTCAGTATCACTTCTTCTGACCCCCTTGTGAGTTCTTGCCTGTGTGAGTTCTCCATAAAATAGTCTTTTTGGCAAGCATATATTTGACATTCTAACAATGTGTCCAGCCCATTGTGGATGCCCTCTCTGTAGTAATGTTGGAATGCTAGGTAGTTTAGCTTCAGTATCTGGTATCTTCTCCTGCCAAGTGATCTTCAGCATCTTCATAAAACAATGTAAATGGAAGCGATTCACTTTCCTGACATGATGTTGGTAGACTGTCTGGGATTCACAGGCCTATAAGCAATGAGGTCAGCACAATGGCTCTGTAGACCTTCAGTTGGGTAGTTCTTCTAATACCTCTTCTCTGCCATACTTTCTTTTGGAGCCTCCCAAATACTAAGCTAGCTCTGGCAATGCCAGTGTCAACCTCCTTGTTAATGTGGACCTTCTTGGAAAGGACACTGCCAAGGTAAATGAACTTGTCCACAGTACTCAGAACTTCTCCATTTCCTGTAATAAATGGTTGCCTTGCCTTAGATAGAAAATAGAACTTAGAGTTAAGAGGAAATAGGTTCAGACCCTGCCTCAGACATTTTTCTCTATTTGACTCTGAACCTCACTTTCTTCATTTTTAAAATTAGATGATTGGACTCTATTTCTTATCCTCTATGTTATAATAGAATTATCCCCTTATCACTTCTAGATTCACTGACTTCAATAAGTCTTTTTCCTATCTATATTAGTTATCATTCAGTTGACCAGTTGTATCTGATTCTGTGATCCTGTAGACTAGGTGTAGGGAGCCTTTTTTCCTACCAAGGGCCATTGAGATATTTATAGCATCAAACGTGGGCTATATTTGGTCAAATATTTAATTAATTCACCTCTATAAAACTTCTAAATTTATTTAATTTCAAGTCCTGTCTGCAGTTACCTTGATGGCCCATACTTCAGAGGTTCCCTGCCCCTGTGGAAGACTATTATATACCAATGTTGTTCATGGGGGTTTCTTGACAAAGAGATTGAAGTGGTTTGCTATTTCCTTCTCCAATGGACTAAGGCAAACAGATTAAGTGACTTGCCAGGGTCATGCATCTAGTATCTCTCTCACAGAAAAGTAAGTGATGCTCTCTCCAATAATGTGATATTTCAGACCTCTCTCCCTGCTGCCACCTTGGGCTCCTTATCTATGAATTGAGAGGTTTGGACTAAATAACTTTGGAGGTCTCTTCTAGATCTGTATCTGGGATCTTTTAACCTTCTTCTAGTTCTCTTGGCATGGAAAGGATACCACTAGAATATAAAATGTGCCCGTCTCCTTGTCCTCCTCTTCATATTACCGGTCTCTCTTCTTTTCTCCTGACAAATTGATACCATTTCTCTTATAGAGTCCTTGGGTGGTAATGAAAACAAACCTCATTGATATGGGAGCCTACGAACATTGTGTGTAAGATTTTGTTGGAGAAGATACTGGAATAGTTTGCCATTTTCTTCTCCAGTTTGTTTCCATTTTACAGAGGATGAACTGAGGCAGAGGAGTTAAGTGACTTACCCAGGATCACATAATAAGTGCCTGAGCCTAGGTTTGAGTCTAATCTTCCTGACTCCAGGTCCAACCTTTTAGCTATTATACCATCAATCTGTCTACCACATGCCCAAGATTTTAATGTTGATCTATAATAGACTGCTTAATGGATCCATTCTATAAGCCTATAAAGATGACTTTTTTGCAGAAAAAAGAAAGTGAGTGGCCATAAGAGAATAGAGTGCTCAGCCTAGAGTTGGGAATATCTGAGGCAAAGACAAATCTGATATGTCCTTGTGTGACACCAGGCAAGGGTTAACCTCTGTTAGATTCAGTCTCCTTAATGTAAAATGAAGATTGATGGTAAAGATAAAATGAGACTTTTGTAAAATGCTTAGCATAGGACCTGGAACACAGTAGGTACTATATAAAATATTTGCTTCCTTTCCCTATAATCCATGCCTTCCTTTACACAATCAATATTATCATTTATCTGAAAATGCCATTTGTTTTAGTTTTGTTTTGTTTTTTTGCAAGGCAATGGGGTTAAGTGACTTGCCCGAGGCCACACAGCTAGGTAATTATTAAGTGTCTGAGGTCAGATTTGAACTCAGGTACTCCTGACTCCAGGGCCAGTGCTCTAGCTACTGCACCACCTAGCCACACCCTGAAAATGTCATTATTGCAGAATCTTTGCAGATGCATCAAAGTTGACAAATGTCTCCTCTGTTTTGCCTACTTTGCAAATAAACTTTGCTAACAACAACACTGTCTATGTATGGCTTACCTACTTCTGAGGAAGTGATAAGTTTATTTTCTGGGTGAGCAAAGCAGGATACAGAGATCAATATCCTTTTCTGGGGAAAAGCAAGAATAACTTAGCAGAGCAAGGAGGCAAAGGGAAAAAGAAGGAAGGGAGTGTGGAGTACAAGGATTCTGGTCTAGAGGGACACACTCAAGATTGCACAATCATTTAGAGTAATGTTCACAGGAGTCCTTGAGCAGTTGATATAAGGAGAACTTTCTGTTTTTGTTTCCTTCTTTTCCCCCTCTACCTTTTTTGATATTAGCTCTCTGTCTTTAAGATTAGACAAAATTAGATCTCTGTCCTTAAAATAAGATTAGATCTCTGGCTTTAAAAAATTGTTCTTTGTATCCCCAGTCTCACTTTACAAAAAAAAAGGAAGTTGAGGTTTAAGTTTCCCAACTAGTAAGTGTCAGAGTCAATATTTGAACCAAAATCCCTCCTGTTTCCAGGTCCAGTGCTATTTCCACTAAATAATAACTGCAATGATAATAGTAATAGTACTTAAAAAGAACTTTAGATTTTGCAAAGCCATATATATATATATATATATATATATATATATATATATATATATATTTATAATCTCATTTGTTCCTCACAGCACCCTTCTGAAGTAGGGCTATTCTTATTCTTTTGAAGATGAGGAAAAGGAGTCTGAGAAAGTATACATGACTTGTTCAAGGTCACATGGCTAGTGAATGAGAATTCAGAAGTTTGTCTTCCTAGTTCCAGACCCAGTCTTCTTTACAACAATCTTCCTAAGCTATTTCTACTATACTTAGCTTCATTAGATTATTCTCTCTCTGAGTCCTTCAGTACTTTTTTGTCTTTATAATATGAAATCAGATATCCAAGGAAATGAAGATAATTCTGCAGAGAGGTTAACACAGTCATTTATATGCAAACTAAATAATTCAGTTACACAGGCATTACACAGTAACTCAGTTACTACTATGTGCTAAGCAAAAATTAAATGGTGGTAAATGAACAGCATAATGTTCAGATAACTGACTTATTAGCTTAATTAGAAGTTATGTCAATATAATCAGTATTTTTTTCTTCCTGACTTTCCCAATTGGGAATAAGTCCCCCATTAGAAATGAGCTCTTCAGCATCAGAGTTATGGAAATTCATTCCATTTCAACCTGAGCAACTTGGGAGGGTAATCATAGAGAAGACAGGGCCTTTCATTCCCAGGTCCAACAAAGTCTCTCATTCTTAGGTCCATAATTCAAATGCAATTCAGGAGCAAGCTTGTGAATTCCCTTTTATGAAATACTTATTTAATTTCCTAATAGAAAGTAATGTTAACTTTTATTTCTTTTGGGGAATCGGCCAAATCCTAATTAAAACTCATCCATTGGGGTGACTAGGTGGCACAGTAGATAGAGCACCACCAGCCCTGGAGTCAGGAGGACCTGAGTTCAAATGTGACCTCAGACACTAAATAATTACCCAGCTATGTGACCTTGGACAAGTCACTTAACCTCATTCTCTTAAATAAATAAAAAAATTTTAAAAACCTCATCCATTGTAGTTTCAATAGAGAGGTAAAAACCTATTTCTCCTGCAAGATGCTGCTCAGAAAGCAGACCATGAGAAAAGTCATTCCCATGCCTCTGGGAGATAGGAGGGCAGCTCCTAAAGACATTATATGTGTGACTTGTAGCAGCCAGATGGCCTTGGATGCTCTTTATTTAGGACAATAGACTGCCTGATTCAAGAATAAGGTATTTAAAGAATTTCATTCCTCACAAAGACAGTATTGGAATGAATATACAACTACCTATCCTATGCAAATCTATGGTGTCTGGTGTGACCTAAATAAGGAAAGGAGTTCAGTTCTAGACAAAGCTTCAGTACAGTCTGTGACTTCCTTCACAGAATCTGTGTTATCATTTATAACACCATTCCACTTCATCCATTTAAATTGTATACAGATGTTGTTGGATAATTACAAGCCTTTCTTTAACATTGTGTTTACAGGGCCCAGTGCTTAGCTGGACATACTGGGCACTTAATAAATGTTTTTTGATTATTAATTGGTGTTTGCCAGGAATCAAAGTCAACCTCACCAGTATATAATTTAAAGATTCGTGTCCTCTTTCTTGGTTTGTATATTCAGAAAAAAATTGCCCTTTCCTAGTCCAATGGTATATCTCCTATTATGACCATGCTCATTCAAAGATCTATGACAGTAGAGCCTGCATCACCTCTACCACTTCATCCAAAATCCCTCTGTAATCATTATTATTCTACCTTTTCCTTGACAAAAAAACACTATCTATGGTAGGAAAAAAAATAACAAGAATAAAATACACATTAGATAGCGCTCCTCAACATCACTCAGTATTCTATCCTGGGCCCTCTTTCCTTCTTCCTCTCCACTATTTCAACTGGTGATCTCCTCAGTTTCTATGGATTTAATTACCATCTCTGCTCTCATGTTTCTCAGATTGACCTTTCCTATCCCCATCTCACTACTAATCTCCAGTCTCACATCTCCAATTGTCTTTCAGACAGCTCAAACTGGATGTCCAAGAGACAGCTTAAACTCAATATGTCCAAAATGAAATTCATTATCTTTCACCCTAAATACTTCCTTGCTTCTCCCTTCCATATTACTTTAGAAGGCAACACCAACCTCCCAGTTCCTCAGGTTAATAATGACCATCCTGGATTCCTTACTTTTTACATATCCAAGGGGTTTCCAAGGCTTGTCAATTTCACCTTTGTAACATCTCTTGAATATGCCCCATTTTCTCCTCTGATCCTACCACTATTCTAGCGTAGGCTCTCACCACTATATCACTACTTGTATTATTTCCAAGTCTGGTAGGTCTTCCTTAAGTCTCTCTCTATTCCAATTCATCATCCATTCAGTCCAAAGTGATTTTTCTAAAGAGAAGATCTGATTGTGTCACACACCCCCTGCCCAATAAACTCCAGTGGCTTCTTGTTGCCTCCAAGAAAAGATACCAAATGTTCATTGGCATTCAAATTCTTTCATAACTTTTCCCTTTCCTACCTTTATACTCTTCTTACACCTTATTTATCAACACAAACTCTCCTATTGTCTCCTGTCTATTTCATGAATAGTACTCTCCACATCTCAGTTCTAGGCATTTCCCCTAGCTGACCAACATGCCTGGAATGTCCTCCTTCCTCTGCTCCAACTACTGATCACTATGACTTCCTTTAAGGCCCAACTAAAATCTCCCTTCTACAGGAAGGTTTATCCAATCCATCTTAGTAATGCCTTTTTTCCCATCAATCATTACCTATTTGTCCTTTATGTAGTTTGATTTGTGCATATTTGTTTGTATGTTTTCTTGCCTATTAGATTCTAAAGCCCTTGAGGGAAGAAGGGACTGTCTTTTACCTTAGCAAAATGTTTGCAAATAGAAGGCACTTAATAAATATGTATTGTTTGATTGATTGATTGATATTATCATCTAATAACTTCAAGTAAAAACCCTAACCCTTATTCTTCTTCCTCTTGCCTAAAATATAATTTTTAAAATGGAAAAAATAATCTTTTGCATTATTTTTAGTCATGTATTCTCAACGTTATTCTTATAGGACTGTGCCAGTCTTTTGAATCATCAAATAAGTGCAAATTTTCTATATATTTTCTTTAAAAATTCTAATTCATCTAATTGGATCCCTGTGCATTCACACTGATATCTATTCAGTTCCTTCTTTTCTTCTTTATTGGCATCATTTGTATTTGTTATTAGAATTTCATCCTTGAGTACTTCCATCCCAATGTAGCCAACTGGCATCATAGAATCATATATTATTGAATCCTACCTAACTTTCCTCTGAACACATTTACATCTTCTTGTCTAAAGTATGTGAAGCTTTCCTTTCTTTCTTTCTCTGTAAGAAATTCAAGCATAAAATGGTCATTTCTGAGCAGTATTCCTCTAATTTCCTCTTCACAAATCAGCTGCAACTCATCAGTCAGAAACAAGTCCAAAAGAATGGTGCTCTTTATCATTTCTATCACCTTCTGAAGAATGAAATTATCCACAATCCAAATTCAAGATTTATCAACTTTTCCACTTTGGAAAGAAAAAGATAGTCACATAATTGGAGTGCCCCATGCCTCCATTCACCCCTTGACAAGTTTGTGGTCTGCTTTCTGATTTTTTTTTTATCAATGGTGTCTATTTTTCCAGGAGGTCTGCAATTTACTCCCATTACAACTTGATTTTTATTTGTCTCTGTGTATTCTTGAAGCAACTAGGTGGCAGAGGGGGAAAGCATGCAGAGCCAAAAGTCAGGAAGACTTATCTTCCTGAGATCAAATCTGACCTCAGATACTTACTAATCATGAGACCTGGACACATCACTTAAACCTGTTTGCCTCAGTTCTTCATTTATAAAATGAGCTGGAAAAGGAAATGGCACAATGATGGAATCATGAAAAATCGAATGCAACTGAAACTCATTCGTGATTCTCATCCAAATGCTCTCCACAACATTTTGCTTCATTAGACAGTGAATTTCTTTGTGTGTGTGTGTGTGTGTGTGTGTGTGTGTGTATTTTTTCAACCAAAAATATTAATCAATTGTCTTTTTGTCTATTCAGTGCCTTTTTTAATAAAATATTTTTCTAAAGAACATTCTAGAGACAACTAGGTGGCACAGTGGATAAAGCACCAACCCTGGAGTCAGGAGGACTTGAGTTCAAATCCAGCTCCAGACATTTAATAATTACCTATCTGTGTGAACTTGGGCAAGTCACTTAACCCCATTGCCTTGCCAAGGAAAAAAAATCTAAAAAAACATTCTAGTCATGAGATCTATTTATCATGACTCAGTAATTTCCCCAAATTTCAGTTTTGCCTCCTTGTGTGCTAGGGGTCATGGATAAATGTTGCAGAGTGGAAGGCTTAGGCTCTCTCTATATAAAGAAAAAACTTCCTATCAATTAGAACTATCCAAAAATGAACTGGATAATTTATTACTGGGAATGCTGTAAAGTAATTAATCTAAAGATCTGAGCTGAAGTAAATGACCTCTGAGATTTTATAATTCAACTTTAGTAGGTCTCCATATTCTTCCTCCTTCCCCATGGACAAACAGACTTAGAAAACTGTCTTCCATAGTTATACAAACACAAGGAACATTTGCCTTAGGGGTCAGCCCAAGTAGCCCAAAAACTGAAAGGAATAACTATCATCTTGTTTATTTCCCATTCTTTGGCCACTTGGGAACAGATTTCTGATTCTTTATCTTGTATTACTAGATACTCCTGGATGCTCCATGAATTAAACCCTCTACATCCCAATTCTGATCATTTTCTCCAGTTGTACAGTTTGCCTGGACCTTTCTACTGATAAACTTTGAAATGTAAGAGCTAGTGGACATTTGTACTTTGTGGTTTATAGGACTGGGTTTTTTTTTTCTGTTTTCTCAGCTAAGCAGACCTAGGGAGGTCTAACTTGGTAGGAAGGCATTTTTCAGTATTACATTTTACACAGTGTTTTCCTCACAACAATTCTGTAATAACTCTGTAAAAACTCCTCTTTTGCTAATGAAGAAAATAAAGGTCAGGAAATATTAACTTTCCCCAAGTTACAAACTGAATTGGAAGCTATTAGATACTAACTTGCTTCCTGACCCCCAAGAGCAGGGTTTTTCCATCATAGCCAACCAGGCATTCATAAAAGAATATCCTTAATACTGATAAATATATGTTGTTCAACATGGTATGATAATCAGTTGTAAATAACTTTTTTTGTAATTTATTTTCCTCAATTACATGTAAAAAACAATTTTCAACATTCATTTTTAAAACCGAGTTTCAAATTCTCCTCGGCCCTTCCCATTCCCTTTATTAAGAGGGAAAAACAATTTGATATAGCCTACATATGCAAAACATAATTTCGAATTGGAAAGAAAAGATAGACCAAAATGTTTAAAATTTAAGAAAATAAAAAGATAAGCTTCAATCTGTATTCAAACTCCATCAATTCTTTCTCTGGAGATGGTTTGCTTAACACAGACAGAAACACACACACACACACACACACACACACACACACACACAGAAAATGTGTTTGGCATTCTATTTGGCATTCAAAACTTTTCATAACCTTATCCTCTTGAATGTTTCTAATCTTATTACGCTTTATTTCTCAACACATATTCTTTTATCCAGTAATGTCTCCTGGATGCTCCATGAATAAAACCCTCTACATACCAATTCTGATCATTTTCTCCAGTTGTACAGTTTGCCTGGAATGCTCTCCCTCTTCAGCTCCAATTACTGACTTCCCTAGTTTCCTTTAAATCCCAATTAACATTTACCATCCACAGGAAGTCTTCCCCAACTCCCCTTTAATTCCTGTGCTTTCCAGAAATTAATTACCTCCCATATGTCCAAACATGTTCACATGTTTTCTCCTTCATTAAACTGAGCTCCTTAAGAACAGGTATTGTATTCTTCCTCTTTTTCTAGTCCTAGTCTTTAGCACAATACCTTATGCTTACTAAATGTTTAATGATTGAATGATTGTAAAGTTTATTTAGCTTCTGCCTTTCTATCCCCATTGCCTAGCAGAGTGTTTAGCACGTAACTTATGCTAAGTAAGTGCTTGTTGAATAATATATATGGTATCCCAAAAGTTTGGGGGCAGTTTTAAGCTTTCTAAAGTAACTTAATAGCTTAAAAAGGCATTGTCTTTTGGATTACTGTGTATAAATATGAGCTATTCTTTATATAGGAAACTTTCATTTAATCTAAGAAGAAAGATTTAGACTTTAATATTGGTTGATTATCCCTGTGTTTGAAGAAAAGAATTTTAGCAAGTTTTTTTAATCTTCTTTTCTCCCAGAGCTATCCAGTGTCCCTACAAACTAGAAAATAGAGTTTGGATTTGATATGTGTTCTCTTTGGCTTATGGCCCTGGGGAATGAGTCGGGGAGGGGGATGAGAATAAATAAAATAAAATCAATTGGGAAGGAAAGAAAAGCTGTGTGCCAGGCAAAAATGAGGCTGAGATATCAGGTGCTACATCTCTGGATTAATAAGAGTAGAGACAGTGAGTAATTGATTGGAGTCAAGTCATAAATCCTAAATGTTATACAACTCAGCATTCTTGGCTGCCAAAGGTACTGGAGGCACCAGCTGAAGCCTAAGTTACTGCCGCCAGCTCCAAATGGGAAATTTACTAAATCTGCAGAGTACAAAATAATAGTTTCCCCCCAAAACTCTTCCAAAAGGAAAAGAAGATGAAAGTCTCATGATTTCCAAAGCATGTGTTTGTCTTTTGAGCTGGGGAGTGGGGGGAAAGAATGGAAGGAAACAAAGAGATAAAGAGAAGGAAGAAAGGGAAAAAGAGTACAGGAAGAAAGATAGGGTATAGAGGGAAAGAAGTAAAAGAAAGTTAGGATAAGAGAGAGGCAGGGAAGAAAAGGAAGGGGTGATTACAAGAAGAGAAAGAGAGTCAGAATCAGAGGAATATTTTTGTCTCCTTGAATTATTCTAGTGTCTCATGAAGTTTTGGGTTTCTATACATAAGAGAAACAGCATGGTGGAGAGAAAAGCATGACTAGCATCTCAGGTGTGATGATTTGATGAGTCCTTTTCAGAGTTGCACGTCCACCTTTGGCATGCACCTGACACAAGTCTCACCTATAGCTTCAAGAAGCTGTAGCATAGACAGCAGCCACACTTTCATAAAATTGTCTCAGCCGACAGGTCAAACAGGTCAAGGGTAGCTATTAGGTTTCAAATCCATTGTTGAGTTAGAAGGGTATCTAGCCCAAGTTTGGGAAGGCTTCCATCTGTGGAATGGACAGATGAAAATAATTTGCTCCAATGACGCTGAAGGAGTGGAACTGTGGAACATTTAGAGCTTGGTCAGACACTGAAGATGCCAAGGTCATCCACTCCATCTCAGACCATTGCCAGTCTGGTCACTAGAGTTCGCTGACTCTGGAGGAGTGGGACTGATGACTTTATGCAATTATGCCTCACCTAAATTCAATTCCCATGCAAATTAAGATATCACCCTGCAATATCATTGTTCCTTTCAAAGTCTGCTTCTCTCCCTTTAATCATAATTATATATTTGAGTATAAAGCTGTCAGCTTCCTTGGAAAAACAAGAGGCTTACCCCATTGTATCAAAAGTTATAGGTTGCAAAACATCCAGGAAAGGGATGAGAGAATCTCATGTTTTATGGAAGTCTGTGGCTGTTAAACCCTGGACATCCTGAATCAAGATAGGATATTCCTTCCCCCCTCACACACACACACACACACACACACTCCTATCCTCCATGCACACCCCAACTCCCTGACCCTATGGGATCCCTAATGATATGACATGAGACAGACATCCTGAGTGAGGAAATAAAATTATAACGTATGATGTATGATTCCCTGCCACCAATAATTTTATGTCCTTTGTCTACTTCCTGTAAATATATGGCCCCAGATCTCATTCTGGGACCTCAGTTCTGAGCCAGACCTGCCCCATGCATATGAATTTGTCCACAGAGCTTGAAAGAATCTAATAAACATGTATGTTAACCTAATTTCTGTTTGTTGCTTCTCAAAACCAAAATCTGGGCAAATTCTATTTGTTCTTTATTAGGGCAAACTCTTCAGGTAACACATGTGGTTTAATTGTTGATTAGGCTCAGACTCATGAGGTTTGTGAGTTTTGTACCTTTGACTTGGATTGGACTAGAGAAGTAGACAATTAGATTCTCTCTAACATAGTGTGACTTAGGAATCACTAACTTGAGAGAAGAGAGTCTATTTTCCAATTCCTTTCTCTAATTTGAACTAGGACTAATGGCCTATGTTTCTCTAGGCTCTGGTGATGAAGAACACTCATTTTGCTGTGGACAGTGTCTTCTATGAAAATACCTGTAATTACTTGGGCAAGGGTCAATAGAATCACCAGTGCTGCTGTGAAAAAAAAATGAAATAACTCTAATGCCTGTTGGCCCTGCTGGGGCTTTTTTACTCTTGATCAGTATTAATTGGTTGATTTCAAAACAAAATTAAAATTATAAAGTAATAAAAGTTAATGATATCTAAATTAAGGTGAGAAGGTTTAAATCTGATTTGTTAAAGTTTCTTTTCCTTTAAACTAGTATGAGCTACTTCAGCTCCCCCTCTTTTCATTCCCTCTGGTGCTGGTTTTTCTTGGTTTCCTTGCCCCCCACCTGAACACACACACACACACACACACACACACACACACACACACACACAAACACACACATAATCTCTCTCTCTCTCTCTCTCTCTCTCTCTCTCTCTCTCTCTCTCTCTTCTGGTCTAAGGCTGATTCTACAAAGCAGACTTTTGACAAAAAATGAAGGACAAGCAAACAACAATAACAAAAGATTCTTGTAGCATGAGTGAAAAAATGGATACTTTAATTCTTACTTTCCTCATTCTGCTTCTCAATAATCCGTGAACATGGTGATCTCATTTAGAGCCAAGCCTTTATATCAAACCTCATGAATCTGGTAGATTTTTTAAAATTGCTTTTAATTAACTCTACTCTTTATTCCTACTTCTTTCCTGGTCTCCCTTCTTCTCCTCTCTTCCTCCTTCTTTTCTTCCTTCTACATTTCATCTTTTCTCTTTCTCCCTCCCACTTTTTCCCCCCTTGTCTCCCTACTCTGTTTCTATCTCACTGTCTCTGTATTTCTGGTTATCTGGCTCTTCTCTGATGGGGGTTGTATCATTGAAATTCCTTCACATCATTTGCCTGTAAGCACCACAGCTCTATTCTGCTTAGAAAACTTGGTCACATTGTTCTTTGGGACTGTCATTGCCAATGCTGAATGGGAAAAAAAAAACTAACTCAAGTCTTAGAGGTGAAGAGAACTGGCTTCTGGAAATGCCTTAAAAGCTAGTCTTTCAAACCATCAAAAGTCAGAACACTCATTCCACTGAACAGGTATCTCCTTTTGGATTCCCTTCTATCCATCTGAATTATCTCTCCATACTACTGGAGAGGTTTGCAAAGAATAGTTCATGTTCTTCTAGCTAATGACAACTGGTTTGTTTAGCAGCCGTTACTTGTAAATTGTTGTCTTATAAGACTGAAAACCCAGTGAGATTATCTAGTAAGAGTGAGTGAGAGCGTCTGCTTTCCTTGGGGGAAAAAGGTGAATCTCTCTATTCCATCTTATTGACTTTTAATTTAATGTGTAGATTAACCTCCAAAAATGGGGACTTGTCAATTAAAGGCTGTCTTAGGGTTCTTCCTTGTACCTCACTTTTTGGTCATTTCTCCCTTCTTTTCATTCAGATCTTCCTGGACTGTTCCAGACTTTGTATAGCCAGTACTTATAGAATATGTGACACATAGTAGGTGCTCAATAAAGGTTTATCAACTTACCAATTAGTTGAAGCATTCTTATGCCCTTTAAATCATACTTTTCCTATACTTTTAAGCTGGTATTGTCTAAAAAGGACATTTTGAACTAATTTGGGGTTTCAATAGGAGACATCACAATATAATGAACAGAGCTCTGGAATAAGAGTTAGAAGACCTGGGTTCTGATCCTGATTCATCCCATTTGATGAGTGACTTTTACTTCAATTTCTTCTGGATGGATCTCAACTTTTTTATCAAAAAATGAAGGGATTGGATTGGAATTCAGTTCTTTTTTTTGAATCATGGACCCCTTTGGTAGTCTGATGAATACTGTGACTTCTTATTCAGTAATATTGGAAATGCATTAAAAATGCACAGGAGTTCAAAAGAAACCAAGTATAAAGAATTATCAATTTTTTTGAAAAGTCAAGTTTCTCAGGTTAAGAATTCCTAGTTGATGTAAGAATGCTCCCATCTCTGAGATGCTCTAATTTGGATAAATTCCTTAGTGGATCCCTGCTCTCATCCAGCAGGTTCCAATTTCCTTAATCTACATAGAACATCTTGTATGTCTTGACCATACTCCATCTTAATGTATGACTGTTGAAATCTTTTTTTTTTAAGGCACAGCTTAAGAAATGCTGCCTCTATGAAGCCTGCCCTATTTTTCTCACCTGAATATAATATCTCCCTCCTTATATTTTTCAAGAGGACTTTGGATCTTTTCTTGACCCCCACTGCATTCTATTTTGTATTATACTTTGTGTGTGTGTGTATGTGTACACACATAACTATATCTGCCTAATATTATTATAAATTTCTTAAGAGTGGGAATTGTGTAATTTTTAATCTTTGGATCTTAGGCACTTAGCACAATACACAATAATATACCCTTTAAAATGTTTGTTGAATTTATTATGCTTTCACCTTTTGTGTTGGGGTTGGTGAGATATAGGACAGTTAGAAGACACAGTGGATAGAGCACCATCACTGGAGTTAGAAGGACCTGAGTTCAAATCCAATCTCTGACACTTGACCACTGACTAGCAATACAAACTTGAGCAAGTCATTTCACCTTGATTACCTTGCATCTAGTTCCATCTCCAATCATCCTGATTCATATCTGGCCACTGGATCCAGATGGTTCCAGAGGGGAAAGTGAGGTTTGTGACTTAGCATAGCCTCCCCTCACTCAAATCCGGTTTGCCTGCATGTCATGACATCACCTCCTTGATGCCATGGTCTTCTTTGAGAATGAGAAGGACCAAAAATGATAAGGACAAACATGAATAGGATAAGGAGAATCACATAATCCCCAAGTAAGAAGAGAATTTAGGGGTAATCCAATCCAACCTCGACAAAAAGTATTTCAAAAGATCTTGATTGATTTCTGTGTTTTGCTATTAAGCTACCTGGGCAAATCTGGGCATCACCTAACCTTTGGGGGGCAGACTCATCTATAAAATGTGGAGATTGAACTGAATGACCTCTGGAGTCCCTTCTATCTCTAAAGTTATAATTCTTTGACTTTCCACCTCCTATTCAAATTAGCATCTTGTTTCTCTTGAAAAATCTACATACAGGTTGAGCAAATCCATTGTCTCCCAAGACAAACCATCCAACCCACAACTCACCCATAGCTTCTACCCATGGCTCACAGTTTGACCCTTTTAGGGAAGCAAACAAATCTAATCCTACACCCACATATTATGACTGTTGTCATTTTTCAGTGTATCCATTTTTCTGTAACCCTATTTGGCATTTTCTTGGCAGAGATACTGGAATGGTTTGCCATTTCCTTCCATAATTCATTTAGATGAGGAACTGAGGCATACAGGATTAAGTGACTTGCCCAGGATCACACAGTTAGTAATTTTCTGAGATTGTATTTGAACTCATAACGATGAGTCTTTCTTCCTATAGCTTCTGAGCCACCTAGCTGTTCCCTGGCTGTCTTTCAAATAGTTGAATAAATGATATCATGTCTCCTACCACATAACTCTCTTTTCTAGTCTAAACAAGCCTATTCCCTTTACCTAGAGGTCTTAATATTTTATAATTTCTAGTCTCTTCCCTCATCATGTAATTAAAACTGTTCATTTGACAAGTAGAATGTCATAGTAATTCCCAATGTCAACTAAAGTGTGCCTCACAGGGGAGCTTGTTTTCTGAAAGAAATACTGAAAAAAAATCAAGGAATCCTGTGTAATTTTCTTTTTCACTTTGTTCAGGTCTGTGATTTGACAAATAGGAGGAATCCTTGGTAGAGCAAGCCCCCCCCCCATACAGAACAACAACTCATCTTTGATTTACATTATTAGAAAGTCACTGAAAAGTGACTTTATTCTTGGTTGTAACAGTTGGTATGTGTCAGAAGAAGAAATTAGACTTGGGTCTTCCTGACCCCAATTCTTCCTCTAGCTTCACCTGACCACAATAACTTTTTCTGACTTTGAAGGAAGTTTGGGTGTTTATGGTGACCGCAGTCTATAGTTAACTATTCATACAGACTTCTTTTCCTCTTTTTTATCACTAGGCCTCCTGAACCCGTTTACAGCACTGTGAACAAACTCTGTGAGAAACCTTCATCTCCTCGGCATTATTCTCCAGTTGAGTGTGACAAAAGCTTCCTCCTCACTTCTCCCTACCCCCACTACCACATGGGCCTCCTACCAGATACAGAGATCACCAGGTACAGTCTGTGTTCTTTTTATCTCTCTTTCTCTAGTATCAGCTTCACAAGAATGTGTCTCATGTGTAACCCTCTCCTATTCTATGACATATACAGAAATGTTCTTTTCATTTGGTATTTGTTAAGTCAGAATAAAAATCAAACAAAATGGCGGGGGGGGGGGGAAGAATGTTTATAAAAGCCCTGAGGTCACTATTGTTGTTTGATCACATAATGGTCAGTTCAGAAGTTTTTATAGAGATGTGACTATGGGGCATAACCTCTGTATTTAGGGAAAGTATGAGCCATGCCTTTTTTTATTTGTTTTTGATTATCCAGCTACACAGGAGCTTTACAGAGTATAATTGTGGCATTATAAATACCAATCACTTTAACAAACATTGTTTAATATCGAATGCCCTCAGGGAGCTTATATTCTACCAAAAATATTGTAAGATTTTTTGTTTTTGTTTTCCTTTTCAAAACACTGGATCTCAGAGACTTCTAGGGAAATTTTACAGATATTCTCCAGCATGTGGTCCCTCTGCTTTTCTCCAGCAGAAATGGGAAAAGTGCTCTTAATTTTAAAACCACCAGACACTTGCTCCCTCGATTATGTTAAAGACCAATTTGCTCTTTTACTCAGTGTTTTTCTGGCAATGGACAATAGACTATTTGAGGGTCACATACACAGTAAATAAATAGACAATTTTGCTTGAGAAAGATGAGAGCAATTTCATAAGGGCTAGAAAGCATGCAAACTCTCAGGGAGATTTCTAGTTCATGTATAATCACACAAACCCTCAAAATGACTTCTATAAATTGTGTGAGAGGCAGCCTGGTGTTGTACTAGATTAGATGTCCATCGATTGGGGAATGGCTAGACAAATTGTGGTACATGAATGTAATGGCATATTATTGCCCTGTAAGAAACAGTGCTTACCTGCTATTGAAAAACTGCAAGCTATTCGAGGAAATGGATTGTAGCTTATCTACATTTTTTATACCCTCCAGTACCTAGGGAATAATTTTTTCTTGTAGATGGTGCTTCATAAGTGTTTTATTGAATAAATGAATGCATGAATGAATGCAAATATTTTAGATAAAATATAAACAATGCGATATATATAATATTGGGGCAGATAGTTAGTGAAGGAAAGACCTAAGTTCAAATTCAGCCTCAGATGCTAGCTATGTGACCCTTGACAAGTCAGTTAATCCTGTTTGCCTCACTTTCTTCATCTGTAAATGAACTGGAGAAAGAAATGGTAAATCATTCCAATATCTTTGCCAAGAAAACATTAAATGTGGTCACAAAGTGTCGGATACAGCTGAACAGCAACAATATATGGTAATAAACCAGAGTATCATTCTGGCAATCATGTCATTATTTTTCCTAAGGAGGATGAAGAGCTATAAGTTCATATATTTTTGCTACCTTCTAATGCAGATAAGTTAACCACCCCTTCCTTTCTGTATTATCCAAACAATTATATTATAATAATCCAAATTATCTCATAGGAATAAGTAGTTCCCCCTGAGTTATTCCAGAGTCTGAAACTGATACATTATGATGGATATTTGTACCAGTAGAGTGGCAAATATAATTAATTACCCTCTTCATACTTGACTGCCATTTTCCCCAACTTATCAAGTCAATTGCTTTAACTCATATTCTCCAGACAATCAATTAAGAAACATTAATTAAGCACTTACACTGCTATGTAATGGAAATATGAAAAAAAAGAAAGTCCCTGACTTCAAGGAACTTGCATTCTGATAGAGAAAGACAAAGCATGAAAAGAAAACTGAAAAGTGCTAAGGGGAGACAAAAGCACAAAATATAAAAGTAGAAGTCTAGAGTGCAGCCTGGAAAGAATTAAGATGGGACTGACTTTGATGATCTTATCAAATGCAGGTTATAGGAGGAGTAATACAATCAGAGAGAGAGGCCACAGGGATACAAACCACTTCTACTGTGACAATTCCACATCTAGAGTGATGTTTCACAATGAAAAGCTGGGATATGGTAAAAGTCTCGATTGTAGCCTAGCAAGGAATAAGGACAAGCAAATATATATATAAACTTATATATTATATGTATGTATACATATATATATATGTAACTAGATGAGAGAAAGAGGTGGGGGGAGAGAGAGAGAGAGAGAGAGAGAGAGAGAGAGAGAGAGAGAGAGAGAGAGAGAGAGAGTTGGGAGAGAATAGGAAGATGTGGGACAAGGCACCTCCCTTAAAATAACAAGAACTGGGAATGATTAATCAAAGGTCATTTTTCTTTTGCTTAAATCATGGAAGCCCAATGCTAATATTCCTACTCAGAAAAGGTATTTGCCTTGTTAAATCAGTTTAAAAACATGGAAATATAATTCAGAATGGTGTGAGGGCAAGGAGAATGTGAACGTCACAGTGACTCAGAGTGAAAATGAATCTATCTAGCGGGTCTCTTTGGAACTTTATTTCTCTTGTTGGTTTATTCTCTGAGGGTATTTTTATAAGTCAATTGTTTCTCTCCCCTGGGGACAAGACTAGAAAATTCTAAAATGCATAATGCAGTTTTGGAAATGCATGAAGAAACAAATTTTTGGATGTGTAATCAGCTGGGATGTTTCCACCACATTAATAATGCTTAGTGCCTAATAGCATTGCAAAGTGCTTTATCCATATTAATTAAAATTACCTTTATTTCTAAGTAGTCATAGAAACTGTTCCCCAGTATAATGAAGCAAATCATTCTGAAGTTGGGATGGCAAAGTTGCCATTTTTCCAATAATAGAAAGAAACAGAAAATCAAAATACTCTTTTAGAAAATTATTTGCCTATTTATATCAGGTATGCTATTATGGGCATATAGGCTTGGTTAATCAGTGCTTGGAAATCCTCTCCCAAATCACCCCACATATCTTATCCTCCTCTCTGGACCTAGGTCAGATGCCACATCTTCTATCTCACCCCTGCAAATTCAAAAGCTTCTAGTGAGCTCTTACTCATCCAAAAATCCTGCCACGTTGTATTTCTCTATAACTGTTTATTTATATATCTAGACTCACAGCTTAGCTATAAACTCTTTAAGGACAAGAACCATTTCTAATTAATATCTTCATGGCTACACCTAGTCAAGTTTCTACTGAATGATTCACTGAAGATATTTAACAGGTGTTTATTGCTTGAATAAATGAGTGGATTATTATAGTCACTAGTATGCATGGTATTTAGAGTGTGATTCTTTTACAACAGAGAAAAGCAATCCTTCAGCTTTCCTGCTAAAAACACTAGCACATGGATTTGGGGGGAAATATTACAAACTCTTAAATGTGCTCTATCTATTTTTGTACAACAGAATATGAGGAATACTCTTAGTTTTATGATTACCTGGATATATTTTGTCACCCAAATCATATGGAGACCATTTATGTCTCTACCATGGGATCTTTTTATCAAGAGATAAGGCAATGTTTGGTGGCAAGATCCCCAGTAATAGTCAGTGTTGTGAGAGAAGAAGATAGAAATTTAATGCAAATCATTATGAAGCTTGTGGACCATGCAAAATATTTCTAGTTAGGCACATTCACATTCTTGTAGGTGTTCAGTCATTTCAGTTATGTCCACTCTTCCTAACCCTATTTAGGATTTTCTTGGCAAAGATACTTAAGTGGTCTACCATGTCCTTCTCCAGCTCATTATACAGATGAAAAACTAAGGCAAGTAGAAGTAAGTGATTTGCCCAGGGTCACACAGGTAGTAAATATCCAAGGTCACATTTAAACTCAGATCTTTCTGAACCCTGGCCCAATATTTTATCTAATAATCTTATCTAATTTTATCTAATAATCTATCTTACAATCTTACAATCTTACAAATTCTCAAAATGGTTTCTGTACATCCTGAATAAATTGTGTGAGAAGCAGTCCATAGAACTAACAGAGAGAACCATTCTCAGAAACAGTAAAAGGCTGCAGGTTTAAGTTCTTTTTTTTTTTTTGCAAGGCAATGGGGTTAAGTGGCTTGCCCAAGGCCACACAGCTAGGTAATTATTAAATGTCAGGTTGGATTTGAACTCAGGTACTCCTGACTCTAGGGCCAGGTGCTCTATCCCTTGCGCCACCTAGCTGCCCCTGGGTTTAAGTTCTAATAAGAACTACATACGTGACCCTAGGCAAGTCAATTAACCTTTCAAAGTTTTGGCCAACTTTCTGAGATTTTAATTACTGGACAGTGGGAGTTCTATATTAGTAGAGGGAATTTCTTCCAAGTGAATCCCCTACGAAATTGCAGACCTGGATTAAATTCTTATCAGTAACCCTAAATAGACAAGATAATCTCAACATATAAAGAGGTCAAAGGACTTGAAAAGTTTCACAAAGAAGAACTGCAAACTATGAATGAGTGTTAAGACACATGTGGAAACAGACTACTAATACAAAAATAAATGACAATAAAAATGACTGAGGTTTTTATCTCCCCAATCATTGTACACTAGCAAAGATAGAAAAAATAAAGTGAAACAGAAATAGTCAGTATTGGTGGGGCTGTGGAAAGATAGACATAGTAATGCATTATGTCCAAAACTGTTCAAATATTCTGATCTTCATTTCAGAATTACACAAAAAAATTCAAGCTGTTCATACCTTTTAAATAATTGATCTCATTACTAAACATGTACTCCTAGGAGATTAAGGGCAGAAATAGAGTTCTTATATAAATATTAGCAGTATTCTTTGTGTAGCAAGCAACTGCAATAAAGTAGATTCCATTGATTGGGAAATGACTAGGGAAAAATTGGCAATATAGGAATATTATTGTATTGTATATAGCAATAAAATGAGAAATTCAGGGAAAATGGGTGGAATTGCATGTACAGATCTAGTGAAAAACAAACAAAAGAACAGTAAACACAATTACTACACAAATAGAGATGAAAAGATAACTAAGAGAAAGTTGAACTCTCATAATTTTTTAAGGAAGTGGAATCTTTTAATTAATTAGAGGATTCCTGAAGGGCAATGCCTATTTCTTAGAGTTTTAAACTTATTTTTAATAAGGCAAGTATTCTTTAAATGCACCTCCTTTTACAGATATATATTATATTTGTTTTCCAAAGAGGAATAGCCTTGATAATTATTTAATAAATTAATGATTTATTATATTTGAGCATCACAGAACACAGATCACAGATATACCTTAGTAAAGTGTCTTTGTAATTTCTGCAATGACTTCAAGAAAAGTAATTTCCTGGTAGCCAACCTTGATTAAAAACTATTCAAACATAAATAAACTAATCCTCTAATGATAGAACTACAGGACATCTTTGGGCTTGTACGTGAAAAGTTTTTAACTTTCTAGGATGGAGAAAGTTGGGTGGTTTAGTAGATCAAATTCTAGACTTGGAGTCAGGAAAACCTGAGTTCAAATGTGAATCCAGACACTTACTAGGTGTGTGACCCTGGCCAAGTCACTTAATCCTTTTTGCCTTAATTCACTGGAGAAGGAAATTTCAAACCACTCTAGTATCTTTGCTAAGGAAATCCCATGGACGATATTGTTGTACTTTGGTCAATGGGTCCTGAAGTGTCTAACATGATTGAACAACAACAGAAGCTTAACAGGAATGGCCAGTGATTGTGTTCCTCTGGAATCACTGTTTAAAATCCAAGATCCCTCCCATGTCACAAGGAAGTATCAAAGTGTAGCTGTAATAAAGCGGAAATTAAGAGAATCATTAGGAACTATTTTGCCCAGTTATATGCCAATAAATTTGATAATCTAAATGAAATGGATGAACATCTACAAAAATATAAAGTACCCAGATAAACAGAAGAAGAAATGAAATATTTAATTCTTAGGAAAAAAATTATCAATGAATTTCCTGAGAAAAGATCCCTTGAACCAGATGGATTCACAAGAGAATTTTTCCAAACATTCAAATAACTGTTAATTCCACTTACATAAATTATTTGGAAAAATAGTCAAAGAAGGCATCCTAACATGTTCTTTTTATGATGCAAGTATGATGCTGATACCTAAACCAGGGAGAGCCAAAACAGAGAATGAAAATCAGAGAACAATTTCCCTAATAAATATTGATGCAAAAAATCTTGTTTTTGTTTTTTATTTTAAATTTACATTTTTTAACTTTTTAAAAATTTATATTTTTGTTTCGTTATCCATATACACATGTATATTTTTAAGTTTCAAAATTTCCTTCCACCCTCCTTTCCCATGCCCCTCTGATCAGCAAGGAATAGTCAGATTAAGATAAAGGAAAGACATGCATAAGAGATAATTTTTATAAAGTGTTCATCAGATTCTGGAGAGTTGTTTTTTTTTTGTTTTTTGTATTATTTTGTTTTGTTTTTCTTCCTCTAGATGAGGATAACATTGCCTATAGCTGGGCTAATACAGTTGTCTAGCTCTCTGAACTGATGAAAAGAGTTGCTTCCATCAAGGTTCTTCATCTCATAATGTTGATGTGTACATTGTTCGACTCTTGGCTCTACTCCCTTCACTCAACATCAGATCCTGTAAGACATTCCATTCTTCTCTAGAGTCCAACCATTTGTGGTTTCTTATAGAACAATAATATTCCAAAGTATTCATGTACTATAACTTGTTTAGCCATTCCCCAATTGATGTGTAGATGCAAAAATTTCAAATAAAATATTAGGAAAAAGATTACAGCAATCTATCCCAAGAATCACAAACTATGACCAGGTGGGATTGATATGAGGGATGCAGTGGTGTTTCAGTATTAGGAAAACTATCAGTATAATTAACTGTATCAATGACAACAACAGAAACCATATGATTATCTCAATAAATATGGAAAAATCTTTTGACAAAATGCAGCACCTATTAGAACTAAAAACATTAGAAGGTATAGGAATGAATAGAGCTTATCTTCAGCAAGCATTTTCTATAATGGAGATAACCTAGAACCTTCCAATACAATAGGGGGGTGAAGTAAGAATGCCTATTACCATCTCTTTTTATTCAATATCATACTATAAATGTTAGCTGTAACAATAAGACAAGGAAAAAGAAATTAAAGGAATTAGAATAGGCAATGAGTAAACAAAATTATCACTCTACAGATATGTTATACTAGAGAATCAACTAAAACATACTTGAAATTCTTAATAACTTTATCAAAGTTGCAGTATACAAAATGAACCCACTTAAATTATCATTTCTATATGGTACCAGCAGAATTCAGCAGTAAAGGATGAAAGAGAAATTCCATTTAAAATAACTGTAGACAATATAAAATCATTCTGAATCTACCTGCCAAGACAATCCCAGGGATCATATGAACACAATTTTAAACACTTTCTACACACATAAAGTTAGATCTAAACTACTGAAAAAAATGTTAATTTCTCATGAGAAGACTGAGTCAATATAATAATAAAATGACAATTCTACCTAAATTAATCAATTTATTCAGTGCCATACCAATCAAACTATCAAAAAGCTCTATTTTTAGAGAGCTAAAAATAATTTACAAAATTCAACTGGAAGAACAAAAGCTCAATGATATCAAGAAAATCAAAAAGCAAAAGAAGGTTGTCTAGACATACCAGATCTCAAACTAAATTATAAAACAGTATTTATCAAAATAATCTGGTACTGGCCAAGAAATAGAGTATTGGATCAGTGAACTATATTAAGTACAAATTACCATACTGTAAATGACCATAATAATTCAGTATTTGATAAATCTAAAGATTCAAGTCAAAAACTTCCAGGAAAGCTAGAAAATAGTATGACAGAAACTAGGTTTAAAATGATAAATCACATTGTATATTAAGATAAGGTCAAAATTTAAATGATTTAAAGGGGATACCAAAAGGAAATTAATAGACCATGAAATACTTTATCTGTTAGGTTTATGAAATAGGGAAGAATTTAGGGACAAAGAAAATACAAAGAGAAATATAAAATGTAAAATAAATAATTTTGACTATATAAAATTTAAAGGTTTTTACAAAAACAAAATCAATGCCACCAAAATTAGAAAGAAAGCAAGCAAACTTTTTGTTTGCAAAAATTTTTCAATAATTATCTCTGATAAAGGCCTCCTAAATATTTAGAGAACTGAACCAATTTTACAAAAATGCAAGTCATTCCCCAAATGATAAATGACCAAAGAATATGAACAAAAAGTTTTCAGATGATTCAAATCAATCTATAGTCTTGAAAAAATTCTCAACATCATTATTGATTAGAGAAATGTACATCAAAACAATTTTAAGGTACCACTGCATGCCCACCAGATTATCAGTTATGACAAAAAAAGCAAATGTCTGATATTGGAGGAGACATGGGAAAACCAGGACACTAATTTAGTATTGGTGGAATTGTGAACTGGCCCAACCATTCTGGAGAGCAATCTATAACTATATCCAAAGGACTTACCCTTTGATTCGGTTATATTAATTAGCTCTATTTCCAAAAGACAACCAAAAACAGTAGAGGGAAGGAGCCACATGTACAAAATTACTAATAGCTGCTCTTTTGTGATGGTTAAGAATTGGAAAATGAAGGAATACTCATCAATTGGGCATGACTAGACAAGTTATGACATATGATTTTTAATGGAATATTATTAATCTATAAGAAATGATGAGGAGAATGATTTCAGAAAAAACTGAAAAGACTTGCATAAACTCATTCATAGTAAAGTAGACAGAACCAAGAAAATGTTGTACACAATTACAGAAGTTTTGTGTGAATGACTTGGCTATTCTCTGCAATATAATGATCTGTCTCCAGAGAAAGAACTGATTTTATTTGAATACAGACTGAAACACTGAAACATGCTATTTTTTCTTTCTTTTTTACTTGTCTTCCTGTACAAAATTATTAATATGTAAATGTTTTACATAATTGCCCATGTATTACTTATATCTGATTGCTTAACCAACTCAGTGAGGAAAAGGGGAGGAAGAGAAATTGAAACTCAAAACTTTAAATTAAAATGTTTTTTAAAATAAGCAAAGGGGACCTTTTTTACTAGAGTACTGGACCTGAACTCTGGAAAACTCAGATGCCACTCCTGCCTCTAAAACTTACTGCATCAGAGGCAGCAAGGTTTCTCAGTGGTTAGAGCACCAGCCCTATTCAGGTGAGTTCAAAGCTGGCCTCAGATATTTAATAATTACCTAGTTCCGTGACCTTGGGAAAATCACTTAACCCCATTGCCCTGCAAAAAAAATACCATATCTGTGCCTATGATAGACTAATTTTACTAACTCTGAGTCTTAGT
Source organism: Macrotis lagotis (assembly GCF_037893015.1). Lineage (NCBI taxonomy): Eukaryota > Metazoa > Chordata > Mammalia > Peramelemorphia > Peramelidae > Macrotis > Macrotis lagotis. The sequence goes on along the minus strand of NC_133658.1, from coordinate 812,947,391 downwards.
AGTTTTACCTTCAAAACAAGGATGATCATTTCCTCAAACTTCACTTTGCATGATTATTGTGAGACTCAAATAGGATAATTTATGTAAACTGGCAAACCTTAAAGTGCTTTATAAATATCAACTATTATTATCTTAGTTTTTGTCCTCACAATCCATTCCAGGAAGTCAATAGTGCCAGAATTGTTTTCCCTTTTTAATAATTAGAAAATAGATTCTTGTTGGGGAAGGAAGGGAGAAGAAGGAGGAGAACCAAACTCAAGATTTTGATTCTCAATCTTTTCACTGTTGTCTGTCCCACAGTAAGACAGACTATGGATTTAGGGTCAAAATCCAAGACATGTGATTTCCATGTACATATATAATTTTTTGTATAGTTGTGCCAGCTTCCTTTCCTCTAGAAACAAACATGTATGAATCATCTGTCTAAAAAGAATGAGCTATTCATCATTTATTATATAAGTGTTTTGCCCCGCCTTTTTAGCAAGTTTCAGTTGGACCAGTTGATGAAATAGAATGTAAACTGACAAAGTCCTGTTAGTAATTAAATGAACTTCTAATATTCAGTCTACCTGAGTTACTGTTTTCTTCTATCCATGTGTTAATTATGCTTGAATATGAAGAATCAGAAACAATCAGGTTGCCATACAGTGATCCCTTTGAGTCACCTGCAGTTTAGATTCCCTAATCATGAACTTTCATAAGCTCAGAGTAATTAGAATCTTAGATGAGCTACAAAGTAATAGCTATATCAAGGATGCAAATGGAGCATAGGGAATAACCAGCAATAATTTACAACTAACCAGTTGCATAAAAGACATCATGGTTGACCCGAAGAAGGAGCAGGCTGGTTATATAAAAAAAATGACAAAAAGAAAGCTCTTTGTTATCCTGCTATTCATAATATATTTTTAAAAACCTAAAGGAAGGTCTCCCTGACTTTGTGTGGATAATCTATGGAGGGCTAAGAGAATACCAAGGACAAATAATTCAATAAGATGAGATGAGGAATGCACCCAGGACTGACATGTAGATGAGATCATGAATATATTGAAGCTTCTTTTTTTTTTTTTAGTTTTTTGCAAGGCAAACGGGGTTAAGTGGCTTGCCCAAGGCCACCCAGCTAGGTAATTATTAAGTGTCTGAGACTGGATTTGAACCCAGGTACTCCTGACTCCAGGGCCGGTGCTTTATCTACTATGCCACCTAGCCGCCCTATATTGAAGCTTCTAAGAAAGTATGAGAGTTGTCGTGTGGTGCAGTGGATAGTGTTAGACTTATAGTTAAGAGGACCTGAGTTCAAATTCTACTCAGGTGTACATTCCTGAGCATGCTATTTAACATCTATCAGCCTTTCAAGATTCTTGTGAGATAATATTTCTAAAGCATTTTGCAAACCTTAAAGATATATATGCATATAAATGTATGTATATACATATATATATATATATATATATAAACCATCCTTATTGTTAATGTCATTTTTTTACCAAAATCATATTTTTTACTTGTAGAAGTAGGATTTCAAATACAATGATCTTTTCACTAACCTGGGGGCCACCTCTTTGGTTCTTCCATGGGTGTTTTCCTTTTTCCAGTTCAATCCCTTCTCCCTCTCCATATTTTATTGAGGAGACTAAGAGGAAGTTAGAATTAGAGGAAGTGACTTGGTTAGTGACAGCTTTTTAGTGTCAGAAGAGGGAGCAGAATGCACATTTTTTTCTTTCTTAGTCTAGTATTCTTTATTTTTTTAAGATTTTATTTATTTTGAGTTTTACAATTTTCCCCCTAATCTGACTTCCCTCTCCCCATCTCCCACGGAAGACAATTTGCCACTCTTTCATTGTTTCCATTGTATATATTGATCCAAATTGAATGTGATCAATGAGAAATCATATTCTTAAGTAAGAAGCATAAAGTATAAGAAATAGCATGATCAGACAATAAAATCTCATATTTTTTCCTAAATTAAAGGCAATAATCCTTGGTCTTTGTTCAAACTCCACAGTTCTTTCTCTAGATACTGATGCTATTCTCCATTGCAGACAGCCCCAAATTGTCCCCGATTGTTGCACTGCTGGAATGAGCAAGTCCTTCAAGGTTGAACATCACCCCCATGTTGCTGTTAGGGTGTACAATGTTTTCTGGTTCTGCTCATCTCACTCTGCATCAGTTCATGCAAATCCCTCCAGGCTTCCCTGAATTCCCATCCCTCCTGGTTTCTAACAGAACAATAGTGTTCCATGACATACATATACCACAGTTTGCTAAGCCATTCCCCAATTGAAGGACATTTACTTGCCTTCCAAATCTGTGCCACCACAAACAGGGCTGCTATGAATATTTTTGTACAAATGATGTTTTTATCCTTTTTCATTATCTCTTCAGGGTACAGACCCAGTATTGGTACCGCTGGATCAAAGGGTTTACACATTTTTTTTGCCCTTTAGCCATAAATCCAAATTGCTCTCCAGAAAGATTGGATGAGTTCACAGCTCCACCAACAATGTATTAGTGTCCCAGATATCCCAAACCCTTCCAGCAATGATCACTATTCTTTCTGGTCATATTGGCCAGTCTGAGAGGTGTGAGGTGGTATCTCAGAGAAGCTTTAGTTTGCATTTCTCTAATAAGTAATGATTTAGAGCAATTTTTCATATGACTATGGATTGCTTTGATCTCATCTGTAAATTGCCTTTGCATATCCTTTGTGTTAATGTCAGAAGAGTTCAGTACTCCTAAAATACTTTGCTTTTCCCACTTAATCTGCCCATACATTAAACTTCTCCATTTTCTTTAATGGAATCATCATCTTCCCAGATACTCAGGTTTGCAATTTCAGTCTTTTCTTTGATTTCCTTCACTCAACTATTTGTTTTATCTCCCCTAAATAGAAAATGTGTCCTTTAAAATGAGGGACTGACACACAGCATAACTGGCTGATAGTAGGTACTTAATAAATGTGGGTTGATTAATGATCTCATTCTCCTGTAAATATACTCTCTAAAACCAGGGATCTAGCTAACCTAGGACCCAAGAACTTGATAGGTGTTTTAAAGTAATAAAAATTTAATGTAATAATATAATAACATTTTATCTTATATATTTCAAAGCATTATTCTGAGAAGGTCCACAGGTTTCACTAGACAATCAAAGAGGTCAATGACACATAAAAATGGTTAAGAAAGTCTAAAACTTCCTTGATAAATGATCATCTGATTTCTGTTCGCATATTCAGTTTCAGGGAGAGGAGACCTGCCCGAGGTAGCCTATTCTCATTTTGAGAAAGTTTGTTACTAATTTAATGGAACCAAAGTCTGACATTTTGCATCTGCTCTTTGTTTCTCTTTCTGGACTCAAAGCAGGACTGGACTAATTCCCCTTCCAAGAAAATGTGGTATAGGGAAAATAGCACAAGTGGGATCAAAAGACCTTATATTTATAAGACTTGGCTCCATCACTTAATATGTTGCACCTAAGGCAGTTCATTTAAACTATCAGCCTCAATTTCCTACTTTGTGATGTGGGAACAATCTCTGTAAGTGTGCCTTAAATAGTTATACAGAGGATAACTTGCAAACCTCAAAGTGTTAAAAATATGAGATGTTATTCACATCACAGCTCTTCAAATACTTAAAGACTACAATCATTCCTGCCCAGTTCTCTCAAACCCATCGCCTTCATAGCATTCTCCTATTGCATGCCCTATTATAGTCTCATTGTCCTGGCTGCCCTACCATGAACACGGTCATCACAAATGTCATAGAGTTTTTCAAGGATTTTTGAGGGGCAAGATACTTTTACAGATTCATTGCTGTCTTTATTGGTATTTTCCTGCTGAATTTATAAGATAAAAAGATTTTCTGGACCCAGATTATAAAGTAAATTGGTGGCAAATCTGGATTTAGAAGCCATAGCCCCTGACTTTCTGTAAAGGACATTTCCATAAGCAACTGAGATTCAAATTTCCTTTAGTCACTATTTTTTTGTTTAGGTTTTTGGTAATTATTAAGTGTGTGAGGCCAGATTTGAACTCAGGTACTCCTGACTCCAGGGCCGGTGCTCTATCCACTGCACAACCTAGCTGCCCCTAGTCTCTCATTTTGAAGGGAGTCAGATATCTAAGACTTGAGGAAGGATAGTTTTGCTATAGAAAAAATTAATACTAATTAATGTATACTTTAATTTGACTTTAAATGAAACAATAGAATCTTAAGAGTTAATTGGGACCTAAGAGAATATCTTTGTCTAGCTCTTTGCATGACTGTCTTTTAAACTATCTCTGACTCACCAGCTTACTCACTATTACCTAATGATGTAAAAATGAGTCCAAGAAACCCAACTGTGAAAACTTATTTTGCTTCTCTGACAACAAAACTAAAAGAATTTTGGAAGTATTTGTCTCCACGACAAAGGAAATGGATATGGGAAAGCACAGGAATTTTTTCTCTATTTTTTTTATTTAAGGCAATGGGGACAAGTGACTTGCCCAAGATCACACAGCTAGGCAATTATTCAGTGTCTGAGACCAAATTTGAACTCAGGTCCTCCTGACTCCAGGGCTGGTGCTCTATCCACTGCACCACCTATCCGCTGCCTTTGTCCCTTTTCTCTAATATTAAGAATGTTTCCCCTATATCTTTTATGTTCCTTTCAGAACCAATATATTATATAATAATCCATAAATGTATCTGAAATCTCTAAGAGCCTTATATTTTAAGGCCATACAAGTGAAATATCAGTAAACTGGGGTTGGTGGGAAATCTATGTCAAAAGCCTATATATATATATATAATGGTGCCCATGAACCCTTTAGAAGTCAGGAGTTGGATGGATTAAAAAGAATAAACTTTGTATTGCGGACAATGATCAACTGGTTGTCTTTCATAGTTTTAAGTAAAAATGAAAGTAAATGTGTTTTAAAATGACATTAATCATTTAAGGGCAGAGCACATCACTTGGCATAATAAATTCTATAATTTTATTTAAATATTTTGCATATTAATAATTGTACTTAAATGTTAAAAATTTACATAATAAATTTCATAATTCATGGATAGTGAAGCAGGACATACCATATCTGGTACACAGATTTCAGTGTAGTGATATGGAATCTCCCTTCACCAGTAAAGATAGACATCTATAGTTTGTCTTAGAAAGATGAAAGGTTAAATGATTTATCTAATAGTCACACAGCTAAAATGGACTACAGGTAGGACTTATACCTAGATTTCCTGATTTCTTCAGGTCTTTATCTTTATGATGCTCTCTCTCTCTTGCTCTACTTGTACTCCCTCTCTTTCTCTTCTCTTAATTTCTCTTCTCCAAATCCTCATCCTTTTCCTCCTCTTCATCATTCTCCTCTTCCTCTTCACTTCTCCCTCTTCATCTTGTTCTCCTGCTCCTCCTCCTTAATCTTTCTCTCCTTCTTTCCCCTCCTCTTTTCCCATCTATCTCTTTCCCCTCTCTTCTTTTCCCTCTATTTTCTCTTCTTCTCTAACTTTTCTTTTCTTTCTGTCTTTGTGTCTGTGTGTCTCTGTTTCTTATATATATGTTTACTGCCCTCTCTAAAAAGTACTTAGAATTACAGTCATATATGAACTTGGAAAGTAGCTAACCAACCCTTTTTGTAATGTTAAGCACTACTTTGGCAGTCCAGTGAAACTTATGGACCCCTTCTCAGAACAATGTTTTTTTCAATGCATAAAATATATATATTTACAAAAGAAACCAATTATACTGAAATATAATTAGCAAAATAATTTTTGAAGTCCGCAGATTCCAGGTTAAAAACCTCTGAACTAGTCTCATCTTCTCTTTTTGCAGATGAAGAAACTGAAGCGCAGGTATTTTATGATTCTGTAATATGTTTACATGTCTTACAAAAGTGGTCATGTCTTTAGACTATGCTTTCTTATCCACATTACCTTCCTTGCCCTATTAAGCTCTGAATTCTTAAAAGAGACTTTATCCTTCATTCAACACAATTTCATCTATTATATAGTGACATAAAAATGAGCTTAACAAATCATTGACCTTCTGCTGTACTCTTAAAAGGTTGATGTCATTTAAAAAACATTTAATTTCACTTTTAATTAAAACTGTGAAAGACAACTAGCTGGTTATTGTTCATAAGAGAGATTCTTCCTTAATCTGTCCAGCTTTAGCCTCTTCCAAGGCATTCCTAGGGTCCATTAAATGGGTTATTTTGAAATAGGATACCACTAATCTCACTTTTCCTGAGAAAGGAAAGCTCTAGAGAAAGCCCTAAAGCTTTAGAGAAAATCTTTGCTATGTTCAATTATGGTAAATCTTTTCTCTTAATTTTTAATTCAACCAACCATGCATTCCATACCCCTTTGGTTTCTAAGTCACTATTTTTCTATATCATGGTGCATTCCAAGTAATGCAAAAATATTAAATGTACATAGCAATTGAATGAAAGACCTGGTTTCAAATTCCACTTCTGGTACTGAGAGGCATAATAAATGTGATGTTTGACTCATCAGGAAGACCAGGGCTCAAATGTAGTTGTATGAATCTTGGCCTCTCTTGGCTTCAATTTTCTATGTGGAAAAAGAGAGGAATCATCTCAATCCTAGGCCACTTTTAGGTCTAAATCTAAATCTATTATCCAATAGGCTATGATTCTGTTTTGGGGAGCAATTTTCTTCATCTATAAAAGGAGGGAGTTGGTCTATATGGTCTCTAAGATCCCTTTCATCTTTAAAGTCAGAGGACTGGAGTTCAAATCCCACCTTGTCATTCACTATCTCCATGTACTAATTTCCTCATCTATAAAATAAGGACTTGAACTAGGTACTCTTCCAAATCCCCTCCAGCTACAAATCTCTGATGCTCTAATGATTATCCCTAGAAGTGGACTTTGTCCTGTTTCATTCTGCTGAGAAAGTGTTCAGTTTGATTAAGGGTATATTTAATAGGCATCAATATGCACAAAGTACCATGCCAGGCTCTCTTGGATACCAGTTCAAATATATAAATAGTCTTTGTCCTGAAGGAGTATACTTTTTAACATTTTGTTTAAAGTCTCAGATAGCATTTTATTATTCAGTCTTTCACCCAATAATTACATATTGAAAACCAACTGTACAAAAGAAGTTTTCAGAGCATTATAGAAAATGTTAGAAAAATAAGTTTTGTCCCTTTCCCTCTAAGAGCCTATTTTAACAGTAGAATATCATATACCATATCGTATGATCATGGTCACTTATTATGATGCATAAGAGAAATGTAAGCCAGGTGCTGAGGAAGAAGAAATTGCTTGGAGTTTTGGGACAGATGATGTTTGATTGACCTTAAAGGGTTGATAAAATATCAAAAGAAAGACATGAAATGGAAGAAACCTATAGATAGAAGTGGTAGTACAATCAAAGGCTGTAAAGAATGCATTTGAGAAAGAAAGAAGTGGTGAATAATCCAGTTTGATCTAGGCATAAATTGAGAATTTTGGAAGGAATTGTCAGGAAGATCTGAGACATATTCTCATGTAATTCTAGTGGTCCTTGACAGGTTTTCTGTTGTAATAAGAGTATTAAAAATTGTCTTAATCTCTTGGAAAAAAAAACTAGAAATAAATTCTATTGGTGGGAGGGAAAGAAGGTAGAAATGGAGTTCAAATTTAGTAGTTTTATTTTGTTTACAGTATTTTTTGAAGAAGAAGGTGCTTTTGAACAATTGGCTTAAAAATCACTTCTTTCGGAGATGAAATCCTGCTAAGTGAGTGCAGACAGACATAGACATCTTAAGGAAAGGACATAGAAATATGTATCTTGAACCCACACACTACATTGGACTCCCTAAATGAATCAGCTCTACTAGGACACACTGCTTCTATCAAGTGGATGAAGACACCAGGTCCTTTGGGCAGCCCAACGTAAAAAGAGGCTCGTGTTAGAGAAGGTTTTGTATTTTGAGATTTTGTTTTAATAAAAAAAATTAAGATTTAGCTGCAAGAAGCAAAGAGGTTAAAACTACAGTCTCAACCCTTTAATCCAGTTATGTAGATTTTGGAGCTTATTTGAAGTTTAAAGGAATAATTGTACAGGAGAATTTAAGCCTTCAGGGATCCATGTGTAGAACTGAGTACTCCAAGGGGATGAGAGCTCTAAGAGAAAAGAAAGGTGGAATCAAAGAATGAGGAGGATTTTTCTACGTTGTGAAAAAGAACAAAATAGATATTAAAAGAATGAGAGAATCTGTCCTTTTTTACCTCAATTTCACCTTCTTTGTCTTTATTTTCTTTCCTGTTAATGTTTTCTGTGTTTTCTTTGGTGACTGCTAAGGTGTCACTATTATGTTGAAAAGCTAAGTTCAAGATTATGGAATGTTACTCCTGGGAGGGATCTTAGACTACAGAATGCTAGAACACAGAACCCAAAATATTACAGCTAAAAGATACCTTACATTTCATCTCATTCAACCCCATCATTGTATAGATAAAGAAACTGAGGCTTAGAAAATTTGTGTTCCGAAGAGATTCTTAACAATTGTTTTTTGTCATATACCCTTTTTTAGAATAAATCTTGTATCATGGTATCAAAGGATCCCTGAAAGATTTTCTTTTATATGGGTTATATATTGACATTTCAAGGTTTTGAAATGAATCTATTGAACAATATTTTAAATGTAATACATAAGGTATTGTTAAATAAATATTTAACATTTATTGGTCCATTTTAAATAAACTTATTACATATTAAAATGAATAGCATTTTTCATTAAAAATATAAAGAAAAAATTGCAATTGTTCTAATTATTTTTGCAAATGTCTTTCATGTACCTCAAGAATCTTCCATTTGGTTAGTGTGGATATATTCTAACCCTCATTGTGTGAATCTTTCTATAATTACCACCGCTCTTTATTTGTTCATAGAAGCAGAAGTTTAGACCTGGAAAGGGCCTCAGACCCTTGTCCCATCATTTTGTAAATGTAGAAGTTGGTCCCAAGAGCATGGGAGACTGGCTTAGCTAAAATTAGATAGAAATTAATAAGGCCGTGATGTTTTCTGACTCCAAATTCATTAATTTTCCTACTCCATGCCTTGGTCTTTGAGCATGACCGATAGCTAAAATATTTAGAACTCTGCAGCAAAGTTGGGTGATGAGGTGATGAGGCTCTCACAATATTTAACTAGTCTGTTTCTCATAAGCCAGACATATAGCTCTGCACTGGACCCATATCTGAAACCTCTCAAATTCAAAAGAAAGTACCTAGATGGTCCCATATGGCATAAGCTCTAAAAGACCAGAATCTATATCAGTTCACAAAGAGGAAGTAAAGTGGAGAACCCTAAATATTTTTTGAATTTTTTAAATAATGAACAAGAATGCTCAGAATGAGAGACAGTATATTATGATGGAAAAATCAGTGAGTCAGGAATCAGGACATATGACTGGCATTCCCAACTCTACGCTAAACATCTATGTGACTGAACAGTTTTCTAACTTATCTGTGCCTTAATTTCCCCATCTGTAAAATAGTGTTGAACTAGCTGACCTCTAAGCCTTATCTGCCTCTAAAGATTCTATGATTTTACCCTCTAGAAGTCATGACTAAATAGATACTCAGTCATGAAGCATATCTGTCAAAGAGGGAAATAATTATAATATTGATTAGAGCTATTTCTGTGTTTGATATTTGCAAAGCTCTTTACCTCTAGCATCTGATTTGATCCTCACAAAAATACCCCAAGATAGGAGGATTATTATCCCCATTTTACAGATAAGAAAACTGAGACTGAGAGATGCTAATTGACTTTCCAGAGTCACCCACCTAGGAAATGTTTGACACATTCTGCAAACTCAGGTCTTCTTGATTCAAGTCCAAAATTCTATATCCTTTGAGTCACCTAATTGCCTCCCAGGCCTCCCAGGCCTCCCAGGCCTCCCATTTTAGTGTGGGAAACAATTACAAATTCACCCCTTTTTCCTGTTTACTTTCACTTGCAGTTTTCCCCAAAAGAGAGCTTGTGCTTAAATAATAGGTATTGATTTTTTCATTTCCTATAGGCTATGCAGAGTAGAAACTGATTTTAACTAGTGTATCATTAGGAATCTTGATATTGTCATATTTCATTGACTCCTTTCACACCTCTCCATTTTTGAAAAGTATGATTTATGTTCAGTTATATTTATTAAAGACTTAGCTATATTCAAAGCACTGTGCTAAACTTTATACTGTACTAATACTTTAATGGTTCAAGAGTAATTCCATCCTTATGAATACATATTACTTCAAAGCAGATAATTTCCATTCCATGACAAAGTAGGTGGGCGTTGCTGAGACTGAAAGAATTCATCATTTGTTAAGAATTCATCATTTGTTATCCCTCTAGTAAACTTTGCTGAACTCATCTAGAAGAGTCTTTGAATAACAGATATGCAACCCATCACTAGGCCTGTATTGAAAATTTTCTGAGCTGAATAAGGATCTTCCAAGACTTGAAATCTTCTGGCACAGCCTCTGAGAACCCAAGGTCAATTCTACATTACCCTGAAGCACCTAAGAATGACTGTGAAGATGTATAGAGCATTCTAAGACACTAGCCCTGCCACCAGGAAGCTTACAATCTAAGAGGTTAAGTAAGATGACTAGATAAAAAATAAAACATGATAAGTAAATAATAGGAAAAATAGCAGAGCCATAACTCAAAATTCTGCCACCTATGACAAGGTCAAAAAAATTCCTTAGACAATGAATGGGAAGGCTACTCCCCTAGTTAGTTTTTTTTTTTCAAGAGAAAACGTTTTGGCAGAGGGACAAAGGTGGGACTAGCCCAGGGAAGAACTGCTCCCCAGGGAAGCTACCAAGGAGAGGAAGTAGTGCCATCTGGCAACTTCTCACTTTAATTATTTTTACTAGGTACTAATATCAGTCATTTCTGCCTGCTAACAGAATACAAATGCTCTAAGTGTCCTCTAAAATTCTAGTGCTGCAGGGAAAATCCCAGATCACTGCCCTAATTATGCCTTTGCCAAAGTCATATGAGAGTTCAGGGAAGGGAAAGAGCACTTCTAGCCAGGAAAGTCAAGAAAGGCTTCATTTTTACAATTGAGGACCCCTTAAAGGATGAATAGGATTTTTTTTTCTAATAGAGATGGAACAATCCAGTATAAGAAAGGATGGGGGAAGGCAAGACATGGGAAAATGCAGGCTTCATCTAGGAATCAGGAAGCAGTGAAGTTTGAATGGAAGGTAGAAACCTTGGGAAGTAGTATGGGATCAAACTGAGAAGGTAGATTGGAGCTAAACTGCAGATTTAGCTAAGGAGTTTTTAGTTTTTTCCACAGTCAATAAATAGAGCAGGGGAGTTCACATTAGGCTAGTGATTTGGGAAAGAGTAATCCGAAACATGTGCTTCAGGTAGTAGAGGAGGAAGAGAGCAGAGATAAGAAGTCTGCTGAAAGGTTCTTATAATCATCCACAAGAAGTGTAATAAGTAGTAATGGCCACTTAGTAAGTAGATATTTTAGGGAATATTTTTGGTTGTATATGGATTGAATGAGATGAACTGTAGGTTCTTTCTGGCTCTCAGTCTTCAAAACTTGGGAAAAGTTTATAGGACTAGGAGGGTCACAGTAGTTAGACAGGGGGCAAAAGAAAGAACTATATGTTCCTGTCAAGACCTTCCCAAGAAAACTTCTGGATAACACTTTTTTAGCCCAGCAGAAACATATGACAGTTGGGAAATGGTAATGTCAGCTCAGTGGATGGATATATGAAAATACTAATTATAATTATTATCTGCACCATTCTCTTTGGAATAGATGGTATGTTGGGTTGCTGCCTGGTTAATTTCATATCCTTTTCCCTGCTCAATATTATTAATATCATAAGTTTTAGAGGAACAGAAGAAAATTAATTGTATTTCTATCAAAATGTCCCTTAAAAAAATTTCATTGCAGAATTAACCAAATCGATTTTTACCATAGAAATTGATGTTACATATATAATAATAAATTACTTTTCCTTCAAGTCCTTTCTTTAAAATGAATTAGTTGATATTTTAATTAATTCATTTCCCAAGGCCTACCATATGAAAACATCTTTGTGAGTGTAAACATGAGAGGCAAAATAGCACTGTGATTTAATAATTCCAAGGCACTACCAAGCCAACCTTTATTGGAACATGAAACTAGCAGCTAAGTGACTAAAAGAGGCCCAGCAGCAAACTTCTAAGTGGGGAAAATGGTTATATAGTAGGCATTGCAAAACTGTCACCCATGAACACAGTGGAGATAAGCAAAGACTTAATCAAATGGAACTGTGGAGTGACTTTAAAGGCAAAAGACAGACCCCTTGCATTTTAATTTTCACAAAACCTTCACATAAAAGGAGAGAAATGAGAAAACTAGCTTTCACTACCCACAGTTTACCTTACTGATCACTCATAGGAATATGAGGAAGAAAGCACCAGGTTCATGCTTTTTTACCTCATCAATATCAAAATGAAAATGAAAAGAAATTGTTCTAGGTTCTAGAATGGAAAGATATGAAAGGGAAATGAATGTTTACTAGAAACACAGATTCCTGTTTTTTTCACCATCAGTTGCCTAAAAAGAAAAGAATCTCTATTCCATCCTCCCTGACCTCTACACAATTGTATCTCTCTTATTCCTTTATTTTATGCTATGTCCTTCTCTCCATCTCATTCAGTCCTCCCCATTCTGCAAGATCTTGATCACAATCCATGCTCATTTTGGTCTTTTTTTCTGCTTCAAATTAAAAATCAACTCCAGAAGGTTAATCAATTAATTATAGAATTTCTTTTCTTCCTAAATTTTTAATGTGAGTCAGCTTTAATCTTAAACAAATTGTAAGGTCTTTGAAAGGAAAAGAATCCCATCTTTAAATCCATTTTACCCTTAGCACTTACTATAGTGATGACCAGATAGACAATGATAAATAAATACTTTTTAGCTGGTTAGCTTTTATTCTGTTCACAATACAGTGATCCATCTCTTCTCCCTCTGATTTTGCACATGCTATACCCCATGTGTATGATCTGCTCTCTCCACACAATAGCCTTCTGGAATCCCAAAGTCCTCTGAAAGCTCAATTCCAGTTGCTTTCTCCTTCCTCAAATGATCATACGTGTATGTGCATACATGCATATATATGTATTTGTGTGTATAATCATATATGCAAATGTGTATATATCTGTTTTCCTGTTATTTTCCTGACCCACTCCCAAAAGAATGCAAAGCTCCTTGAGAGCAGGGATTGTTTTCATTTTTGTCTTTTTTAAAACCATCCCCTTGCTCAGTGCTTTTTTTACATGGTGGGCAATTAATGAATCCTTTTGGAGTTAAATGGAAGGTATTTGGTATAGCAGCACTCAAATTGGGCTTATATTCAGGAAAGCCTTGACCTCAAATCCATGATCTATTATTGACTGTAATGATATGATTTTAAGCAGGTGACAAAACCTTCCTAAGCCTCAGTTTCCTCAATTGATGGAAATAATAACTGCCATACATGTCACATAGATTCATCATGAAACAGTAAATTAAATAATATAAATAAAAATGACAGCTATCATTCTTCCCTTGATTTTAGTTTTTGTTGTTGTTCAGTCATTTTTCAGTTGTATTTAACTCTTCATGATCCCAGTTATTTGTATTTCTGTCAAAATGTCCCTTAAAAAGATTTCATTGAAGAATTAACCAAATCGTTAAATTAACCAAATCATTAAACCTCAAGCAAATAAAGTGACATTATTTGCCACTTCCTTCTCTGACTCATTTTACATCTGGGGAAATTGAGGCAAACAAGGTTAAATGACTTTCCTAAGGTCATACATCTAGTGTCGGAGGTCAAATTTAAACTCAGGAAAGTGTGACTTTCTGACTTCAGAACACTGTGCCACCTAGCTACCCAGAGAAATGGTAGTTGTACTTTATTCTGCCCTAATTAGACTATATCTTAAGTATTATGTTTATTAAGGGCAGAAACTATCAGTATTTTTTATTCCTAATATTTAGCACAGTGTCTGATAGGTGATATACATTTAACAAATGCTTTTTGACTTAGCTTGTCTTATTCTTAGAAGGACATTGAAAAACTGAAGGGCACCCATAAAAGCACAATTAGGATAATGAGGACTCTAAGACCAGTCCTTTTAATTTAAATGAAGCATTTGAAGAAATTGGAATGGTTAGTCTAGAGAACACTAGACTTGAAACATTCGGAGAATCATGATAATTGTCTCTAGTATTTGAAGGTTTCTCACGTCTTAGAGGGTCTTGGTTTGTTCTGCTTAGTCTAAGAGATCAGAAGTAGAAGCAAAGTGTAGAAGTTGCTCAAAATGTAGTAAAGTTTCCTAGGTGGGGCATTAGATGGAGTTCTAGACTTGGAATCAGGAAGGAAGGACTGAGTTCAAATATGACCTCAGACCACACACCTGTGATTCTAGGTAAGTCTGCCTCAGTTTCCTCATCTATAAAATAGATGTATTTCCAAGGTATGACTTAGAAAGATTCATTTTACAAATGTTTGAAGGAATTGCAAACAGAGAGAAAATCTCTACCACTAGTAATCCTTCAGTACCGTAGAACCACACCAACCAATATATCATACGATTGGAGGTGTGAGTAGCATAATTATGTTTATTCTAATGAGAGGGTTTGCTGTGCAAAGCATCCTTTTCACTTGCCTTTACCAAAATTGTTCCATCCCAGGACCTTTATGGGAAACAGGACTGGTGAAGATGGTCTGGTTGCTGAAATACAATCAAGAAAGACTGGGGTTTTTTTTTAAACAGTTACAGATAAGAAGTAATGAGGGCCCTGTATTAAGGTATCAGAAATGGAAATTCTAAGGTTGAAATAAATAGGAGAGATAGTGTTAAGAAAATATGATAGGACTTGTATCCAATCCAATTTGTTTGGAATGTATGGTACCCAAAGGAAAGTCATAGGATGTAATACTGGAAAAGTAAATTGGAATCAGATAGTGAGGGATTTTAAACCTCAAGCTAAAGATTTTTAATTGTATTCATGAGATAATAGGGTCGTGACATAGTCATACCTATTTAGGAAAATTAGTTAGATACGTATGTGGAAAATGGATTGGTGAGAAAAGAGAGATTGGTAGTAGGATGTCCAATTAAATAACTCTTATGGAAGCCCAATTAAGAAGTGCTGAGGTCTTGTTCTAATGTGGTATCCATGGGAATAGTCAATGAGCCAACTGATGTGATAGCGGCATTGGTACAGCTTGATCACCAATTTTATGTGATGATGGAAGAAGAGGAAAGAGTCAACCTTGACTCTGAAACTGAGTAATGGAAAGGATCCTGAGAAAAAGAGGGCTTCACTGGAGGGATGGATTTAGTGAGTGAAAGGGAATAAGTATATTAATCCATATTCTGACTGCTCATGTCTCTCTCCTCAGCCAGAATGGTTAGGTATTCCTCTGGCTGATAACAGTTCCAGGATGTACTTGTTGTCATCAGACTTGGTCCTGAAACCTGAGTGAAAGGTTTCAGGAAATTTGTCTCCCATTTAGAATGGATATCTCTTTTATAAGAGCATCCTTCACTATTTTAATCTTTTTGCAGAACTGGGATTGATAACCTTTCTCAGTAGGAGACAACAACAATCAAGAGGCATCCACAAAGGAGAGGAAGAAATGCTAGAACTGGGGTCAAGAACCTGGATTAAAATTCTGGCTCTGATATTTACTATTTGTGTGACCTTGGGCCTGTCACTTGAACTAGATGATTCCTAAGGTTTCTTGTAGCTCAAAATCCAATGATAAGATTAATAAAAAGAAGATGAACATGTAGACAACAACTGGATGTTTCCCAGTCACTAGCTATTGCTATCTTCTTCTATCTCTCTTTGGAAACATTAAACTATATTGTCTTGGGATCAGACTTTTCCACTAACTTCATAATACCTGTGCATTTAATTCTGCAATGCCCATTAAATGCTTGAATGGACCATTACCTTGTGTCACAACTGTAATTCTCCAACAGGTCTGACACCTTTTAAGTCCTACTTGGTCATGTATCCTGCCCAACACTTCACTCAGTTGATTTACTTGGCTGGGTTTATTACTAAACTGTTTATTTAATTTCATGACTAATGAAGGACTCAGAGAAGATTCTTCTGCTACCATCTTCTCCTTCTACCATTACCCTTGCCATTTTTTGAGCCAAGGGCAATTAGCTCCCTCTTCTACTTTCTTGAGTAATGAATTTAATTAGTGTTTCCAATGAATCAATAAGAGCCACTGGGATTGCTCCACCGAAAAGGTAAATGGTTGGACAATTCTTTCTTTCAGAAGAAGGGTTTCAAATATTTCAGAAGAAAAGTTTGGAAATAAATCTAAGAGTCAATGACTGGATGGTGGTCTATTAGTATCCCCAGAGAGACTGATAAATTTAATAACCCAACAACTCACTTACTATGGAACTATAGCAACTTTTGGTGTTATTCAGCCATTCAGTTGTATCGGATTCTTTGTGACCAGATGGATCACATTGTCCATGAGATTTTATGGAAAAGACATTGGAATGGTTTACCATTTCCTTCTCCAGGGGATTAAGGCAAGCAGAATTTAAGTGACTTGTCCAAGGTCACACAGTCAGTAATTGTTTCAGACTGAATTTGAACTTGGTTCTTGCTGATTCCAAGTCCAGCACTCTATCTGCTGAACCACCTAAGGCAAGAGGTTGAGTGTTTTGTCCAGAGTCTTACTGTAAGTGTCTGAATCCAGATTTAAAATCAGGTCTTGATTTTATGGCTTAGCCTTCTATCCATTGAGTCAGCTAGCTGCAAATATAGCAATTAGTTATTTCACCTAGGCTAATGAAATCTAAAAGTTTCATCTTATTTGGTTAATACTTTTGGGAATTGTCACTCAATTAAAGATAGATAGAATAGTCTAAGAGAAATAAATGCTGCACTTTGGAGTTCAGAAGACCTGTGCTGGAAACACAGTTTTACCACTTAGTTATGACTCTGGCTATGTCCCTCTATCGTCATAAAAAAGGGTGGTTGGGGGCAGCTAGGTGACACAGTGGATAGAGCACCAGCCCTGGAGTCAGGTTTGTCCAACGAACAGCTTCTCTTTGAAATATAGCCGTGTCATAAGTCAATTTGTCTCTTCCTTGATTGCTTCATTCCAAGGCTTCACTCTCCAGACTGTTCAATCTTCTCAACAGTTTCATCCATACTACCCTTTCCTCCCCTTTTTCAGATGTCCTTCCTTTCCCATCCCTTACTTTTGCTTCCCTTCCCTTCCTTTCCCAGTTTCTCTTCCCTCATTTCCAGATCTCTTTTATGTGTTGCCTTTTCTCTTTAGGATATAACCTCCTTGCAATTTGGAATTTTGCCCAAATTGCTATAAACTATGCATATCCATACTATGCCTCTACTAGATCTATATTCCAAAGAGAACATTTAAAAAGGGGGGGACCACATATACAACTCCTTTTGTTATGGCAAAGATTTAGAAATTGAGGGGATGCCTAGCAATTGGGAAATGGCTGAACAAGTTGTGGTATATGAATGTGATTCAATATTATTGTTCTGTAAGAAATCATGAGATTTCAGAAAAACCTAAAAAGATTTACACGAACTGTTGCTAAGTGAAGCAAACAGAACAAAGAGAACTTTATACACAGTAACAAAAACACTATGATAGATGATCAAATATCTCTACAATACAGTGATCAAAGACAATTCCAAAAGACTTATAATGGAAAATACCCTCCACATCTAAGAGAAAGAAGTCTTAGAAAGAGTATGAATTCATATCAAAGGATATTTTCAATTTTTTTATTTGTTTTTTTGTTTTTTATTTCTCATGTTTTTCTTTTTGTTCTGATTCTTCTTTTATAAGATGATTAATATGGAAATGTGTTTACATGGTTGTACACATCTAAGTTATATCAAATTACTTGTCTAAAGAAGAGGGGAGGAAAAGGAGAAAGGGAAAAAATGTGAAACTCAAATCCTTACAAGAAATGAATGTTGAAAACTATCTTTACATGTAATTGGAAAAAATATACCAAAGGAAAGAATATAGACTCCTTAATGGTAAGTCTATTTTAGTTTTTTATATTTGTATACCTACTACTTCACATGATATACCTAGCATATAATAATTTCTTTTTTAAATGCTTTAATCTTTATGTCTATCATCCAATATTTTAAAGTTCACAAAGCATTTTATATGTGATATCTAATTTAATCTTCTATGAGGCTAGTAGATTTTATTTTTTTAATCCTCATGTTACAGATGAGGAAAATGAGTCCAAGAAAGACTAGGTGACTTGTCTAGAGTAATAGAAAATAGTGAATATCTGAGGCGGCATTTGAACTCATATCTTCCTGATTCCAAGTCAAGGTATTCTATCCTCTATGATACATAGACATCAAATAAGAATAGGAGACTTGAATTTGTTTTTATAAAACAATCTCTTTCTCTCTCTCTCTCTCTGTTTTTTCATTCTTTCCATCTTTCCCCTTCACATATTTTATTTATTTCAGGAAATATACAGCAAATTAAAATGTATACTTGGTTTACTGGAAAGAGCAGCGTTCCTGGTATAAGAGTTCCTAGATTCAGATTCTAATTCTTAACATTTATTACCTACAGGACCATGGATAAATCATTGAATTCCCCTGGATCTTGTCTATATAATGAGGGGGAGTCAGATGAGATGGTTTCTGTATCTAATGATATTATTATTATTAAGGTACAAAACCTCACATACCTGGTGGGGGTAATCAATGTTTCCCCTTTGTCCCTCCTCCTTATTCTTTAATACAACTATCAAAAGATTTTTTGTTTTGTTACAAACCATTTCAAATACAGTATCCTGTGTAACTGAAATAATGTATAGTAGCCCAAAAAAGCTAATATGAAACTAGGTTGTAGTCAGAAAGATGTATACATTACTCGGGAATACTCTGCCAGGACTGCACACATTTTTCCAGGTTCAAACTATAGCTGGAGTTTTGTGTATGGTTCTATAAACTTTATTTTAGGAATTTCATTAATGAGCTGGAGAGTTTTTAAAAGAAGGTAAGTGGAATGATAAAAGACAACAAGAGCACTTCCTATGAGCATTTGTTGAAGAAACAATGATTTTAGACTAAAAAATACCTGGGGTACAGATGAGGGTGGGGAACAAAATAGCTGTCTTCAAGTAATTTATGGGATACCACATATTAGAAGCTTTTTTTCTGTTTAATTCCAGAAGATAAGGGGTGGAAGTGGCCAACAGGCAAATTTAGGGTTAATGTCAGGGGAAAACATTCCAACTGTCCAAAAGGTTAATTAGCTTCCTGCAGACATAGTTAATCCTCCATCTCTTGAGTCTTATAGCAGAAACTGGGTGGCTATTGTATGGTTATATCATTGAGGGAATTCCTGTTCAGGTTGGACTAGGAGGTCCATCCATTGAAGTTTCTTCCCACTCAGAAAAAGTTTCTATAACTTTTGAAATAATCCAATGACTTAGTACAATTGTGATTATCTTCCATTTAGAGGTGTCCAAAGTAAAAACATAGTTACCTATAAAGCTTCTTCTTATAACTAGCATTTATAGGAGTAGCTAGATGGCACAGTAGATAGAGCACTGACCTTAGAGTCAGGAGAAGGGGAGTTTGAATCCAGCCACAGACACAATACTTAATAGCTGTGTGACCTTGGACAAGTCA
This sequence comes from Macrotis lagotis, assembly GCF_037893015.1. Lineage (NCBI taxonomy): Eukaryota > Metazoa > Chordata > Mammalia > Peramelemorphia > Peramelidae > Macrotis > Macrotis lagotis. The sequence continues at coordinate 812,927,693 of NC_133658.1, read as the reverse complement.
CTTAACTGTCTGGCATCTAGGGCCATCTCCAGTCATCCTGATTCATATCTGGCCACTGGACCAGATGACTCTAGGGGAGAAATTGAGGTTGGTGACTGAGCATAGCATCCCCTCACTCAAATCCAATTCATGCGCTTGTCATGGCATCCTCCAATCTTCTTTGAGACTGAAAGGCATGCATCCTCATTTATGTAGCATTTTAGAATTTCAAAAGTACTTTGCAAATATTATCTAAAATTATCCATGCAATAACCCTAAGAGATAGATATCCTTATTATCTCCATTTTACCTAGGAAGAAACTGAGACAAACAAATTGGTACGCAGATTCACAGAGCTATTTAGCCATAGATTTAGGGAGATCCCACCATTTTCCAGTGTATTCCAGTCCACTTAAGGTGGATTTGACTTCAGATCTTCTTAACTTCATATCTAGCACCATGTCCATTTAACCACCTCTAATTTCAGTTATCTAGGCTTTACAGTAGGAAAAAAATCCATTGAATTTCAAGTCTATGACCCTGGATGGAATCGTGGCTTTTTGACATACTACCAAATAAATTAAATCCTCCAAGCCTTAGTTTTTTACCTCTATAAAATGAAGGAAAAGATTTAGATGATCTCTAGAATCCCCACTTTAACATCTTTTTGCATACCCCATGTTGCCTCCTAAAACTATGTTCACACTCTTCCTTTTTGAACTTAAATGCCTAGCAAATACAATTTTATTAAAATTGCTTCTTTAAAATAGCAATTTGCATCTCAGAATTTATTTTGCACAGCCCATATATCACACATCTACACAGCACAGTGTGTTGATAAAGTATAAATGGCCTATCCAAAAGATGAATGGGGCTATAAAATGTGAAAAGCAACAATTTCCCCAAAATCTAAAAGAAAAAGCTATTTAAAGCACAAAAATGACTAAAAGTGTTAGGTAATCAATCAGGATAAAATGATTCAAATGAATGTTTTCAGTATGGTTTTGTTTACAACAGCCCAAACAACTATGAGAGTTAGAGGAAAGAGATTTGATTTGGAGACAAAAGCCCAAAATTCAGCTCCCAACTCTACTAACCACTTACTAGCCTAGCTGAGTGACTGTGAGCAAGTCATTTATCCTAACTGTATCTCAGTTTCCTCATCTGTAAAATAAAGGGCCTGTATTTAATGGCCTTTTAAAGTAGTAATTCCTAAACTACTTTGTGATCCAGGAGTGTTGAATATAAGCCAAACCTTAACATCCCCCTATTGCCACTGGTTTGAAATATATAAAGAGCTTAGACTGCCATGTAATGCCCTTCTGCCTCCCACCCCTTTCCAAACTTATACCACATTATTTCCTTTCCCAGTTACCATAAACTATTCCATCTCTCTAAATTTTATACCTTTCCATGGATTGTTCCCAATGTTTTGAATACTCCTTAGCTTTTTTTCAAGGCTCAAGTGTCACACCCTACAGGCAGCCTCTCCTAAACCCTTCTATCATTAGTATTGCTCACACTTCAAATGCATATACTCAGTTATTTAAATGTTATATCCACCAAAGAGAATACAATTTCCTTGAGGACTAAGGGCTGGTTTTTATTTTTGTCAACAGACCCCGAATTCCAAACTTAGAATTTTGTGTACAGAAGCTTAACAAATACTTATTAAATTGAATTAGCTTGTCACTCAGTCCATCAATAAGCATTTATCAAGTACCTATTATATGCCAAAAGCTATTCTAGTTCAGAATAGTGCTACAAAACAGGTCTATTCTAGTTCTATTGTAAAAGTATATCATACTCCAGTATTATTAAATAGACCTGTTCTGGCACCGGGGATACTTAAAAAAGCAACAAAAAAAGGAAAAAACTTCTGTTCCCAAGAAGTTGAAAATGTAAACAATTGTGTATAAATAAGACATAGAGAGAATAAATAGGGAATAGTCTCAGAGGAAAGGCATTAAGATTTAGGAGTTCTAAGAAAGACTTCTTGCAGAACGTGAGACTTCAACTTGAAGGAAGACAGGAGGCAGAGATGAGAATGAAGAGAGTTCGAAGCATGAAGGTGTGTGTGAAAGAAAGTGAGGAGTTGAGAATGATACCTTGGGGATCAGCTTGGGTATGGGGAAGATAGAACTATCTTCAACAGGAATAGGGAACTTAGAAAGAGGAAGGTTTGGGGGGGAAAGATAATGAATTTTGTTTGGGATATTGAGTTGAAGACTTCTACAGAATATTTTGTTTGAGTTATCTGAGCATCTTGTATCCCTTAACCTGTTTTGTGGTATTTAGGTTTCAGATTCCTTTCTATCTTTTACTTTCCCTATCTTTTTAACCATGATATCCATCTGGCAGTGTATGTTAAAGGACCCTAAATGAAAATATTTCACCTTTTGTAAATGATAGTTGGTTGCCATACTAGCAAAACAGAAAATCAAAGAATGTCTGATTTGGAAGGAACCTCAGAGGTCATCCAATTCAGTTCATAACTAAAGAATTCCCACTAGAAGTTGGTCATAATGCCTTTCTTTGAAGCCCTAGACCTAGAGAGATCCTACCATTTCCCAGTGTATTCCAGTCCACTTTGAGATATATGTTTCTTATGTCAACCTTAAATCTGCTACTTCTACTTTATAGTTTCTACCCATTACTCTTCATTCTCCCATCTACAAATAAGTAATATTCTAATCATTTATCTATGTATGAACCCATAAAATACTGACTATAGTTACCATGTTATTCTTAAGACTTACCACTTTCTCCAAAAATTTTCATTTGGTATGGTCTCCAGGCTTCTCTTCATCTTAATCAGGTCCCAATGGATGATTTCCAAATTACCAAATTTCCCCATAAAATGTGGAAGAACTCAATATAAGGTTCAAAATGTAGTCTGACCAGGGCACAGTACAGGACTATACCAATCATGTTCTTCTGAACCTTCTCTGAATTATTGATATCCCTCCTGAAATGTGACTGAACTGGAAAGAATCAAGAGATTTTTCACCCCATTTGTTCTTAACACTATGCCTTTCTTAAGGCAGCATTGACTTTTTCTCAGATGTCATTTGATACTCGATTCATTCAGTTAAAACATGCCCCTAGATGCTCCTGTGTTAAGTGCCAATCTACCATTTAAAGTATGATTAATCTATGTTTTAAAAATTTGCACTTGTCCTTATTAAAATTCATCTTACATTTGTTACAATGTTCTAGATCTCTCAGGATTATTTTTTTTACCTTGAGTTTGATCTAACACTAATTTTTTGTTTTTTCTTTTCTAGTTTAAAAATGACTTCTTTAGAAAGGAAAACTAGCAAATTATATGTTGAGTATTAAATCTACTTCAAGTACATTTCTACTTCCTTCTTTGATCTTTTTATTTCCCCTAATTCAGATGAAAACAAAACTAGACAAAATATATAGATGATATATAGATAGATAGTAGCTATCCCACCCTGACTAACCTTGACATTTATGTCCTTTTTCAACATATTGATCAAAATGACTATTTTCTAGTTTAAGTAAAAATCCGCAACAAGGACTTTTTTTGCTCCGAATGCATGCCAGTCCATTAATGGCTACTTTTTGGGTCTTATCATTCAACCAGTTTGAAATCCACCTAATTACACTATCACCTAGCCATAGTTTTTCATCATCATAGAATAGTATGATAGACTTTGGCAATTAATTTCTCATCACAAACATATCAGTATACATATGGGCTATAAGTATAATAATTCCCTTATTTAACAATCTAAATCCTGTCTCATGGAAACAAGACTGGTCTTACATGACCTATATTCGTCTTAACCAAATGCTCCTAAAAACTGTCCTAATAATAATAATTCATTCTTATTAATTTCCAGATAGTAAAATTAAATTCATTGGTTTACAATTTATGAATCATATTCTTTTCTCCCCTCAATTGTCTTAAAACTTTGAAGGATCATACTTACCATGGCTCAACATTGCATTTGCTGGTTATTTCAATATCATAAAATATCATTCTTCAGGTCTGGTCTAATGATTTAGAATTATCTCATTATCTTTATATTTATCTTGAGTTTCATATGACATCAATTTTTGTTCTTTCCTTTCAAGTTTAAAAATAATTTCTTTATAAAGGACCGGGCAAATTAAATGTTGAGTAGTTCTTCCCTCTCTCCATCATGTTATCATTATTCAATCTAACCCAAGTAGTAATATTATTCTTTCTTTGGTCTTTTTATTTCCCATAATTCAGGTGAAAACAAAGCAAAACACTCTTTTATGCTGTCCTTAGTTTGAATTATAATGTATTTTGAATTAGAAATAGGGCATGAAGCTATATTTTGTGGAATATTGTGCTGCCAACCAAGGAGTACACATGTGTTTATTAATTAGCCATTAAGAATTTAATAGCAAGATGTTTTTATGGTTCAATAAATTGTATTCATTGATTCTGAGACTCCAGAAATGTTCTTTGTGCAAGTGAAATCCATTTATGGATGCACAGAACATTTATTGAGATGGATTATGAATCTTAGCAATCAGTCTTGAGACTCTTGTTGTTAGAGCTTCTTAGGCTAAAGAGAATAATACATTTAAGCAAATGGGAAAAGCATGGGTGTTACCCTCATTATAAAGGTACAACCTCAACTATCACTAATGTTATTCAGGCTTGAAACAGGTAAAAAATTATATAAGTGTATATAATTATATACAAGAGAAATGCAACTTACTCTTTATTTTCCTCTTTTAAATGATCCTGAAAGAATACTACCTTTGGAATGAAAGAACCTAGATCTTACTTCCATCACTTATGAAAGAAATACTTATTGACAAGGAATACACACTCCTGAGTCTCAGTTTTCTTATTTATAAAATAGTAATAGCGAAAATGATAATAATATCTACCTTACATACACCTCTCAAGTTTGTGAAGACAAAAATCAGATAATATACTTGGAATTCATAGGCAGTTAGCACAATGGATAGTACACTGGACTCAGAGTGAGGAAGACCTAAATTCAAATCATACCTTATACAAAATGATTACTTGTTTAAGTCACCTGGGCAAGTCACCCTCTAATTTTCCTCAGTTCCTCATATATAGGAACTTCCCACAGAGCTGTGATAAGGAAAAATTAAGTAATATGTATATAATTATTTGTAAATTTAAAGTTCTGTGTAAATTCTAATTATTACTATTACTTTTACTATTATCAGTTGAAGTGAATGGAAATGTTTAACCTAGAGAAAAAAGATGACACAAATGGGATATAAATGCTGTCTTCAAGTATTTGAAGGGCTATGATGGATTTGATCAGAGAGTAGAAGGGAGGACAATGAATGAGAGTTGCAAAGAAAGCAATTTTCATTTGATGCTGGGAGAAAAAAATCCTAACACTTAGAATTTTCCACAAATGAGATGCATTACTTTGAAGGTGTTCTTTGGAGATCTTCAGTCAAAAGCTGGATAAGCCCTCCAGACTCTACTACTTAAGATGTTTAGTTGTTTTAGTCAAATTCAACTCTTGTGACCCCATTTGGGACTTTCTTGGCAGGGATACTAATATGATTTGTCATATCCTTCTCCAGCTCATTTTACAGATGAGGAAACTGAGGCACAAGGTTTAGTAATTTGCTCAAGGTCACATGGCTATTAAGTATCTGAGGTCAGATTAGAAATCATGATCGTGAGTTTTCCTGATTCCTAGTCCAGTGTTCTATCCACTACGTCACCTAAATCAGCTCAACTCTGGCTGCTGAGATTCCTTCCAACTCTAAAATTCTAGGATTCTGACTTCTTCAAGGAGACTGAGAAGAGCTGGTCAGGCAGGCAGAACAACATTGCCAGGGCAGTGTCAGAAACATCCAAAGTGATAAGAATATTCAGAAAAAAGCCACGGAACTTGATAGTCAGCAAAATTTTAAAAGGAGCTCAAAAGAGTGAGTGCTCAGAAAAGGACATTGCATTTCCCAATGAAAAGATTGTTGAGGAAGTCAAAGAGAGTGATTGCAATAGAATTCTTGTGGCAGAAACCAAATTGTCAGGGTTTGAGGAGGGAGTGGACTATGAGAAAATGGAGTCTTATTTCTTTCATCTGTAAAATGGGAACTTAATATTTTCCTATTTCACTCTCAAAATTGCTCTGAGGATCACTAAGATCTGACAAAGCTCTTTGTATCCACAAAGTGCTATATAAACATGAATTATTGTTATTTTACTGTGAACTTAATGTGATTTGGAGAGAGAGAACAACTCTAAAATAGTCATGTTAAGTTAATGGGAAATGTGATTAAATTTAAAAAAATGTTTTTCTACCTGCTATATCAGCCAGTCACTTATCTACTTATGGTAGAGGAATAGTTTCAAGCAGATATTACTTCTAATAAATTCCATTAAAAATTTGCTGAATGACTATTGAATGCAAAGTACTTAGATACATACTGTAAAAGATAGTTTAAAGAAGGCACAAATACTGCCCTCAGGGAGTAATATAATCTAATAGGAGTATAAGAAACTGACTTCATTTAGTAATTCCCATTTTACAAATGGAAGATGGGAGGCTCCATTTTCTCATATTGCACTGACTTCTTACATTCTGATAAGAGAGCCATAATAAACAGTATTATATGATGAGTGCATTAGAGACAGAAAAAAAAATGTGCCCCATGAAATTTCATGGGCATTTAATTATATATTTGCATCACTGAGGACCTATTGACTTCAGTCTATAAAACCACTTTTGACCTCATCAGTGCAAGAGCTCTTTCCATGATACCATCCTACTTTTCATTATTCCTTGTATTTGGAACTCAGAATAAACTTAATACCTCTTCTGTGTGCCAGCCCTTCAAATACCACACAAAATATAGACAATACTTCAGATATTAAAAGATAGTTATTTTGTCCCCCCCGCCAAGATTTCCCTTTTCCAGAATCAAGGTTCCTAGTTCCTTCAGTTGATCGTTTCTTTTTAGGTTTTTGCAAGGTAAATGGGGTTAAGTAGCTTGCCCAAGGCCACACAGCTAGGTAATTATTAAGTGTCTGAGGTCAGATTTGAACTCAGGTACTCCTGACTCCAGGGCTGGTACTCTAGCCACTGTGCAACCCTCAGTTGCTCATTTTTATGAATGATATCCAGCTCCTTCACCATCCTGTTGATATATACCAGATTGTCATTTTTTTTTTACTAAAATGTAGCACCTAGAACAATGGGGAAACTACTAAATATTTAATAACCAGCTTTTGGAGAAAAAAAAATGTGCCTATCATTAACATTTTCATTATTTTCTTAAATCTAGAAATCAACAAAATAGGTAAATAAATCCCTGATTGTAGTTGGGAAATTAGAGTGTCAGTACTCACAGTGAAAAATTAACAATTGGCTAGAGAACAGGTTAGAGTTGGTTGGAGCAGCTCCTACCTGAAAGTGAACATAAATATTCAGGAACACCTGGAAAGGATGGAAGAGAACCATCATCACCACTGAATTTATACATCATACCTTTATTAATGAAGCAGAAAATCACCATGCTTTTTTGACTACTATGTCATTCCTAGAGATTTACTTCTATGCTTTAATATGTGATGCTATCAATCCAATTCTCCCATCTTCAAATTGAGCAATTTTGTTTTTGTGTTTTTAGTTTTAAACCAGGTATAAGACTTGACAAGTATCTCTTTTAAAGTCCATTTAACCTGGATTTGGCTCATTGTTCTGGTTTTTCAAGACCATGTTGGATCTTGACTCTATTAACCAATATATCAATAATCCCTCTAAACTTTATTTCACTTTCATATAAATATTCATGTTAAATTTTTACTTTAAACAAGTTTTGGATAAAAATGTTAAACAGTGTTGAGTTAAATTGTATTTTGGGGGGGAAATAAAAGTCCATAAGCATTATGGTTTAAATGCATTGTTTTAATTCTTTAACAGGATCTGTCTGCATATGGGATTATTTTCATTGAACCATACACTTATATAAATAGAAATGGAAATAGAAATCGAAGTAGACCATTTAATTCCAGTAATGAGCTGAAAATAAAATCAGCATTTAAACCCATCTTACTAGCCCTTCCACAAGACAGGGTAACTCTGGTTGGTAGTACATATTTACCAAATCTAAAATCCTGGAATAATAGAAGTTGTAAAAGAAATGTTAGTATGAGAGTGGGGATGGGGGGAGAACAGAGCATAAACTGGCACAATAGACTACATTAGCCATTATGAAGTATCCCTTTAGTCCATACTTGATATTGGGGAAACAACCATCATATATTAAGAAGAAAAATCAGACTTTAGCATCAGGAGACTTGATTTCAAATTCCCATCACTATCTCTTCAGTGTGGACCATATAAGCTTAGGTCAGTTACTTAATTTTTCATAATCTTATTTTCATGTTTAAAATTCTAACATTGAGCGCCTCACACCTAGGAGTAAGGTACCTGTATCTTGTAAGATGTATCTTGCAAGGTTCATGAATAAAATGTACAATTTTCTCTCACTCTATCAGGTTTTTCTTTTCATTCATTTATAACATATACCAAAGATTAATTTTGGGAACTTTGTAAAGTGGCTTACAAATCATTCTAAGAGGAGAAGGAAGTGGTTGTGCAGCAGCCCCCACTTGTAAATCAGCCCCTCCCTCACCCGGTGGCACTGTGGTACTTTGCTAGGTGTGCAGAGTTAAAGAAAGGGGAGGGGGGATTCTTAAAGAAAAAAGGCAAACTGTGCTTTGGGGAAGAGTTTAGAAGAAGTTCAAGAGAAGAAAGAACCTTTAAGGGAAAGAGTAAGAAGTTAGAGGAGGGAAGATTTCCTATCCTTATACTTTCTCCCAGGGTTGGGGGAAGGGTTGGTGGGTTGGACACGTGGTGGTCTCAATCCCATCCACCATCTTGTTAAGACTTGAACCCTAGACCCAATCCACCTGAGAGCCCCATCCCCCCATGGAGGGAGAGGGGGTAGACAGGAGAGAAGCCTTAAAGGGAAAAAGATCCCCTCCACAGGTGGGATATGTGATTGGGAAAGAAGAAGAAAAAAAAAATACACACACACACACACACACACACACATACACACATATATACATACATACATATATATATATATACATATATATATATATGTATATATATATGATCCAGGGGTTAAGAGACTCCTTTATTGAAAGGAAATCACATTTAATGACTATCTTCTGGCCATGTGGCCTGAGTAATGACTATCATTGTTTCTAAAGTTTCCGAACTAGAGTTTTGGAAAGCACTCTGAGGGTTTTAAAAGAGGGATACTGGTGTTATAACATTTTGACCAAATTTTGTACAGAATGGGAGGAATTAAATAACCTAGATTGTTAAATTAGTTTGGGATTAAACTATTTTAACACTAAAATTCTAACCTTGAACCTTCCTGGATTCTTGTAATACTTAAAAGATAGAGTATGTAAAAAAACTTATGATCTCCATGAACCACAAAGGCAAGGTGTACAGGTGCTATTGGCACCAAGAACTAGCTACATTTTAGAAGACTATTATCTTTGTCATCAGTTTATCAAATCATGCCTCTTGAAAATATCCTCATTTATTTTCTGTGATAAAATCTCAGTTCAGGGCATATATTTATGCACCTGATGATTGGTAATGGGAACTGTGCCATTTAATCCTCACCTATCAGAATAAAAATGTTCTCCCATATATTTATGTCTTTTGATAAGTGAGTTAAAATAAAAATTTAGACCATAATATCTACATTATGCTACATCCATATATCCTTTGCCTTCTGAGCATAGATTAAAAGAACAAAATAAGTTCAAATTGACTTTTTAAAAAAATGAAATTGATGAGACCATGAGGTTAAGTCTATAAATATTTGAAGGGCACTAACCCCAGGGAAAGAGAAGATTTATTTAGCCTGGCAGAAGTGGATAACTTTCATTACAAGTATGTAACTATGATAGAAAGAAATTCAGTCAGAGAAAAATGTAAGCTGTACAATGGAACATTTTGCCTAAAAGATTTATGTGATTCTGAAACAGCTTCTCTGGGAAAGTAGTAAAAAACTTCATCCATTCTTGAGTCTTGATTGATATTTGTACAGGACATAGAAAGTGTTGGAATCTCATAGCTATCAAGGACTAACACACTGGTGGGACTAGAGGGTTAATTAGGTAACAGAAATCTTGGGTTTCAGATCTGGCTCTGTCACCCAGGATCCATCTAATTATTTATTTGGGCAATTCATTCCATTTATTCAATGTCAGTATATTCATCTATAAAAACAGGAATAACAATATATTGTCAGCATTGTGATTAATGTCTATTTTGTGGTTTGTGATATGGAGGATCCAATCTAATCTATGACATAAGACTTGAACCCTAATTGTTATGACTCAGAGACCACCTCTTTTTCTATTAAAGCAGTGGTATCAGGCTCAAAAGAATGGGACCACTAATGCATATACGGATTCCTACAGATAGCAAAATGACTTGCAAAATTGTATTAATATTACTAATGTATTTCACCATTACATTGAACTCAAAAAGATGAGACCTCCATTTTCCTAACCACATTTTTTTATCTGGCTCCCACTGAAGCCAATGCATATTGGGGTCCCACAAGCCAAGTGTTTGAACCTGCCCCTATATCCCACTGCTTCTCACACATGAAGGAAATTATTTTGAAGTAGACTTGGAGAGGTAGGCAAAAACCAGCTTGTATGGGACTTGAGATACCAAGTTGAGTAGTTTGTGTTCCTCCTAGAGGCAATCGGGAATCATTGAAGGGTCTTGAGAATAATAGCTAAAATTTTTACAGACCTTTAAAGTTGGCAGAGCAAACATCCTTCATCTCATTTGGCCCTCACAGAAATAGAGAGGAAGAAACTACTATCCTGTTGATCATATTAGGAAACTGAGGCAGAGAGACATGAAGTGATTTATGCAGAGTGACACAAACACTGGGAACAGGATTCAAACTCAGTAGTGTCTGCAAATTCAACATTCTATCTACTAGAACACTTAACTGTCTCTAAAAGAAGAAAGTCAGATTTGTGCTCCAGGGAGATTGTATTAGTATCTCTATAAAGGAAGAATGGAGGATTAAATAAGATGAAGTTGTATGTAATTGGGGCACGTTAAATGGTGAACTAGATAGAGCTCCTGAGGTTGGAATAAAGAAGATTCATCTTCCCAAGTTCAACTATGGCCACACTTATTATCTATATGACTCTGAGCATATCACCTTCTCCTCTTTGCCTCAGTTTCTTCATCTGTAAAATGAGCTGGAGAAGGCAATAGCAAATCACTTTAGTATCTCTGACAAGAAAACCCCAGATGGGGTCATAAAGAGAAAGATATGACCTGAAACCAAACAACAACATGTTAAGTTGTTTCATAACCAAAAAGTGCTTTAAAAGCTTAACTTATCATGTTGTGTGCATTTTATAATGGATGACTCAAAGAGTTATTACTAAATCTCTTTATTGTTTTACAATTCTGCATAAATAGGATTATTAAATTAGAGATAATCTAGTCCTTTCATTTTACATGTTGGGTAGCCAAGGTCAACATGGGTTAAGTTATTCCCCTAGTATCACAAAGATAATAAGTGCTAGAGCTAAGATTGAAATTCTGGTTCCAAAACTCCAAATTTAATATTCTTTCTACTATTCCATGCTTCCTTTAAAAAATTATCCATTTTCAGGTGCAGGATATTGATTAAAGCCAAACTGGCTAGACATGAAATTGCATCTATATGAGGAACACCTGGATGAGAAAACTCTCTCCCAATTCAGGGTGGCACCTCCGCAAATAAAGTCTTACTTTGAAAGAGTAAATAACTTCCTCAAGGTCAAATAATCACTATGTATTAGAAGGACTGGAATCCTTGTCTTCAAGACTTTAAAGCTAGCTTTCTATCAACTTTGTCATGTTGCTTTTGTGATGCTAAAAAATTGTTATTGCTCCGTCATTCCAGTCATATCCAACTCTTCATGACCCCATTTGGGGTTTTCTTGGCAAAGATATTGGAGTAATTTGCCATTTCCTTCTCTATCTCATTTTATAGATGAGGAAACTGGGGCAAACAAGGTTAAGTAACTTGCCCAGGATCATAAACCTAGTAAAAATCTGAGACTGGATTTTAATTCACATCTTCATGACTCCAGGTCCAATATTCTATCCACTGCACCACCTAGCTGCCCTTGCTAAAAATTATTAAAGATAAAATGCAGAAGTTTGACATATCTGGAAATATATTTATTTGTATGAAAGATACAGTTCTGAATTTTTAGAAGCCATGTTACTGTTTTTGTTGTTGTTCAGTTTTGGTGTCTAACTCTTTATGACCCCATTTGGGATTTTCTTAGAAGAGATACTGGAGGGGGTTGTCATTTGTTTCTATTTAGAAGGAATACTTATTGGGTAATATTGAGAAACTATGATATTAGGAGAAAAGAAAGAAACCTTTATTGAACCCCCTATCTTCCTGCCATTATGCTAAGTACTTTATACATATTATAATTTGATGCTCATAACAATGCTATTAATAAACCCATTTTCAGTTGAGGAAACCATGGTGGACTTAACTAAAGTCAAGTAACTTTCCCAGTGTCACACAGCTAGTGTGTCTGAGGCTGGATCTCATCCTAACTCCAAGCCCAGCATTCTTTCCACTATACCATCTAGCTGCCTCCTTGTACATGAATAATATTTCTTATACTTTTGAACTTTTTTATTTTTTACCAAGACTTCAGAATTATTCCTAAATATTTTTGTCAGAAAATCATATAAAATGTTAGAAAGAGATCTATGCAGATAATTTTCCCCACATTCCCTTATGTAAATTGTTTTTCAGTTATGTCCAACTCTTTGTGACCCCATTTGAGAGTTTCTTGGCAAAAAAATACTAGAATAAGGGCAGCTAGGTGGTGCAGTGGATAGAGCACTGACCCTTGAGTCAGGAGTCCCTGAGTTCAAATGTGGACTCAGACACTTAATAATTACCTAGCTGTGTGGCCTTGGGCAAGCTACTTAACCCCATTGCCTTGCAAAAACCAAAAAAAAACAAACCAAAAAAAGTACTAGAATGGCTTATCATTTCCTTCTCTAACTCATTTTACAGATAAGGAAACTGAGGCAAATAACATTAAGACTTGCCCAAGGCCACATAGATAGCAAGTGTCAGGTCAGATTTTAATTCAGGTCTTCCTGATCCCAGTCCCAGCACTCTGTTGCACCTAGTTGCCCCTTGGTCTTTACATTAGCTTATTATGAAATGTGGTGCTTGACAGTAAAATTAGAAAGTAATAGGCTGAGATTGATTAATGCAGTTTGGAAAGAGATAAGATATTTGAAGTAGAAAAGCATTAACAAGCTGTATTGAAATAGTGAGAAATAAATATGATTTTGAAATTTTTTAGAACCATTAAATTTAAGAAGTCAGCATACATGAGGGTAAGGACCATTTCTTATTTATTTATACACATCTACTTCAGGTTTTAGCATAGTTTATATATATATATATACATATATATATATGTATATATATATATATAATATTAGATCCTTAATAAATACTTATTAAATAGAATAAGACCAGACTAAAAGAAACATTTTACCATAGGTTTTTAATTTCTTATTATTTTATTTTTATTCACATGATATTGGGGAAAAACTAATTAGAGTAAGCCCTGAACCAAAAACCTTACTTGTAGGATTTTCTTTTTTTATAATGAAGGTAAATATATTCACACTATCTCTCATGAAAGTCATTTTAAAATTCCATTTTCTCACATAAATGTGAATATCGTTGGTCTCATTGTTTCACACCTAACTGCCCAGACAGCCTTCAACCTTGGGTAAAAGAATACAGAATGCAGAGATCAATATTATAAGCTCTCTCCTGCCTGCCAGTCCTTACTGCTTAGATCTAACAGCTTACTAACTTTTATGACTACTGTCACTAATGTTTCTAATAAAATATGAAAATGCACATTTTCAGGAAGACAACATTTTTCAATTTGTTGATATTTTTAGGGATCTAAATTTTCAAGCATATGACTTCAATTCACATGAATTACAATTTTTAAAACAACAAGCATCTTTTTCATTACTTGGTTTGTATTTTGTGTCCATGCCAGGATATTTTAATAGAAAGCTCAAGGATAACTTGGGCTTCAAGTCCTAAGAACATTGAATAAGAACAATTGAACACAATGCTACAGTGGTGTCTGAGCAAGGGGTTCCCTTACCATTTCACCAGTCCAATACACTATCTTCCTCATTATGTAACCTTCCTCAATGTTGACACCACTATTTTAGGGAGGACAAGGCTATATTTCCCTCCAACTCTCTGGTCTCTGTCTCCTTCTTCTCCCCTGCCAGAGTACTTTTGCCTTCCTCCTCCCTTTCTAACACCCTTTATATGCTAGATTATATATCACCTTATATATCATTAGATTATAAGACTTCTGAGAGTGGGGATGATCTTGCCTCATACTTTTGTGTCCTCTCATTTTGTATGGCATATAGCAAATATTTTTATAAATCTTCTATTTTAGATGGGGAAGGGACTGCAGTTAGATATCTAATCTAACCTGAAAAAAATCCTCACAACAATGTATTTGGCAAGTGGTCAACAGCAGTGGTCAACAACAATTCCAGGATACACAATCCTCCATCTCCTAAAATAGCTTCTTCCACTTTGGGGAAGTTCTAATTATTAAGATTTCTTGACATCAATCCTTAATTTGCATCTTTATAATATTCAACCACTGTTCCTAGTTTCAGTCTCTTAGGCCAAAAAGAAAGCTAGTTCCTTTTCCACATGAGAGGTCTTTAAATATAATAGTTCAGCTAAAAATTCTTCTAGGTTTTCTTGGGGTACCAGCCCAGGATGAATCAATAGGCAGCCCCCCCCCCCCAAAAAAAGCTAATACCAATTTATGCTACATTAAGATGACGAAGCTGGACTGGTGAGATGGTAATCCTACCAAGGGAGCCCCTGTTCAGACCCCCTCTGTAGCATTGTATTCAATTGGGGTAACAAAGTTTTAAGAGGGACATTCTTTAGATGGAGCATATCTAAGCATAGTAGAAATAAACTGGAGTGAAATATCCTAAGAATAGCATGTTAGTATCATCTAGAGAAAGAGGGTTGCTTAGATCATATTAGTATCATTTGGAGAAAGGGTGAATGTGGAATTATAGATAATTTCATGTATTTGAGGGGCAGTTTGGTGAACAAGCTTTGACTGGAGGTAGAAAAGAGGTGGATTTTGACCTGACATAAAGAAAACCTTCTATCTACTCTAAATGGATTGGGCTGCCTTAGGAGGTAAAGGGTTCTAACTCACTGGAAGTCTTTAAGCAATGTTTGGATGATTGGCCACATGATGTCCTATGATCTTTTGAACTATATTTGTCTTAAGTGATTAATCATTTTTTTCTGAATTCTAATTTCTTATGGTCTTCCCTGTTAGACAAATATGGTGAAAATAATTATTTAGTTTTTACCAGACCTATGGCCTAACCTTGTTAATTTCTTTCCCCTCTGATAAATTTTGCTAACACTAGATGCAAAACTTTGCCCCCCTCTCCAAATATGGAGTAATGCTGTTTTTTTAAACCATTTCATAGACTCTCAGAGTAGAAAAGGACCTCAGACAAGATGAATTTCCAATTACAAATTTTGCATTTCTAGTCTTAAGTTGTATAAAAGCTTAAAGAGAGAAAGTAACCATGAATGTGGTATAAACAAAATAATTAACTTATGCCATATTTGACTAACAGAAGTGAAGAGAAACTATCAGAAATCAGAAAAAAAAATTGAGTTTAAGACAAACATAACTAAACAAATCCCAAGATCACAATGATAGTGCTATAGATTTAGAACTGGAAGGGATTTGAGAGACCATCTACACCAACCCCATCATTGTACATGAACCTAAAGAGGTTAAGTGACTTGCCCAAGGTCACATAGAGGGGAAAAAAAGCATCAGGGAGGGCAAGATAAGAATCCAAGGCCTCTTAATGATCTTTCCACTGTCCTCCATGGTGAAACTTGGCTAAATTGTTACCCACACAACTCTGAAGCGGATCTCAGTTTGAAGAACAAGAAGAGAAAGATAAAGTCCCCCAAAAGTAGCAATTATAAACCGCTTTGCAGAAAGGAAGAAGCAGAGAGAGCATGGCCCAAAAACGGAGATGGGGGAACCCATAAAAATTTTCCATCAGCCTTTCACCAGTAGGCCATCTAGGCTAGTGACAGATCTTCCCAGTAGTGATACAAATGACTGTTTTTCCTGTCACCTAAAATTTGTGTTCACGTAGTATTTCAGGAGCCCAGAATAAGGCATTTGGCTATGCTTTTTTGTGGTTCTAGAATTGCCTTTTCATTGAATTTAAAATGAAGGACTCCACCGGCCCTGGAGTCAGGAGTACCTGGGTTCAAATCTGGTCTCAGACACTTAATAATTACCTAGCTGTGTGGCCTCGGGCAAGTCACTTAACCCTATTAGCCTTGCAAAAAAAAAAAACCCTAAAAAAACTAAAATAAAATGAAGGACTCTACTCAGTTCACAAGAGTTTTTCAGCGATCATAGCACCCTATTTTTTTATTATTGTTATATGTTATCTCATTCCCCCAAAGGACTGGGTTAAGAAATAAAAGACCTGGGTTCAAATATCACCTCAGAAACCAACTGTCTATGTGATCATGGGCAAATTAGTTAACTGCTGAAAGCCTCATAGGAAAGAAAACAGGGTAAGAGAATGATCAATGTGTTAGATACTGTGCTAAGCACTTTGCAAATTTTTTTTCATTTAATTCTCACAACAACCTTTTGAGGGAGGTTTTATAATTATTCCCATTTTATAGTTGAGTAAACTGAAACATCCTGGGATTAAGTGACTCAGTCTCCACATCTTTAAAATGACCATGCTTAAGACATGTATCTGCCTCATAGTTGTTTTGAAGGAAAAATTACTTTGAAAATATGAAAGTACTATATACATAGTACTGATAATGTTGTTACTAATGTTATTGTTACTATTATTATAATTATAACTAGGAGAATTTTGGTGTTCTTCGGATTTAACACATTCATTTTATAGAGGAAGAAAATGAAGGTTAGAGAAGATAGGTAGAGAAGGTAAAGAAGGAAAATTTAGAAATTTTCCCAAGATTACATAGCAGAGCTAGACCTTAAACCCAGGATACTTATTTTTGTGCAGTTGTCTTGCTTCCCTATCCCCCATGAAATCACTTTTTTTTTCCATTGTATTCTTCTAGGTAATAAACTTCAGGAGGACAGAGGTCTTGTCATTTTTATTTACCTTTGGGTCTCCGTACTCCCAGCACAGAGCTCAAATTAATTCATTTCCTGAACATTTAATTATAAGGGAAATAAAAAATTTATATAACATATTCTCTGACCCCATTGAAGTTATAGTCTAGAAGTGAGAAAAAGATACCAATATTTCAAATCCAAAATGGATACACAATTATAATAATTGTATTTCTTCATTGGAAGAAATCACAAACCACTGCTACTTAGTCCTTTGATATTGAAGAGGACCATACCAACCAATGATTATGTTTATCAGTTGCATAATTATACTTATTATAGTGAGCAATATACTGAACAAGGCATACTTCTCACTTATTTTTACCAGAATTGTTCCACCCCAGGGCCTGACTGATAGGAAACAAGACTATTGGAAATGGTCTGACTGCTGCAGAAGTCCCTTGGCCTTGAATTGGTTTCATTTCCTCCCAATCATTCATCCATGCCCTATGATTCTTGTCTATATATTTCTAAAACATATCAAAAAATAAACATTGTCATCTTCTACTGTTCATAAAATATGTTTTTCATCCATTACATTCAGAGCCATCACCAACCATCTTGATTTTTGTCTTGCCCTTGAACATCGATAACTCTAAGGGAGAGAATGAGACTGATGAGCTCTACCTCACATAAATTCAATCCACACAGGAGTCAAAACATCACCCTCATGATGTCATTTGCCCTCCTTGAGTACAAAGGACAAACAACAATGACAACAATCTCCTTACTACATGATTGGCTAATCACATTTTTATTTCTTACTGTATGATTTACTCACCATATATCTGACTTTAGGTGACTTGGTTATCACTTTTATACTCCTTGGATATATATTATAGTTTATGTAGACCCTCCCTTCATCTTTAACTTATCTTTTTTGACTTACAAGAATTAAGTATAACTACCTATGATACATAGCATTGTATTAGCTAAGTATATTAGTTTTTAATATTAGTTTTTATGTTATTCCCCACATTGGAATGCAAACTCCTTTGGGATAAGAGTACTTCTTTTTGCTTTCATTTGTATTCTCAGCACTTAACATAGTATATGACACAGAGTTAACTGCTCTATGTATCTTTGTATATGTCTTTCTGTCCTTCCTTTCCTCCCTCCATCTATCTATCCATTCACCCATCCATCCATTCATCCACCCAACTATCTATGTAGCCTTTTATTTATCTTTCTATCTAGAAAGGGTGGTACCATATTGTAGAAGATCTGGAATGGTAATGAAAGAACTTTAAACATTTAATATTAGGCAGTAGGAAACTACTAGAGAGTTTTGAGTGAAAGAATAGTATAGATCATAGAGTTAGAGTTAAAAGGACACTTAGAGGTACTGGAGTCCAACTCCTTCATTTTACATATGACAAAACTGAGACAGAGAGGTTAACTAACTTGCCCAGGGTCACATAGTAAGTAAAAAAGTAAAATTCAAATATAGGTCTTTTAGATTCCAAATTCAGGACTCTGTCTTCTATACTATGCTATCTTTCCAGATTCAGGTATCAGGAACATTTTTGTTCTTGCAGTAAATCAAATTTAACAGATATTTATGAAATCCTTTCTATAAAAAAAACACTATAATAGGTGTTGGAATGGATTGCAATGAGGAAAAATAAATAGGCCCTATCATCACAGAGCTTAAATTTTATGAAGAGTGATTGGAAATGGGAAAGAGTGGAATAAAGAGGCTATTACATAGTTCCGATGGTAATAGAAGACTTTTGTAATTATCTGGTACTAATTTAGAATATGGTTATGTGAATCTGTGAGTCATAAAAATCATAGAATTGTAGTACTGAAAGATGATCTTAAGAGATCATCTGGTCCAATCCCTTATTTTGCAGAAGAGGAAACTAAGGCCTAAGAGCAGCTAGGTGGTACCTTAGTGCACAGAGCTCTGGAAGAAGAAAGCCCTATATTCAAATCTGATCTCAGACACTTAACTAGCTGTGTGATTCTATGCAAACCAATTTGCCTTGATTTCTTCATTTATAAAATGAGCTGGGAAAAGAAATGACAAACTACTCCAGTATTTTTGCCAAGAAAACCCCAATTGGGGTCACAACAGGTTAGACACAATTGAAATAACAACTGTTAGGAAAACAAAGAACTATTTAGAGAAGTAACTTTCCTAAGTATACATAACTATTTAGTAGTAGAGTCAAAAACCTGTTTCAACATTTATAAAGAAGGAAAGGTTAAGGTAAGCAAGAGTTTACTCAAGATTATCTCTAAACTCCCTTCCAACTGTAAATCTCTATGCTTCCTACAAATTAAGTCCTAACTACTTTCCTCTCCTGAAGAATTTGTCACAGATATTATGCATTTCTAAATCACTTTCCATATGTATCTTATCTCCATTAGATTCAAAGATTTTTGATGGAAGAGACTATGATATTTTTTTTTGGATACCTGTGACACTTAACCCATTGTCTTTTATGGAGTAGATGTTCAATGAAAATACCTGATCATCAGCTAGAGCTTAGGAAATTGAGAGTTAGAGAAGTTCAGGGATCATTCATTGAATTATATTTCAATAGTCTTGAGAAAACACCCAAAGAAACAAGTACTCATAATTTTTAAACATGAAAATGAGATTATTTCTTTTCCTCCTCAAATATTAACAAATTTGAAAAGAGGAAGCTGTCCTAAAGTATATGAAGTTTTCCCTCTGTGATTCTTGGAGAACTATCCTGGATTTCCAGCCACAGAAAACTAGAAATAACAGATAATTTGTTTGCAAAAATAAAGGATTCTCTTGCCACTAATGAGAAGAAATATTCACTTTCCCTTGGAAATTTCCTGTTAAGATCTAAAAGCAAAACATCCTAGTGTCTTGGTGTTTTCACTACTGTAGGCCAGAAGCTGTCAGGGTTGAATATTACTAAGCTGTTCATAGCCATGAAGAAATTAAAACAAAACCAAAAAAAAAATATTGCAGTAAAATGTTGCTTTTGGCTGTCAGATTAATCCCCAAGGAAAGCAAGTCCTCGTTTAAATAGGGAGCTTTTGTTGCTGGCAGCCAGTTCCACTCCACTGGTCTGAATTAAGAACCCACATTAAGATACTTAAAGAACATTGTACTTGATCACACTGTTTTCTCTGTCTTCCTTTCTGCCCTTGGAAGAGGTGTTAGGCAAACCACAGTGGATCACAAATTATCTGAATCAATTCAGGCCTAAAATCTGGAGATTGGGGTCCTCAAAAGTAGTCTGAGAATAAAGGTGCTGTTCCTGACACATAATTCATGTGCCATTTTGGAGCCTTTGCATTGGGTGGCATTCATGTCTGCAATGTCCTCCTTCCATACTTCCTTCTCTTTGAATCCCTCATTTAGTTTAAGTTACAGTTGAAACACTATGGAGCTTCTCCATGATCCTTTCTTGGTTTCCCCAGCTTCAAAGACCCATTCCTTTACCTCTAATCATAGTGACTTCGCAACTGTTTGCTCTTTGTTTGGTTGTCTATATATGTACATCTTGTCTCCTCTTTTACAATGTAACCTCCATGAGAACATTCTCACTTGTCTCTATATTTCTGTTACCTGATCCAGGCCTAGTATGTAGTAGGTGATTGATAAAATCTTCTTTATTGATTCAGAGAGTAGTTCAGTGTTTTCTCCACCGACTTCCTGCCATATGATTAATTGACTTCAGGAACAATGAGGAGGAGTTCATCTCCAGATATTGGCAATCATGCTGGGGTCTGAGTAATTTGGTGATAGATGGTCTTGGTGGAGAGAAAAGTTGGTAAAGACACAGCTGAGAACTCCTCTTTCATCATCATTGTGGTTAGTTGGTATGGGTTTGTGTGGATCTGATTCTTGTCTGGTACTGCTCTAATATCTACACACAGAGCCTACAAGAAGGAAGAGTCAACAGTGATAAGGCCATAAAGTCAAATCCTACCTAGCCTGAGCAATCTAATTTGTACTGGGTAAAGTTGTCCCAGGTCAAAGCTGTATAGCAGAGAATGGGACCAGTGGGCCTAGGGAGAGAAGCTAAGTGAACAATACCAAGATGTAATTTTATGACTTTCCTTCCCATCATTCACAGTAATGAGTTAGCTTTCCTTTCACAGCACCTAATAATAGTCCTTTAATGATGATGACTAGAAAGCTTCTGCCTTAAACTGGATTTAGAGCACTAAGTACAACTTCAGAGGCTCTCCTACTCCATTGGCCTTGCTTCTTCTGTGAAGTTAAATAGACTAATAAGTGCAGCCAACCACACAGGGCAGTCATAATTTATTTGGATGTGAAGAGTGTCCACATGCAAAATCGATAAGGAAAATAAATAGTAGAAGGATAATGGCAGATTTCTAATTTAAATTAAAATCTGCCAAAGTGATGGAAGGTACAAAGCTCTCTGCTTTGCCTTGGCAAACAATGCAGCCTTCTTGCAAAAAGTAGCTACCCTGTTTGCTCTACGGGAATGTGCTTATGCCAAGGACCCTGGCACAATGGAATCCTTTGGGGACAATTCCCTTGATAAGTGTGTAATAGAACACTTTTAGATTTTAGACTAGTTCATTTTAGCTTTGAACACTTACTGGCAGAACTCCAGTGCTCTATTTAAGTGGCAGAGTCTACCTCTGAGGCAAGTCTCCTTGAGTAGCATGGAAGTAGGAACCATCTTGGAGATGCTCTGATAGATCCTAGGTTACTTGTTTGAAACTCCTACCTTGATCTACTAGAGAGACAAAGACTGGGCACTGGAAAATTCTTTAAATTAGTGCCATGAATCTTAGAAGCTTTCTCGTCTAACCTCCTCATTTTACAGCTGTGGAATTTTAGACATGGAGAGATTAAGATATTTGTCCAAGTTCTCCTAAGTGGTAAGTGTCAGGTGGTGAGACTTGAACCTGTGTCCTCCAAATTCAGAACCAATATAAAATTATCAGTTTGAGAGAAGGACCTAACCTCTATTGGAAGGGAAAGTTATGGATAAGAAACTCCCCTACCAAATAGAGGATCAGGATCAGTTCCCATATTCAGCATTTCTCTTTGAAGATATATCTTCTACCTAACTGTGTGACCTTGAGCAAGTCACTTTAACCCCATTGATTTGCAAAAACCAATTTAAAAAAATACAGCTTTATATATATTTATATTTTTCCCATCTAAATCTTCATGGAAAGGTAAAGTAATGCATAGAAAGTAAAATGTCTATGCTAGAACAAAGTACCTCTTAGCCCTGGTTAATCATAGCATATGGAAGATTTAATGATCCATGCAATCATAGAACTTTGACCTTAAAAGTTCCTGTGATATCTTCCAAGGACTTATAGTGGTATAGCTATTCAGGATCTTAGTTTTCTTATCTAGAAAATTAGAGAGCTGAACTAAGATTTTCTAAGTTGCTCTCTTCCAAATATATTCTAGTCCAAATTTTACAGATCTCACATTTTACAGATGAAGAAATTGATGCCCAGGGGGAAAGTAACTTGCCCAATTTCACAGATAGTAAGTAGCAAAAGCCAAAATTTGAACTCAGGTCTTCTAGCTCAAAAATCAGCCTTTGTTTCTACTGTAGTGTGATATCATGGTGGGGGGGGTGGAATTATCTACATCCTGTATGGATATCCTTTCAAGAGGCTTTCACATATATCATCACATTTTAAGATTATAACACCATTATGAGTAGACAGGATAGATATTATTTTGTATATTTTGCAGGTAAAGAATCAAAAGTATAAGATATCTAAGCTGAATTGACTTAGATCACATAAGTAATGAGTAACAGGACTTGAACACTTTTCCAGACTCTTGATTCTGTGCATTTTTTTAGACTCTTTCTCCAAAAAATATAAAAGAGAAAGAACTCCATGCCTGACCTAGTTCGAGTGACATCTTTGGGAAAGTTAAACTGGATATTCCAAGTCATTGTATCTGACCCAGAGTCCAGAGAGTTACAAGACAAAAACTATTATTACATAATCCCAGCAAGGGCTTTTTTTTTTCTCCATAGGGTCTATTACAGTCAGTGACAAAGGTCCTGTTGCTGTCACTGGTCTCAGGGAATATTCTTAAATTTATTTCATTGGACACTGCTACTGGTAGAGAAAATGTCATAAAAGGAAGGCCTCTCTTCCTACTTGCCAGTCACACCCCACATTTGAGTTCTACCTGTTTATACTAGGAGGAGCAAATAGAAGGATGCTAAAAAACGGATCTCACCACAGTAGAACTCAAAAAATTGGATTCTGCTATTACTTCTGACATCCCCTTTGGAAAGGTATGGTTACTCTTTTGGCCTCAGTTTCCCTATTCATAAACCTGATGAGGGGAAAATGAGAAGATAATCTCTAAGTTATCAAAAATAACTGGTGTATTACAGAGTACTTATCAGTATCTGATAAAAATGATCTAACCCAATTTAAGTTTTAACTTATTTTAAATAGCTAATTTCTCTTGACTATCCAGGAGAAATTTCACTTGACTTTATCCTAGAAGGCTACACTTTCAGTGTGAACCATAGTCCTTGGTAGAATGGCTATTATATATCTAGAGAGAGAGAGAGAGAGAGAGAGAGAGAGAGAGAGAGAGAGAGAGAGAGAGATACATACATATATATATATATATATGTATATATATATACATATATATATATATATATGTACATATAGTTTTAAAATATCTAATGGCTTCCCGAAGAGCACCATTTATGTGAAAAGGTCTTAGAAGAGCAACGATCAGCCAAGAATCTAATAACTAAAAGAATAAAGGGAAGAATGTGCCTGTTATATTAAAACAGTACATTTTCTTCTGGACATTTCAGGCTTTTGGACCAGGCAGATAACATTTAAGGTCAGACTAAAGGAAAGGACACTGTGTTTCTCATTACTTTCTAACTAATGAACCTGTTCCTGAGCCCATATCCACAATTAAAAGCAGGTTCTTATATTCTTCCAGCTACCTGAAGGTAGTTTCATTGTATCTAATTTGATACAGTATTCTAACTCATCAAGACTTATTTGATGGCCTTCATCATCCTTTGTGTTCACTCCCAAATCTGTGTCAAATATGCTAAGTATCTTACCTTTATCTTGTTCAAAATTAATTATAGAAATAATAAATATCAATAGGCAAATCAGATCCCTGGATGACTCTACTAAAGACAGCCTCCCTATTGACATCCAGACAAAATGATTCAACCAGCTCTGAATTCATAGAATTTCATTGAAATATTATTCACATCTCTCCATCTTGTCCCCAAGGATAACATTGGGACATGTTATATGCTGAAATCAAAGTAAATTAGATACACCACATTCCTTTGACTTACCAGTGTAATAAATCCAACATAAATTGAAAGGAGGCAAGCCTAGCATGGGTTATTTTTAATAAAGCTATGTTTGTATCTTATAAACACCACTTTCTTTTCTAGATACATTTCATTCCTTTAACAAAATCTTTCTAGAATTTTATTAGGAATCAGTCTTCCCCTTCTTGAAAATAAGGAGGAACATTTGTCTTTTTCTAATCTTGTAGAACTTCTCCCTTACATCAGTAGGATCTTTGGCAGTGATTTACAATTCACATGTACAATATCTTTCAGAAATTGGAATATGGTAGTTCGTCTGAGCAAGGCAACTTGAAGTCTTCAAGGGCAGCTAGGAATTCTCTTAAGAGCTCCCTTCTCATAAGCACCAATTCCTTATTGGCCATTTTTTGATCTGTCTTTTCTAGTATACAAGTCACTTTTTCCATTTAAGGAAAAAAATTTAAGTAAAAGAAACAACCCTGAGCAACTGTGCTTTCTTCTGTCTTCCATTAGTTATTATCCCATTCATCCAGAGCAGCAATCATATCCTTTCTTTGATTCTTTTCTTCGCCCTATCATAAGTTAAAATTTGAATTTATGTGTGAGTGTGTTGGACTTGATATTCCTGGAAGTTACCTTTCAACTCTATATACTAAAATTCTATATTTATTTATGTGTCAAGTAACTCAAGATACAAGAAGAGTCAAATAGTCCCAGATGTCAAGAGGATCACACTCTAAATGGAACATACAATATACAATTAAAGTTTAACCACAAGGTAGATGGAAATACTTGGAAGTCCTAAGGGTTCAGTGTCCAAGCAAAATCTAAGGTTCTTACACTGCGGCAGTAGGTCAGATGACAATGCCAGGCTAAGGACAGTGTAGGAGAAGAGCAGATGATAAGATCTAATAATCCATCCTCTCACTCATTCTTACTAGAATGGAGTTGATGATTCCTATCCATATCTTTAAAGACCTCCCTATTTTTCTTTCAAGTTGGTATTGTTTTCCTTCATGTTGTCATAATTTTTTGATTGTCATAAGAATATCCTCTACCTACCTCCTGTCTTTACTTTCTCTGAAGAATTTTACTCTATGAAATCTACTTGTCTTTAGTCTTTCTGCTCCTCCCAAATACACAATTGGTTTCACAATTCCTAGTTTTCTTCTCCTTTGTGACAAATTCTAAAATAGAACTACTTTTCACCCTCTCTAGGTTCCCACTATTTCCACCTCATCAACCAATTCTTCTTGACTGTGAAAATTAGATCCAGAATAAAACTTCGCTTTTCCTTATCCTGAAAGGTTATTGATAACCTTGCTGATCTCAGTTTGGTCATCTGTGAAATTAAGGGATTGGATCATAACTGTTCTCACAAGTTTACTATGACATACTCATGGATGAAATGGAGAAATATGAGCTGGATAATATTAGTTTAACTTGAAGTTATAGCTGCTTGAACAACCAGATCCACAGTGTATTGACTCTATGGTTAACCTAGATGGAGGCTTCTGTGAAATGTATGTCTCTATCTCTGGCACCTTCTTGCTTATTATTTTTTCAGTTGCTGTCAGGAGAGCAAACTAGTGTATTAACCAAATGAGTTGATGGCTCAAGCTCATGGGGACAGTAAATATAACAGAGTACAGATTTTAAATGCAAAATGATCTCAGTGGTATAATACAATGAGCCAAATAAGTCATACCAAACATACCAAACATAGATAAGTATGAAGTGGTAGAATTTTAATGTTGGAAGAACCTTTGATGTTATCTAAGCTAATTCTTTTTTTTAATGATATTTTATTTTTCCAATTACATGTTATGAAAGGTTTTCAACATTCATCCACATGCATATTTTAAGTTACATGATTCTCTTTCATCCTCCCTTCCCACACCGCTCCCCACAGTAATGTGAATATTGCACATGTACATTTATGTTTAACGTGTTTATAAATTAGTCATTTTCATTATGAGGAATTAAGATTAAGGGAAAGGAAAGAATTGTATGAGATAGGAAAGAAATACATAAGAGAAATTTTTAAAAAGTGAATGTAGTGTTCATTCATATTCTGTAGGGTTTTTTGATTTTTATTGCTTTGTTTTTCTTCCTCTGAATGTGGATAACATTGTCCATAATAGGTCTCCCTGGGCTGTCCTAGATCTCTGAACTGTTGAGAGGAGCTATATCTATAAAGGTTGATCAATTCACAGTGTTGTTAATCTAATTCTTATACAAAGTACAGCATGCAGTGCATACTCCAAAAATCAAAAATAAGAGGGGAGAGATGTGACTTTGTAGTAATCCAAGTGAAACTGTGTTTCAGAGTATTACATTACAATAAACTTCATTTGTGCCAAAGCTTTGCTGTAGATGCTAAAACATAAAGTATGACATTACATTAGTTAGAAGCATAGGGTTGAGATCAAGAATGCCACAATACTCTACCACAAGAATATGGCGTGTTTTGGAAGGCACATTGACAAGGTAGGTTATGTGTAGGAAAAGGTGACTAGGATAATGAGAATTTGAAAATCATCTCATCCAAAGAACAGTTGACATCATTGGGAAATATTTATCTGGAGAAGGAAAAGGCAGAGGGAAACATGATAAAATATCTCAAATCTTCTCATGTCAAAAAAGAAGAGTTTTCTGTAATTCCAGAAAGCAAAACTTTCATTAAATAGTAGAGGCTGGAAGAGTACAAATTTCTGATTCAATATAAGATACAATTTTCTGATAAACAGAATTGCCTAATATAGAATAGACTGTCTCATGATACAGTTAGCTCCCCATCACTGGAAATATTCAAACTGTAGTTGTAAATAAAAAAATCAAAGCTTCTAAAAAGTTAGAAGATTCCTCAGTGGCCTATATATTCCAATCTCTTCAAGAAAAGAATACTTACTATAACATACTTAACAAGTAATGCTCTGCCTTTGCTGAAATTAGATAAACATATAAAGCTTAAAGTGCTATATCAATTCTAACTCAGCATTACTATTATTGCTATTGTTTTTATTAATATTGAAGTCCTACAAGAAGAGGTAATCTCTGACCTCTGGAGGTAACCCATTCCTCTTTGGAATAATTCCAATTTTAATAATCCCCCCCCCATATGAAGCCTCAATTGACCTCTTTGTACTGTCCTCAACTGTACTTAGTTCTGCCCTCTGTGATAGAAAGAAAAAAAAATCTATTGCTCTTAATGCTTAAAGACAGAAATCAAATCTTTTCTGAATATTCTTTTCTCCGGGCTAAACTTTCCCTTTCCTTTCAGTCTATCTACATATGCCATAAACTCTTCCATGGGGTTGCCCTCTTGTGGACATTGTATAAATTTTTAATCTCCTTCTGAAATGATGGTTCCCACAAATGAACACAATATTTCAGACATAAGAGCCAATCAGAGTAGAATACAATGGAATCATCCCTTTTTTTATTCCTGTAGTTTCACTTGTTTAATGCAGCCCAAGATCATGAGGCACCTAGGTGGTTTAATGATTGAAGCACTGGACCTCAAGTCCCTGATTTCAACTCTGGTCTGAGATACTCATGAGCTATGTGACTCTAGGCAAGTCACTTAGTCTCCTTAATCCACTGGAGAAGGAACTAGCAAACCACTCCAATATCTTTGCACAGAAAATCCCTGTGGGATCACAAAAACTCTGATTGACAGAACAGCAAGATAGCTCTTGGGGGTTGCCACATCATGCAAATAATTTGTATTTAACTGTTAGTCCACTAAAATATAATTTCATTTGTATAACAGAGTTTGTTTCACTGTGCATGCCCCACATTTTATTTATGAATATGATTTTTTTCTTCCCAAATTTAAGAGTTTACACTTATTACTATCAAATTTCATTTTATTATATGCTGCCCAGTTCTTCAACTTTTCAAGAACCTTTTTGGTCTTGACTGTGTCAGTTGTCCCTTCTAGCTATCTGTCATCTGTAAAACTGGGTCACACCATTTACAACTTTATCAAAGTCATTGATAAAAGTATTATAAAGCATAGGGCCACACAGAGATCCCTGTAATGTCCCATTGGAGATCCCTTGCCATGTTGGGATGGGTGTATGCTATTTATCAAAGGCTTTACTAAAATCTAGGTAAACTATATCCACAGCATTCTTCTTATGTACAGGATTAGTAATTCTATTAAAAAACTAATTAATTAATTAATAGTAATGAATAAATGAATAAATGAGGCATGGAAGAGGATAAGATTAGTCTGGCATGAACTTTGTTGATGAAGCTAACATTCTAGATTTGAGATCATTGCTTCCTTTTCTACATATTCACCAATATCTAATCTGTCCTGGAATTTTCCCAGAAATTGAAGTCCCACTCAGTGGCCTATAGTTTGTAGACTCTGTTCCCTTTTTTAAAAAAATCAGAATATTTGTCCTTCAGTCTTGTGATATTTTTTCCATGTCCCATGATTTTTCAAATATCAGGGACAGTAGGTCATCAATCATATCTGAGTATGTAATTCATTAAGATCAGGTGATGTAAATTCATCAAGGATAGCTAGTGCTCTCTTCCTGCCTCCCTCATCTTTAGTATCAATTCCCAGCTAGTTATTTTGGACTGGGATAGTATAAAAGGAATTCCCTGCTTTTTGTGAATGATCAGAGGAGGATATAGGGAAAGACTAGCTTAAATGACCTCCAAAGTTTCTTCCATTTTTAAGATTTATGGGTCTAGCTCTTAACTTCTGATTCCATGGCTTAGTGATTTATTTGTGGAACACTGCAGAGAGTTTCTTCATTTATTAACAGACTATTGACCATGCAACTCCTTCAAGCTCTCTTTGTATACACACTGTAGTAAACCAGGCAAGACTATATAGTTTAGCTCTTTTACAACCTTCTTCCTGGACCCTCATCCACTCTCCATTCCTAGCTAAATAAATACTTGAAGTTACTGGTGGATATAAATCATAACATATAGTTGATAGCCATGATATTTTTCCAGCACAGAGACTGACTAATAGTAGTAATAATAAAAATTGTTATTTAGTTGCATTTAAAAAAGAAACATTTTCCCCATAAAAATTCTCTAAGTTAGATATTACAAGTATTTTTAACCTTGTTTTACAGATGAGAAAACTGAGGTACTGAGAAATGAAGTTACTTCCTCACTGTCATATAAGAAGAAAGTCTAGAGTTGGAATTAGAACCAAGAACTCTGGACTTCAAATCTGATGCTATTTCCACTATTCCATTGTGCCTCATTCCCCTGATGTTTCTCCAAGGTGGCTTTCAGAAATCCTGGAAAGTCTCTGCCATTTTAATTTTGGAGGTGCTTAGTTCCTAGGTGCTAAGGGTGATAGGCATTGATTTAACTTAAAAAGATAATCAATCTCCAGGGGCTGAATTGGTCTCATGCTGGCACTGCTGTTATAGAGGGAACTGATTATAATATATTTTTCATCTCCAGCTGAAAATTACTAGAGGAGACTCTTTTGCATAATTATGAAGATGCAGAAAATTCAACCTTTGGATTGATAGGAAGTAGAGGCAATGTATGATGACCCATCTCCTGGTCCTAAAGGGAGATGTATGCTATTAAGCTGCATATTAGTGTGGTGCTTGAAAAAGCTTTGTGAAGGACATTTTTTCCTATTTTTAAAATTCTACTCATGAGTTTCACTGATATTTTTTACCCTTAGAGAGGCAATGTAGTATAGTGGATAGACAGCCAGTCATGGAGTTAAAAAATTTCAGTTCCTATTCTGATTCTGATAGATATATGCAACTTCTTTTCTCAGTTCCACAGGTAACTCCCTAAACTGTGATTGATTAAGTAGCTAGAGAGATAGAGAGAGAGAGAGAGAGAGAGAGAGAGAGAGAGAGAGAGAGAGAGATGGATAGATGGATGGATAGATAGATATAGATTATATAAGTCTCTATGGTTATGGACATATGTCACCCATATGGAATATTTTTATATTAATCACTCCATGACACAGTGGATAAAGAGATGGCATCTTAGCTAGGATGATTTTAATTCAAAGATCTACCTCTGCCAAATATTGCTTGTGTAACACTGTCCAAGTTAATAAACTTCTCAGCTCTCCAGGTAACTTTCTAGGACTATAAGTTGGAGAGAAGGTGACTACCTGAATTGGCAGAAGTTTCCTCATCTGAAATTTCCTTGTACCAGTGAAGCCATTGGTCTAATCTCTTTTCCTGTTTGTATTTATATATACATATATACAAACATACACACATGCATATACTCATTCATGCATAATAGTATATATGCTAAATTTCAACACATGCACACATATATATTATATATACATATAATATATATATATAAATATATATATATATATATATATATATATATATATATACACACACACACAAATAGATGTAATTTTCCATAAATTCTCCACTAAATTGTGAGATTCCTAAGTTCAGGTTCTGTCTTTTGTCATTCTTTGTGTCTCCAACTCTTATCACATAGTAGAAATTTAATAAATACTTCTAAATTAGTGACACTAAAGTCCCCTCTGATTTGCTGTTTTGTTTGTCAGTGACCCTTGGTTCTTAAAGGCAGTTTGACAGAGGGTCAACATAGCTAAATATATCATGCACTTCTGGAAAGGTTTTGAATATGGGATCAATGTCTCTAGTCTGAGAACCATTCTATCTAAGTTTGAAGACATTCATCTCCAACTTGGTCATGGAATGATAATTTTTCAAAGTTATAGAAATTCTGAAAGGTACATTTACTAAGACACTAACCACAATATGATCTGCACTAATAGAGGGCATGCGCTCAATAAATGACAGTTCTTTGAAGTATTGAATGCAGAAGCTATGTGAATGGTAGAAATGATGAGGGAAAAGATGTGTATAAAAATGATAATGGCTACTAGGATGAAGAAAACAAGGGAACTTCTGTAACAATTCCCCTTCCTCTGTCTCCTCCTCCTCAAATTCTTTTTCTTTTTTTTTTTGTTTTTTTTTTTGTTTTGGGGGGGGGGTTTTAGATTTTTGCAAGGCAAATGGGGTTAAGTGGCTTGCCCAAGGCCACACAGCTAGGTAATTATTAAGTGTCTGAGACCGGATTTGAACCCAGATACTCCTGACTCCAAGGCCAGTGCTTTATCCACTAGGCCACCTAGCCACCCCCTCAAATTATTTTTCAATTTTTTTATCCAACTTGCAGTTGAAACTCTTCATGTGTGTTGTCTCTCCCATTAGATGAGAGCAGGGACTCTCTTAATTTATTTGTATCTCCAGAGCTTGGTACATAGATAGTACTAAGTACCTCATTCATTCATTTACATTTAATAGTCCTTTTAGCATTTATATTTTTTCATAGATTACATCAGTTCATCCTGATTACCTTCCCTGTGAGAAAATTAAAATAAGTATTATTGTTTCTGTTTTGCAAATGAAGAACTGAGGCTCAGAAATGTTAAATAACTTGCCCAGGTAGCAGAGCTTTCCTATTTTCCATAATATTGTATAGTCTATCTTCTATGTATTTTGTTGTTGTTGTTGTTGTTGTCATCGTCGTCGTCATTTCAGTTGCATCTGACTCTTCATGATCCTATTTGGGTTTTTCTTGGCAAAAATCCTGAAGTAGTTTACCATTTCCTTCTCCAGCTCATTTTACTAATGAGGAAACTGACCCAAACAAGGTTAAGTGACTTTCTCAGGGTCACACAGCTAGTAAGTGTCTGAGACTGAATTTAAACTTCCAAAGATGAGTTTTCCTAATTCCAGGTCTAAAACTCTATCCATTGTGCCACCATATCTCACCCTATTTATCTAAGTTATAGGATCACAGATTTAGAGTTGGAAATGACCATAAAGGCCATTTCATCCAATCCTCTCATTTTATATATGATAAACTGGGACCCAGGAAAGTTCAATGACTTATAGGGAGTCACTCAGGTAAAAGCTGAGTCAAGATTTGAGCCCATCTTCCTGACTCCATGTCCAATGCTATACCCCCTGGTAAAAATGAGCTCCCAAAGCACCCAAGAAAAATTGTTTAATGATAGAATTGTCTATAGTCAGAAAACCTTTTCCCAAATTAGGTTGGTTGTTAGGAATCAAATTGAGTAATCATACTCTATTTATTAGTTAATAAAAGGCAAGAAGAAAATCCCTTTCTGAAATGCCCCTTTGAGACAGAGTCATGTAACATTATGACATGTTATAAGAAGCACTTATCGTGGCTCTCATTCCTCCAAAGAAAGAAGAAATTAAAAAGTCATTCATCAAAAATAGTTATGTTCTTTATGTCCTGGGTTTAATACTGTGATTTAAATACTTATATTTAAAGATCATTTTTAATTTAATAAGGCTAGCGTGACAGTTATGCTCAGCTAATACCATTGCCACAGACAGCAATTTGGGACCTTTTTCTTCATTTTGAAGATAAGAGAATTATTGAAAAGCAGCCTTTGTGGTTCTCTCTTTCTATTTTAATCTGAACTGAAATAATAGAAAACTAATAGGCTTCTTATTGGAAAGACACCTTCCCTTCCCCTAGCCTTTCAAAATAGCCCCCAGACTTATACCCATGGTAATCAAATTTGATATGTCACCAAATCTATAAAATAAGGCAGGGCCACATCTGTTCTGGCTGATGCTAGCATAGATTTTCCATTTAGAATCAGCATTGATAATAGGGGAATTGTTCTTGTCTTTACGGGGAAATGAAACGATAATAAATAAATAAATGTTCCAAGCTCTGTACTAAGTCTTTTTTTACAAATATTATCTTATTCAGTTCTCACTACAAGGTGGGCACTGTTTTATCCTCATTTTATAGTTGAAGAAACTAAAACAAACAGATTGAATAACTGATCCAGGGTCACATACCTAGGGAGTATCTAAGGCCCAATTTGTACTCAGTCTTTCTGTACCCACACCCAGCATTTTGTCTACTGTGCCACAAATTGCAAAGGGTGGCAAAAGTCTCAGGAACACACTCTCAAAAACATGGTATTGTAGTAAAGTCTAGTCCCAGGTTTTACCAGGTTCTTCCCTTCTACCCTTCCCCCCTTCTCAGTCCAACCAATCTAGGAAAGTCATTCAGTTCCTTCTTTCTACCTACAAATACAGACTCTGGACATTCAACCCAGAATTCCATCCTCCAAGGATGGACAGGATGCCTCTTTTAGGTCTGATCCAGTGACTAGTGAACCCCAAAAAGCCTTGCAGACTCAGATGTCATCAAGCCTGCAAATTCAGAATGGCTGGGATTTCCAGACTTCTGGGAGTGAAGGAATGTCTCCCTTCATTATAGCTCAAACCTACAAATTGCACAATAGACATCCTGTAAAGATTTTCCATAGAACAGACAAGAAGCTATGTACTGATATATCCTCAGGATCATGTTTCTCTTCATCAATGATTTTTTAATAATAGAAGTTGTTTGGTTGCATGGAAAGGAAATGAAGAATAGAAATGATCCCATAGGTATTATCTGGGCTCTCCCTCTCTTTCTAGGCACTGACATTCCCCTCACTGCCTATGAGGCAAATATGGCTTTAGCTGCTTCCAAGAGGCCCTCTTCTGAAACTTGCTTCCATTTTCTAATTTAGAATTTCTCTTAGACTGATCTAATGTTACCCATTTGGTTGACTTAATAAATAACTAGACACCATGGGAAAGCTTATTTTTATTTTGTTTTTCAAGCCTTCACTCTATAGTGAACTAGACAAAAAAAGCAACTGATTTCCAGGATTCACCACTATTGTGTTTTGAGCAAAAAAGAGTGGTATGTTATTGGAATGGGCTGTCAAAATTGCTCAATGAGTACATAGCATTTCATTATTGGAGACAATCGCTGTGACTTTGGGACTTGCTCCAGTACACATTTTCACTTTAAAGACTGAACTTTTCATTTTCTTTGGTAATCCCACTAGTTGTACTATACCTTCCAACTATGTGAACCAATCACAGTACTTTTCACTATAGCTTCCCCCATTGAACCTCCCCAGGCTTCTTACTTCAAATATCTCATAGGCTACCTACTTTAATGTCTACAGATACAGAATCTGCATTTCTCCTGAAATTGTACCAATCCATAGCAGTCAGTACCTGGACCTTGGGGAACCACAACTGTAAAGTACCTTAAAATAATGATTTCCTGGAACTTTCCTATCTGAACCTATATATGGTCATATAGTACTTCACTGGACAAAAATCTAGGAGTCCATTAACATGAATAGAAAGATAAAAGGAAATGCTTCTAGAATTCTTTGATTTTATCATCTGAAAAAAGAAAGGATCAGATGCAATAAATTACTTATGCTTCCTTCCATTTCTAATATTCTGTGATTACTATTTTCCTGGCATAGAGCAAACATTGATAAATTCCCTATAAACTTACCTTTTACTAAATGAGGAAAATTATTTTTCTATTATATTAAGAATCAATTATTAAATTAGGATGCAGGCTTTTCTCCTTTGTTTATTGAGGCCCAGCTCCTGTGGAAGTGACAGTCTTCCATGGCTGATTGAGATTGTCCTAGGCCTCAAGTTACATGCTCTTCAAACTTGGGCAGGACCTCACCCAACAAGGAAAACTTATTTCTGTTTAGAGTGTAAGTAGAATCCTATCTGGACCAGATCTTACTTTTGAGAAATGAGCCCCTGTTCTTGTATTAGGGTTTAAGGTAACCCAGATCATGAAGAAAAAAAAAAAACAGAGTGTTCTGGATGGGGATGGATTCCCCTGTCCAGATTCTTGAAGAGATGTTTGAGTCTCATGATTAAACCAGTTCTCAGCAGTTCTAGCCCTCTTCTTCATTAAATATCCACCACTCAGGGTTGGTTTTCAGTTGTTAAGGAAATTCCTCTTTCAAGTGTTATTTAAACTTTCTGCCTCTCCATGTCTATTGTCTTTCTTTGGGGAGAGAAACCTCTGACCATCAGTTTATTGATTATTATGCTAACCTAACTAAAATTGATTATTATATACTCAGAAACTCTGTCTCTTGAGTTTTTTTCATTCATCACATAATGAAAAGCATCATGATGTCTTAGGAAGACCATTTGATTAGTAATCAGATGACCTCAGTTCAAATCCCTGCTTTGTAACTAGCTTCATTATCTTGCATCACTAGGTCTTAGTTTCTTCATCAGCCAATGGGACAGTTGGATTTGATGACCTCTGAGAGTTCTTTCAGCTCTAAATCTATGATTCTGGTTTCATAAACAGAGCAGATTAGAAATATAAGGGATCATTTTATCCCAGTCCACCATTTTTCACATAAAGAAACTGAACTTTAGGTAGGTTGAAGAGAGGTAAAGTCATTTACACAAGGGCACACAATTAGTTACTGGAAAATCTGGGACTGAAATGCAGGCTTCCCGTTCCAACACATTTTTCACAATAAAATATTTCCTAATCAACCTGCATTTCTTGAGCACTCATGAAATATACTGTATCTGACCTTACTACCTCTGCTTTAAAACAATGCTTTATGTTCTCTGGAAGACTTGATAATAAAAGTACCTCCACTGAGAGTAATTTCATATTGCAGAACTCTCAGTTTACTCCTAAAGCATAATTTACACACTAAGAGAATTGGATTGATTTTGTTTATGAAATATGAACATGTGACTTGTCCTTTTTAAGTTATACCGTTTTGTATTTCATATAATTAATGTCACTGATAATTTTTAAAAGTATAATGTTTCCTTAATTTAGAGTTAAGTAAAATAGAATTATTAAACATTTCTATTAGTATATTTATTAAATATATCTAGAAAATAATGGTGAAGTAAATCAGAATTTTGTACTATTTCATTCAACAGTATTTCAGAACTGCATTGGCTCCAGAACTTCAATAAAATAGATATTCCCTCCAGTGAGATGGAAGTCAGCCCACTCATGCCTTCCTTGTCCATCCCATTCACGTCTTGTCATTACAGTCCAACAAGCTTGCCATTACATAAGGTCCATTCAATATTCTGGGGATGGAGCAGAAGAAACCTTCCTTAAGTTTTCCTTCAGTAGACATTGTAATAACTCAAATGTCTACTGTTTGTAGAGCACTGAGTAAGACCTGAGGGCAAGGGAAAATAAAGGAGAGCAAAAAGGGAAGAGATATCAACATAGAAAATCATTTTACAAACTGATAACAGTTCAATGAATTAGAGAGATATGAAGCAAGTTATTGGAGAAGAAAAAGAGATCACCATCAGTCCTTGATCTATACCTGCCACCACTGGGTCTCTTTTTTAATTTTTTTTAATTTTGAATTTTTTACAATTTTTCCCCTAATCTTGCTTCCCTCCCCCCACCCCTCCATAGAAAGCAGTCTGTTAGTCTTTACATTGTTTCCATGGTATATATTGATCTAAATTAAATGTGATGAGAGAAATCATATCCTTAAGGAAGAAAAATAAAGTATTATGCCTGATTGTTGCATTAATGGAATGAGCAAGTCCATCAACGTTGGTCATCACCCTCATGTTGCTGATAGGGTGCACAGTGTTCCTCAGGTTCTGTTATCTCCTTCAGCATCAGTTCATGCAAATCTTTCTGGGCTTCCCTGACTTCCCATCTCTCCTGGCTTCTAATAGAACAATA
The DNA here is from genome assembly GCF_037893015.1 of Macrotis lagotis. Taxonomy (NCBI): domain Eukaryota; kingdom Metazoa; phylum Chordata; class Mammalia; order Peramelemorphia; family Peramelidae; genus Macrotis; species Macrotis lagotis. The sequence continues at coordinate 812,890,508 of NC_133658.1, read as the reverse complement.
GGGTTCCATCACATACATAATACTACATTTTGTTAAGCCATGCCCCAATTGAAGGACAGCTACTTAATTTCCAATTATTTGCCACCACGAACAGAGCTGCTATGAATATTTTTGTTATGACTTTTTTTTTTAGATTTTTCAAGGCAATGGCTTGCCCAAGGCCACACGGCTAGGTAATTATTAGGTAATTAGGTAATTATTAAGTGAGGCCACATTTGAACTCAGGTACTCCTGACTCCAAGGCCAGTGCTCTATCCACTGTGCCACCTAGCTGCCCATGAATATTTTTGTACAAGTGATTTTTATACATTACTAAAATATTCTTGCTTAAGAGTAAACATAATACCCCTTCCTCCCCCCCCCACAAAAAAAGACCCTCATGAGAAATAAAGTAAAGGTAAGAGAAAAAAATGTGTTTCAGTCTGTGTTCTGATACCATCAGCTCTATCTTGGGTGGATCACATGATAAGTTCATCATAAAAGTTACTTCTGTATTTTTCTACTGTTGCTGATTGTAATTCCCTCCATCCATTTCTCCCCACTACCATATATTGTATTTTATCTCTCCCTTCACTCTGTCCCTCTTCTAAAATGTACTGTAGGGTGACTGAGTGGAGCAGTGGGCCTGATCTCTGGGCCTGGGGCCAAGAGGCCCCAAGCCCAAATACCACCCCTGAGCCGGGTCTCATTTTAGAAAAAAAAAATAACTACTATTAGCTAATAGTCATTATGTTAAGTTGTGTTAAGAATAAGATCTTCTTATGTACATTTATTTTACCCTTAGTAGTAACATCTTTGTGGTATATATAGTACTGACTGATTAAACTTATTGGAATAATTTCAGTGTTTAAGAAAAACCTCTCATAGCACTTTTCCTTTCAAGGTTATATTCCATCTTAGTCACTGAAACCTAGCAGGTTAGATATTTGTTTTTTATTTTTTGTTTTTAATGGACCATTCCTTAAACCCAAATCACTCAAGCCTAATTGGGTCACTATTTGGACTCAAAGTGATGTAAATAGCAATTGTTTCTGTTTTGGTCAGCAACCCAGTAGGTCCTCCCTTTATATATTGATTTTTTTTTACTAGATCAAAGAGAATATTCTTTGCCTCCTCCTTTTCACCTAGCTTTAATCATGGAAAGGGCATTATCTCAGATCAGCTGAGACTAGGAAAAAGATCTTAGCTTAAAAAGGCTAAGGTCTTCCATTCGATCTGACCCTCTCCAACCTTCCTGATCGATATCTTGTCACTGGACCCAGATGACTCCAAAGGACAGAGTGAGGCTAATGATTTTGCATAGCCCTGCTTCAATTAAATTCACTTTATTGATGTCATGGTCCTCTTTGAGAACAAGACAAAGAACAGCAGACTCCCATCTACTCCATATGTGCCTTTATATACCTATATAGGTATGAGCTCTCTCTCTCTCATTAGAATGTAAACTCCCTGAGTGCAAGGACTGTTTTTCCTTTTTCTTTATGTTCCTAGAGTTTAATACTTAAATGCTTATAAATAATTATTACTTTATTGACAATATATAATGTATCACAAATTATTCATTATAACTGATAGCAATCAAACTATCAACATTTATTGACTGCCCATGGGCAAATCACTACCTTAAATATTGAGGGAGATTCAAAAAAGTAAGTGGATGTGGTCTCTGCCCTCAAGGAGGTTAAAACCTAACTCATCATCCTAGCAGATGAATTATCAGAAAATACATATATGGGAATGATCCTTGTCCAATGACATAATAAGAAAGGATGAATAACTATCTGTCCTACAGAGACCATGTAGAACAGATTTTTTGACTTTGAATAGGAGAGTAAAGGAAATACTCTCTAAACGATTTGTTATCCTTTTAGGTAACAGATAGTGAAATGTTACCTTGTGATGTGCGAGCTATAGAATTGTTTTTACTATACTATAAAAAGCATTTTCAGAAGTTTCTACAGAATTCATTTTCTTTAAAGGTCTTTGGCTCTAATGAGACATAACTTCATTTTCCCACTTTACCAGTCATGTGTCTTCCTTGATGCTTTACAAGATATGTAATTTCATCAATGGAGTGGAAATTCCTTCTATTGACTCAGATTCAAACTTCTGATCATGAGCTTTTCCCCAATGGTTCAGCAAATGATAGAGAAACAGCAATCTATCATCAGACTTATAGTCAATTTTTTTTAAAGCTTTGCAGCAGCTTTTAAAACCTTTGTCTCTTGGATATCTGTGGTATAATCTACAGTTCCTCAGAGTAACTCTCAATTCAAAATAAGGCATTGGAATGTTGTTTTTTAATCCCATAATTTTCTGAGTTCATTATTTTACAAGTTATATGCCTCATATTTGGATGGAATTTCCTATAATCAAATTTTATACAAAAATTAAGAGAATTATCCAAGAAAATGTTCCATTAAGATAATTTGGCATCAGCTAACCTGAATCAAATCCTTTTTCTTGTGAACCTCAGTTTCTTCATATGTAAAATGGTGATTAGATAAGATGCCTTCTAAGGCCTCTTCCATCTCTACATTTATGTTCCCATTTTCACTAGTGAAATGAGAAGATTGAAACCATATTTAGTTAATTTCACAGAAATAACTTATGGCATTTTTTGGCATCATTTTAAGTCATTTTCCAATCATATCTGACTATGTCACCACTAGGAGTTTTCTTGGCAAGCATTCTGGAGTGATTTGCCATTTTTTCTTTCTCTACCTCACTTTGCAGATGAGGAAACTGAGACAGTGTTATCTGACTTGCACAGGACCACACAGCTAGTAAAGTCAAATTTGAACTTAGTTCCTTCTGATTTCAGGCTTGAGCTGTATCCATTGTACCACCTAGCTGCCCTTATGGCATCACAGAGTGTTTAGAGCTGGGGTTGAGAAGCATGTATTAGAATCCCAACTCTTATCCTTGCTAACTTTGTGACTTTGGTCAATTATCTTTCCCTCCTGGGGCTGCTATTCCTTCATCAGTAAAATAAGTAAGAGCTCTCCAAGGACATTTCCAGGTTTAAATTTATGCCCCTTTGATCTGTAAAATTGAACTAATAATTCTTAAACTACTCACTTCTCAAGGTTGGTGTGAAGAAAATGCTTTATAATTGCAAAGTACCTGTAGCCCTAAAAACATCCTAGAGAGGTCATTTTATTATGTGAAGTGCCCCCCCTTTCAAATTTGGTAACAGCAGAAAGTAGTAGAATGTGTGAAGACTCTTTAGTCAGCTTTTTTTGTGGGTTTCACCCTCCTTTCTTTTTTCATACAGTCATTCTCAGCACAGCACCACGACTCGTCAGCCCTCAATGACTCTACAGCGAGCCATCTCCCTGGAGGGGTAAGCAAAGCATTCCAGAGCTACCATTCTGAGGGAACTCCACAAAACTGAGCACAGCTGCCTTACTCAGACGAAGAGCAGACAAACACGTCTTGTGAGGGGTTGATGTTCAGATGTAAATACAACTCACAAACCTAAGGGTGGGCTTTAAACAAATTAAAATGAGTAGTGGTGATTCTTCTTTTTAATTCACCTACTGCTGTCTGATAGGTGTCCTCTGTTTGAAACAAATATTCCAGCTCTGAATTGTCTCACTCAATAGGGATAGGGAGTTAGTTATTTATGACTGAATTAAAAAATTGATTGGGCTTCCTCAAGAGGTAGTTACCTACCCATCACTCATCACTATTCATTTTTAAAATTGTAAACTGATTCAGCCTTTTTTGGAGAGCAATCTGGAATTATACCCAAAGAGACTGGATGACTTCCTGTAAAAGATTTTTTTTTCAGATATCAGTTGAGTTAGATGAACTTTGAAGTCATCTTCCAACTTCTAAGATTGTGTTACTTTCTAATTCTGTGATTCTAGGTTTGGCTATAATCAATTAAGCTAATATTTATTATAATCCTTTTGTATTTCAGTTACTGTGCTAGTAACTAGGGACTCTGAGAAAACATTTTTCCCCTTAAGAAGCTTATATTCTACTAAAATATAAGGGATGAATAACCTGGTACCCTTAAACTTGGGGTTTACAAAAATTTGTAAACTGTGTATCAATATAATTAGTTTCCCTTTGTGACCCTATGTATTTTATTATATGTGCTTAAGAGAATTATTTTAAGAATAGGTCTATGGGTGTTATGAGAAATGTTTAGGACACCTCTGTACTAGAGAGCTGCAGCAGTTACAGAAATCCAGGAGAGAATGAGCATTAGATATTGGGAAAAATGTGGAAAGTTTCACAGAATAGATGGCAATTGAGTTAAACTGAAGCAAAGTAGGGATTGTGAAAGGCAGAAATAAAGAAGACATACATGCTGGACATGAGATACAAATTATGCGGAGGTAGGAAAATGGAAAATGGAATGCTGAATTAATGAAGCAATTCATGGTCCTATTTGCCTGATATGTGAAAAAAAGAAAATAAAATTATATTTAGGCTAGAAAGTTAGGTTGAAGTCAGTTTGTAGAGGGCTTAAATGCCAAGGTGAAAGTTTTTATACTTTATCTCAGAGTTGAGAGGGAGCCACTAAAGATTTTTGAATAGAGAAATGGCATGATCAGTCCTGTGATTTAACAATGGTAGCGTGACATAGTGGATAGATTGCTGAACTGGAAATCAAAAAGTCCTGAGTTTAAGAATTACCTCAGGTACTTCCTAATTTTGTGATTAATCCTATGCCTCAATTTCATTACTATAAAATGAGAGTAGGACTTTCTAAAGTCCTTGCCTGATCTAAATTTGTTTTATATATATAATATATATTATATATAATATATTTAATACATTTATTTATATAGATACATATATGTATATTTATATATGTACACATATGTGTATATGTGTGTATTTGAGGCTATATGTAATATATATAAATTTGAGATTATTTTGGCAGTTATATAGAAGATAGAATAGCAAGACAAAACAAGATGATCAAATAGGGGACTTTTTAAGAATATATTTGTGAGATGAAGAGGGTAGTAGTTACAGTGCAGGTTTGAGTCTTCCTTAAACATAGAGATCTTATGGCACAAGAATTCACAAGATGACGTGATTGTATAGAGGGAATGAGGGCAAGAAAATAGACAAAGAGAACTCCAAAGTTGTAAGCCTGGATATCTAAAATGATGATTTTGTCCTTGATAGAAATAAAAAAGTATAAGGGAAATATATTGTTACAGCAACTTAATGGGTTGTTTTGGATATATTACATTTTCGATATTGATGAAATATCAAGGAAAAATATACAGCAGTAAAGCATTATTGCTTGACTATATGTTTGTGTGTGTGGATCTGTGTGTATGTATGCATGCATATGACAAAATCTGGGCACTGCTGACTTAGAAAGATTCTTTCCATGTATCCATGTATCTATCCATGGAAAGTTAGGAGACTTCCAAAAGATCAAGTGTAGAGAATAGAAGAAAAGGGATTCTTGAACAGAGTCCTAGGTAAAACTCATGTCAAGGGGAAAGGAAATCAATCATTTTCCAAAAATGGGGAAAGGAAGAAAACCTTAGTGTAGGAGTAATACAAGAAGTGAGAAGTTTCACAGAAATCAAGGGATGAGTCAAGAAGGAGATTTAGAACAATGTCAAAGGAAGCAGAGAGTTCAAAGAAAATGACTTCACATGTGTGTGCACACACACACACACACGCACACAATCAGATTCACCAATTAAAAGAATGTTCATAATCTTGAAAAGAGCAGTTTTTTGTTGAGTTGAGGAGGATTAGAAAGTAGAAGGGATTGGGAAATGAGTAGGTGATGAGAAAGTAAAGACAGCAAGTGTAGACAATTATTTCTAGAAGCTTGCCATTGAAGAGAAAAAAAAAATAAAGTGATATTTGAAGAAATGGAAGGATCAAATAAAGATTTATTTTAAGGATATGGTGAATCTGAGCATTTTGAAAACAAAGTAAAACTGAAAATGAGAGACAATTAATGATGGAGCACCCTTCTGGAAGATGTGGAATGACTTGGGATGAGATGGGATGAGTTGGGAGGGGATGGAATCAACTGTACAAGGTAAAGGGAAGATAAAGTAGATATAGAAATGATCCAGAGGAGAGGACTGGCATGTCATGGAGATTGATGGGACAAGGAGCAAAGGAACCAGGGACAAGATGGAGTTGAGGATAAAGCATACATTTTTAGGGAAATGAGATAGAAAGACAGGAGTTTTTGATCAGAGATGATTTTTTTCAAGATTAGATAGATAAAGGTGTTGCTGTCTTTCATTCATACCTGATTCTATGTATAATCCTTGGAGCTGCTTGCCTTTTTCTTCTCCAGGATGTCGCCATTTTACAGATGAGGAACTGAGGCAAATAAAGGTTAAGTGACTTGCCAAGGGTCACTAAGCTAGTAAGTGTCTGAGGTCAGATGTGAACTCAGATATTCCTGATTCCAGATTTGTACTCTATCCACAATGCCACCTAAGTGCCCATATATTAATATAACCAAATATAAAGGAAAGAGATTGTTTTGAACAGAGTCTGATACAGACACTCATCTCCTTATGAAAGGAATGACTAAGGGAGTGGAGGACAAAGGAGTAACTTGAAGATCATTAGATAACAGCAATAGGGAACTGAACCAAATGTTATACACAGATGGAGTGAACTTCAAAGCACAGGAAGTGTCTGGGAAATGGCAGTGTAGGTGGAGGAACATAAATTCTATTCTTTGTCCATTGTATCAAGAAACATGAGGGAAAAGGGCAACCAGACCTAGTGAGAATAACCAAGAATGGAGTTTCCAATCTAAATTGATTGCTAAAGTCCCTTCCAACTCAAAGATTCTGTAATGTCCTGTTGAATGACCCTTAAGTCTGAAGCTTTTGTAAATGAAATGAGAGAAAGTAAGAGCTAGAAAATTATAATTCAAGGATAATGTGAAGAGATATGAAGGGAAAAGGAGAGCTAAGGAGTGGGGAAGAAGAGGAAGAACCAAGGGGAGAAACAAAAAAGGAAAAAGAAAATATTGAGTTATGACAGTTTTTAAAATTTTCATATGTAAAAATATATGTGTATTTTTTCTTACTTTAAGACATCTAAGTTCAGAAAAGAAAGAAAAAATTGTTAATACTGATAAAATATACATAAGCCTCTCTGTGATTGATGGAAACAGCATGGAGGGATTTTAATCAGTCTTCTGCTTTGCTTTGTTTTTCTGACTTCTTTTATCAGATATTTGGAAAATTTTCATAATTTTGAAAAACTCTTTTGGGATTAAAGTACATGCAGAAATGCTCACACATACACACATGCACATCTAATAATTGCTTTATTCATCAGGTCCGAGGGTTCCTTTTGAATAAGATTTTAGTAAAGTACAAGATTTATACCTGTTCTCTATGAGGGGGTAAAAACACTTAATTAAAAAGAAAGATAAAAGACCATTTTTTTTTTAAAGTTAACAAAGCTTACGAAAATATTTCACGACTAATTACAAGTTGGAGTCAGGAATTAATCTCTGTGCTGTCTTTTGGAGCAACCTCACCCAATTTACTACATGCAGTCCTCATTGGTGATGCTAATCTAAATCAGCATTTGAGTTCATTCCATTTACTGAGGATTAATATTTACATAAATCAGAGGGATAAATCCTACTGAGATCTCATTTTGGTCCTAATTAAATCTACCACCTAACAATGGATTCCTTTTTTTGTATGTTGGCTCAGTCTTAGTCCTAAAAATATAGGATTGGAAAATAAAATCAGAATTGTCATAATAAAATATATATGCATGCATGTATGTATGTATTATGTATACATATATACATTTGTTTAATCTCTTAAATATATATTTAATATGTGTGTTTAACTAATATACATATATATTAAATCACTTAATACTACACTGACTTTAGGAATATCCTATATTGTATGTGCATATATGCACATACATATACATGTTTGTGTGTGTCTATATAAAATATATTCTAGAGAACAAAATTAATTTTTTTCCTAGTAGCCTCTAATTGCTTTCAGTATTGATCCTTTTAATCTAAGAAAAGGAGGGGAGGCTAGGTGGCGAAGTGGATGGAGCACCAGCCTTGGAGTCAGGAGTACCTGGGTTCGAATAAGACCTCAGACACTTAGTAATTACCTAGCTGTGTGGCCTTGGGCAAGCCACTTAACCCCATTGCCTTGAAAAATCTAAAAAAAAAAAATCTAAGAAAAGGTATGATAAAGGTAAAGAGGGTCAAAGGAAGAGATAGCAAAGTACTGTAGACATTATTATTTTGTATAGTTTGGGAACATTACCAGTATTAGAATTATTTAGAGATACAGAATGACTTAGAGTTCTTTCCTAAAACATCATCATTTATTATTCAGAATTTAAAATATACTGGTCATAATTCTAGGTACTAAGGAATCATCATCATTATTAACAAATTATTCATAACATGCCTATGAAAAGAAGAGAGAGAGAAGAGAAGAGGAGGAGGAGGAGGAGGAGAGGAGAGGAGGAGGAGGGGAGGAGAGGAAGAGGGGAGGGGAGGAAAGGGGAGGAGAGGAGAGGAGAGAAAAATCAAAACTATTATCCTTACCTTCAAGGAACTCAGGGGTGCTGCTAGGTGCCTTTTTCATTTCCTCTTCTTCTAGTACCCAATCTACCAGTGGAAGACTTCACATGCTTGGGGCTGACACCCCCAGTACTCACTGAGACTCCCTGGGTTACCTTCAACCTTGTTTAGCCCGACTGCTAAAACAGTTCACTGGGGTGTGGCCACTGTGAATGCCACACCTTCTTGGGGCCAGGTGAGAGTTAGGTGGCTCAGGTGGACATCAAAGGTGGAAAGCAACCCTGAAGGGGGCTGGGCAACCCTCATACCAAGGTACTAGTCTTTCTTAAACACATCCTACACTCCCCCCAAAAAAAAAGATTCCTTAGTTCCCCTTGAGGACTAGAAGCAAAAAAATAAAAATAAAAAAATAAAAAAACCACTCTTAGATTCCAAGTAATTTAATTTGAATTGCATCATCCATGTCCAGTTAGAAATAACTAAAAATGTCTCAACTGTAAAAAAGTTAAAAACTGGAAACAGGTTGTAGAATATATAGCTTTGAAAAACACTAAAACTAGAATTTATGGTCACCTTAAAGGCAGTCTAATTTCATGAAATGACTGAGAATCAAGGGGAAACTAGGTTCATGTTCCACTTCTGGGACTTATGAGTTATGTGACAAAGAGTAAGTCATTTAACCTCTCTGAGTCTCATTTTTCTTATCTGTAATATGGGAATAATAATCTTACAAGGTTTATGGTGTTGCTGTGAAGGGCAAATAAATTGTGTGTAAAGCTTTGTCAACTATAAAGAAGTATTTAAAAAAACAATGTTTATTGGTATGGGTTAGCTTAGGTGAAATTTGTGTACAGAATTGTAAACTCACAAAATGATAAAACTGGAAGGAAATCTAAAACATAAACATGAAGTGTTAGAACTCAAGAATAACTAATCCCAAGGGACAGAGGAATGTTGTCATAGTAATTCTGAATTTGGAGCCAGGAAACTATTAATTCATATGGTGTTTCAGGATTAGACATGTGTCACCTATGTTACATGAACATTAAGACATGTCTGTGCATTAGTTATGTGACCCTGGATAAGTTATTTAACATCTTGACTTTAGTTTTCTTATCTATAGAAGGGTAATAAGAACCCCATGGGCAGCTAGATGGCACAGTGTCTACTTGCTATGTTTACAGTCAAGAAGACGCATCTTCCTGAGTTCAAAATCTGACCTCAGATACTTACCAGCTGTGTGACCCTGGGCAAGTCACTTAACCCTATTTGACTCAGGTATCCATCTGTAAAATGAACTGTAGAAGAAAATGGCAAATCACTCCGACACCTTTGCCACAAAAGGTGGATCCCAAATGGGATCACAAAGAGCCAGACATGACTGAAAAACAACTAGAAAAAATAAACAAGAATACCACCACCAATAATAATGGCTAGCATTCATACAGTTTTTTAAGGCTTGCAAAGCACTTTACAAATATTATCCAATTTTTATCCTCACAACAAGCCAGGGAATTAACTGCATTTTACAGACAGGAATTCGAGGCATGGAAATGTTAAATGACTTACTAGAGGTTACACTTCAACTCGGGTCTTCCTGTCTGTAGGCACAGTGCTCTCTCTTCAATATACCACTTAATGATACTTGTACTTTTCAGGATAAGAAAATGAGGTGCTACCATTATTATTAGTTCAAGCCCCTCATTTTATAATTGAGGAAACTGAAACCTAGAATAGAAAGGAAGTAATTATTTCAAAGTCACAAATCTCCTAACCAGTGTTCTTCAATTTCATTCAAAATGCACTGATTTATTCTTTCTCTCTTCTTTGTATAAAGGGAATGCTTGTTTTAAAACATTTATTATTAGTTTCTTGTCATGTGTTTGAGAAGTGTGAGAATGATATACAATTGAGATTGTAGGGTCATAGATATAGAAGAGACTCTTGGAGGCCATCTAATTCACCTCCTTCCTTTTACAGTTGAGGAAATCGAGGGTACTGGTACTAAAGTCGCCAGCAAGCAGGAAGCAACAGAGACAAGATTTGAATCCTGGTTCTCTAATGCCAGATCCAGAGACTATACCCTCATGCCTACTTTACAGAATAAACTCCCTATCTTTATTGAGTTTACAATTTTGTAAGGGAGTAAGCCATAGTCTTACTGTGGTCTACATGATTTGGTCTATATAACCAAATTGCAAAATACGCTTTAAATCCACAGGATAGGTGGACTTAAACTAAAGTAACTCCTTCAGACCAAGTGATCTGAGTTGAGGTCTTGCTTCAAAAAATCTCATTTTGCTTGAACAACACAAAAAAAGGGTCAAATGTGGAGGAACAAACTTGTAATACCTGCTACCAGGGAGACCGACCGAGGTTGGTTGATCTCTTGAACTTCACAATTGTTAGATACAGTGGGCTAAGTCAATTAAGTGTCTTAGTAAAGTTCATCATTAGCATGGGAGAGGAAAAGACCAGAGATGGGGACTGGGGGTATGAATAGAAGAGGTCAAATCATCTTAGTCCATTAAAATGGGACAGAATCCATCAGAAGGCATGATACTTCCAGTCTAGCTGAGAGAGAGAAACCATATCTTTAAAATAAAATAAAAAATGCAAACAAAGAAATGTGTCATGGAAAGAAAACTAAACTCATTTAAGAACTGGGTTTGGGGTTTTTTGAGGAAAGGGGGTGGGAGGAACAAGCAGTTGGAAAGAAGGAAGGAAGGAAGGAAGGAAGGAAGGAAGGAAGGAAGGAAGGAAGGAAGGAAGGAAGGAAGGAAGGAAGGAAGGAAGGAAGGAAGGAAGGAAGGAAGGATGGATGGGAGGGAGGGAGGGAGGGAGGAAGGGAGGGAGGAAGGAAGGGAAGGAGAGAGGGAGGAAGGGAGGGAGGGAAGTAGAAACTGAGGTAGAGAGAAGTGGAGAGAGTAGTATGCCCAGGTCATACTACTAAGTAAATATCTGAGGACAGATTTGAATTCAGACTCCAGACTCAGTACTCTGTCCTATCTACAGGATCATCTAGCTGCCTGTCATTGAGTCCTTACTACCTCTATGACTTTGTTCAAGTCTCTCCCCTCTCTGAATTGTGTTTTCCTCAACAATAAAGTGGAGGATTTGGAGTAGATGATTCTTACTGACCATCCTAGCTCTCAATCCTGTGATCTGACTATGCCATGAGCATCCTCACTGCAGTTTCTCTGTGCTAAACAGAAATATGTGCAGTATAAAACTAAGATAACTAGAATTGAAAGAGAAGCTCCATCTGAGACTTAACGCCCATTGACCAAAGATGATATAAATCTGGCTCTTTATGAAGTCTTTTCAACCAGAGGCCAGAATACTAAAGCTCGACTGTGGGTCTCCTCTTGCCTGCCAGGTAGAGTCATAATACAGCATATAATCTTTGCTACTGAACACATTGTGAGGAAGTCATTTTTCTTTGTATGTAGAAGAATGGCTCTTTAACAGAACCCCCATTACCACATTACACTGTTGAGTGCACAGAAGCCATCAGCTGACAGCTAAAATGGGTTATTTTAATCTGTACTTCCTAATGCTTTTGTGACCAGAGAGCTACTTAGACTACTTAGAAGTAAATGAAGTTTAAGATAACACATTTAAAACAATAGATTTTCTCCTTAAGCTGTGTTTATATGACAAAACACTCAGTTTAGTTTAACAAACACTGATTAAGTTGAGGAGTAAGATGGCCCAATGGATAGAATGTTGGACTTGAGTCAGAAAGACTGGAATGGGAATTCAGCCTCAGACACATTATCTGTGTGACCCTCAGCCAGTTCCTTAAACTTTCTTAGTGTCTGTTTCATCATCTATAAAAAGGGATAATAATCATACCTCCCTCACAGGTTTGTTGTAAGAATCAAATGAAATAATAAATATACAGTATATGATGACACCTTCTGAGGGAAACCTTTCTGGGGCAGCTAGGTGGCATAGTGGATAGAATACCAACCTGGAGTCAGGAGGACCTGATTTCAAATCCGACCTCAGACATTTGTCCTTACTAGCTGTGTGACCCTGAGCAAGTCCCTTAGCCCCAATTGTCTTGTTAAAAAAAAAATAAAAACCAAAAAAAGTCTTTCCTCTGTTAATTATTTCCTATTGCTTATCAAAACATGCATTTTGCTTGTTGTCTCCCTATTAAGTTTTAGGTTCCCTGAGGACTTAACTGTCTTTTTCCTCTTTTTGTATCTTCAGCATAATGCCTAGACCATATTAGGCACTTAATAAATGTGACTGATTTCCCAGTTCTTAATCTTCAGCCTTCCCTCTAAATTTTAAGCTGCTTGAGGAAAGACAGTATTTAGTCTCTTTTATGTCCCTTGTATTTGGCATAGTGTCTGGCAAACAGTAGGTGCTTGATAAATGTTTATTATCAGAATAGATTGAAACTGTACCCAATTATCCTATAGAGATGCACATTTTATATCTATATTTTATATTACATATTTATATGTAATATGTACATATTTATTTGCTTATTGTCTCCCATATTAGAGTATGAGCTTCTCAAAATCAAGCAGGCACTTTCTTTTGACTTTCTCAGCACTTAGCATTGTGCCTGGAAAAATTAGCAGGTACTTTATAAATGCTACCTGCTTGGTTAAGGTTTTTAAATATTTTACAGACTTCAAAATGTTATACATAAACTAACTGTCTTTGTCATTGATGTGGTTTATTGTGGGGATTTTGCTTAAAAAAAAGAAAACAAAAGATTTTTCAATGTGGTAGGACAATGATAAAATTTCAATTATTTGATTCTTCAATGAATAACATTTAACAGGAAGGAATATAAAATTCTACATTTTTCTTCAAAAAAATCAATTGCACAAATATAATATGCAAAAGTAAATAAATATTACACAAGTTTAGAGGAAAGAGAAGCTCTGTGGGACTTAATGGATTGCTCATCAATATGAACCAACAGTGTTTCAAAGACAAAAAAACCAACCTAAATTCTGCCTGGAACAGAAAAGGCAGAACTTTCAAAGTCATAGGTTTTAGCTCAATATAAAGAAAAAATTTCTTATAGTTAAGTGAGATGGACTGAGCTGGGGGATTCTCTTTCACTGTAGGTCTTCAAATAAAGGTCATATACATTGTAGAAAACATTCCATTTTAAACTTGCATTGGACTGGAAAACTTCTGAGTCATCTCCTGTAGCTCTGTGATTCTGATATCTTTTGTCACCTTCAGCAAGTAATTTCACTTCCTTAGACCTCTATTTCCCTATCTGTAAAATGAAATACTTGATCTAGGTTACTTTTATGTTGTACAATTCATTTTTATTCCAAGTGTAGATTTATCAGGCATCCAACTAGTAAAGTTGAACAAGATCATTCATTCTTCCATTTGGACTTTTATTTTTATATTTGAATCATCTTTCATAATACTTGGTGCAAATTAGCTATTCATTCTTGTCTTTTCTTCCCATGGAAGACTTTAATCTTCCCAGGAGATAACTCCACATTTTCCAAAGCTTCTAGCACATTGAGTAGAGGCTCAATAAACATTTATTTCATGGTTGAATGAATTAATGATTGGCTTTTCCAACTGGGCCATCTGTGTGGATCAGTTCATTGTAATTACTGCCAAATGTCCCTTGACCTCTTCTATTTTTTTTACAATGCTTAGTATAAATGCAGACAGTGGTATAATGGAAAGAGCATAGGACATTACAGCAATTCAAGAGATTTTATAGTGGAAAGAGTAAAGGATACTTACAGCAATTCAAGAGACATTCTAGTGGAAAGAACCTAGGACACACACAACAGCAATCCAAGAGATAGTCTTGAAGAGTTCTGGAAAGGACAAGAAGTCAGAGTTTGCATTAACTCTGATGCTTTGCAAGATTCCTAATTTTTTTTTATGTTTTTGATCCCTTTGTCAGTCTAACATCATTTAAATGCCTAAAATAACTTTTGGATTATAAAGGAAGCCAATGACATAGAAATACAGTTATCAGTTTTTTTCAGCTCACATTCATCATGTCCTATCTCCTTACCTTTGGGAGTATGGAGAAGACTCAAAATATTTTCTGTCCTCCAAGCAAGAATTGAATTTTCTTCTCCTTGTTTCCCTTTCTGTATATCTGAAGAGATGGAATTGGAGAGTCTACCCCAGTCCTGCCATAGTCCTCCCATAAGAAGATTACAGCCTGAGTATGACTTCTGACCTTTAGCTAACTGATAGCTACCTAAAATATATTTGCTTGATCCAATATGGCAAAGGCCTATTGTACTATGAACTGGAATTAGTTCATAGGATTGCATCTTGGTAAATTGGAATTTTAAATAATAAAGGACACTAATGTAGTACATTAATGTTTTGAAAAGCGGTATACATATATACATATCAGAGCTCATTTGGTCCTCACAGTGATTTTGTGAAATAGGTGCTACACACTTGTCTTGATTTTATAAATGAGGAAAATAGAGGTCATAAAGCTTAGGTAATTCACCCATAATAACTCTACAAGGAAGTATCTGACATAGGAGCTGAATTCATCTTCCTGAATCTAAATATAGCACTCATGTGGTATTACCTCTCTTTTTAAAAACTATAAAATAATACTTAACCTGAAAAGCTTGTTTCATGTTAAATAACTTACTTTGGGAAACTAATTAGGGAAATGCAAATTCCATGAGGATCTGTCCAGGTCTGATCACCTCTGAAGTATCAAATATAGTTTTTGCCTAAAAAAAAACCCAATAAAATAAAACAAATATAGTTTTGCATGACCTACTTTGAAAAAGACATTAATAACCTGCAAAGTTTAGAAGAGAGCAAGTAGTTTGATGAAGATTCCTTGAAATCATTTCATAGATAGGTTAAAGCAACTCATACCAGTTAAAGCAACTCAGCAGATTTAAACAAAAGAAATGTTCAAGGCTAAGCATAACCAGGAGACCACTGTACACAGTAACAGCACTATTGTTAATGATGATCAACCTTAGCTACTCTGATCAATGTAATGATCCAAGACAATTCCAAAGGACATATGATAAAGAATGTTATCTTCCTCTATAGAAATATGTTTTGCATGACTTCAGCACTTATAATGGATACTGATAATATTCATATGAACCATCTCAGTTAATAGAGCAGGTAGAGGGAGGAGCTTTTATAGTTGAAGCACAGGAGAAAGCTGAATTCAAAGATAAAATATGGTGTAAAAATGGAGTCAATAAGAAAAAAAGGGAAATGGAATGGGAGAAAGAAAAAGGAGAGGGGGAATAGGCCAAGCTATTTCACATAATAAGATTTTTTTTTATTACATTGAGCTATTGCAATGATATGGAAGGGGGGGAGGCAAGGGGGAATGAGGGAACCTTTGCTCTCATCAGAGATGGCTAGGAGAGGAAACAGCAAATATACTCAATGGGGTATAGACAACTGGAGTAAGAAGGAGGGGGGAGCAGGGGGAAGGGGTGGGGATGTGAATAAAGGAGGAGAGGATGGACCATGGGGGGAGAGTGGCCAGATATAACACATTTTCTTTTTTTACTTCTTGCAAGGGGCTGGGATTGGAAGGCCTGCCCAGGACCATAGGGCCAGGTGGATTCTGGGCCTAAGGGGTGGTATGGGGGCTCAGGGCTTCTTGGCCCCAGGGCCAGGGATCTGTCTGCTGCGCCACTCAGCGACGCTACAGCAGAGTCAAAGTGAAAGGAGAGAGAAAATAGAGTACATGATAGTGGAGAAATAAGAAAGGAGGGAGTTGCGATCAGCAATGGCAACGTTGAAAAAATATGGAAGTAACTTTTGTGATGGACTTATCATAAAGAATGTGATCCACTCACAACAGAGTTGATGGTGTTGGAACAAAGACTGAAACACATTTTTTGTTATTATTATTTGGGGGAGGGTGCAGGGCAAGTGGGGCTGGGTGGCCTGCCTGGGGCCACATAGCAGGGTGATCATTGGGTGTCTGGGGCCGGATTCGGACCCAGGTGCTCCTGGCTCAAGGGCCAATGCTCTGTCTGCCACCCAGCCACCCCTACTATTATTACTATTTTATTTTATTTTGGGTCTTTTTTTTTTCTCTTCTTTTTGGTTTTTGCAGGGCAGTGAGGATTGGGTGGCTTGCATGTCACACGGCTGGGTGATTATTGGGTTTACGAGGCTGGCTATGGACTCGGGTGCTCATGGCTCCAGGGCTGGTGCTTCGTCCATTGCACCACCTGGCCATACCTACAATTATTACTATTATTTTTTTTTAATTTCAATTTTTTTCTCCCCCCTTTACTTTTTTGCCCAAGCAAGTCTATCTATATTCAATGGGGGGAGGGGTATTTTGTTTACTTGTAAACAAGTATATCTTATTAATGTAAAGAAAAATATTTGTACAAAATGAGAATAAAAAATAAAGTAAAAAAAATTTAAATAAATATATGAAAAGAAAATTTTCAAAAGAAAAACGAAGGCAGGGAATATGATTTCTCTATTTAAGTATTACAAGAGGTGCTATGTAGAAAAAAGATTAGATTTGTGCCTTGCAATAGAAGAAAGAAACAGAAACAATATGTAGAAACTGCAAAGAAACAAATTTAGTTACATGAAGGGAGAATGGGAATCTTTCCTATTAAGTGGGACTTTCCAGAGTAGGATAGACAAATTCAAGAGGCTGTAAGTATCCATCATTGGAGCTCTTCAAACAAAAGTTAGATAACCATTTGCTCAATAAGTGTTCCAAAATATAACAAGAGTATTTTTGCTCATTAGACTAAATGACCTCTGAAATTCTGTAGCCCTCTGATTCTAGTAAACCCACTCATCCAAATGGATGAGATACTAGAATTGGCACCAGAAGGACCTGGTTTCAAATACTGCCTTAGACACCTGCTAGTTTTATAACTGTAGAAAAGCCATTTTATCCCTCTGTATTTCAGTTTCTTCATCAATAAAATTAGGGTGGACAGTTAGCATCTAAAGTTCCTTTCATATAAAAATCTATAATTTTAATACCTTTCTTTTGTTATATTTTCCCCCCCTCTACTTATTATAAATTTTAGTGACATCAGCAGAAAGATAATATTAATTCAGTTAAGGAATATTCATTTAGTAGTCACCACCTACCAGACTCTGCTAAGTACTGGGGACACAAAAAAGCAAATGATAGTCCCTGCCTTCAAGGAGTTTACAGTCTAATGAGGGAGACTAATGAATATATTCAAATAAGATATACATATATATATATATATATACATACATACATAGAATTAAAAAGGAAATAATAAAGAAAGGAAGGCACTAGAATTAAGAAAGATTGCGAAAGGCTTCTTATAATAGATAGGATTTTAGTTGGACTGGAAATCAGAAAAAGTAGTAGATGGAGCTGAAGAAGGAGAACCTCCCAGGCCTAAAACACAGTCAGTGAAAATATCCAGAACTGAGAGACAGAGTGTCTTGTTCAAGGAACAACCTAAAAGGTCATGATCACTGAATTGAAAAATGCTTGGCAGGGTATGGTGTAAGAAGCCGAGAAAGGTAGGAGGGAGGAAGGTTATGGATGCCAAATAGAGAATTTTGTATCTGATCCTAGAGGCGGTAGGGAACCTCTAGAATTTTTTGGGTCAAGGGCTGAAGTGGTCAAATCAATATTTTAGGAAAATAACTTAGGTGGCTCAATGGAGGATGGACTGGTTCTTAAGTGAAGAATGTAGTATAGAGTTTCAGAATGAATTTCAAGTAATGCTCAGAGGGCAATTATTGGCTTATTTTGTTTGAAAAAACAGGTTTAAGTAAAAGAGAAAAATGGTTCAGAGAGGAGCAATTAATTGAATTTAGGAAACTCTCAGAGGTATTAAAATCAGTATGACTTTTCCATGAACTGCATTTATCAGATTGCACTTAAAAAATCCAATGAAAACAAATATCCATAAATTATTGAGTCTAATAAAAAGTAGCAGCCTCCCTCTATAGATGAAAAGATTTCAGTAAAGGGTCTCTGTCCCTAAAAATGCCAGAGTAGGAATTTTGATTTTACCAATATTAAAACTTTACCCCAAAAGTAGCAACTGGGCACCTTGGTAAGAAACCAGTCACCTCTATGATAAAATATTGACTAACTCATTCAAATTGAGACCTTTTGTCAACTCTAATTCAAAGCAAGTACAGTAATCTCAAATCATTTCCAAGGTGGTTGTTCTAAATGATATATCCAGTAATGATAAATGATAAATGTTCAATAATAAATAAATCTGGGTGAAGGTCAGCCAGGACACTTACAAAGAGTCAACCAGAGAAGGGGACAAGGGTCACATTCTTTAGTGATGCCGCCCTTAAGACTATTATCTTCTCATCTCCTCTCTTCTCATTTCTCCTCCCCTCCCTCTTTTCTCTGTCTGCCTCTATTTCTTCTTATTCATGCTTCACTCTCTTCTTTTCTCTTTGCATTTCTTCACATCAATCTGCCTTTTACATTTTTGCCCTAGGGTAAGCTGTCTCCTCATTTCACTTCAATATCTTTCTTAAGCCCTCTTCTATTCTGCTGACTGTCTCCCTGTTCTCATCTTACTGGTAAATGCATCCCTTTCTGTTATCTATCTTCTTTACTTGTATGAAACAGGAAATATAAAAGGCCCCTTCACATAACACTTTAGGAATAGCCAACAATTTGTCAGTGTTGAAATAAGGCTAAGGAAGCAGAATGAGAGAAAAATGTTTCTATAGCCTTAAATATATGAGTTTGGTGGCCAACTTCCTTTCCTAGGATTTGGGTGATGAATGCCACCTGCTGTTAAAACAGATTTTAGCAGTCTCAGAAATGAACATTACCAGACTAGTTCACTTCTTCATGAAATAACAGAGTTGGAGAGTTGGAAGAACCCTGAGCAGACGTTAATTCCAACTGATATGAGCAAAGAATGTTTATTATAATAAACACAGAAAGTGAGACTCTAATCTCTACATGAAGACCTCCAAGGAGAAAGAACCAACCCACCAGCTCATAATTTGCAGGCAGGCAGCTCTGATTATTAGGAAGTTTTTTCCCCTGATATCAAGCTTAAATTCACCATTTTGAAACTTTTATCCATTACTCCAGGCTTTGCCTTCTGAGAGTTAATTTCTTTTGCATAAGATGGTTCCTCAAATACTTGAAGACAGCTATCATGTACCTTCTACTTCTTCTCTTCTTGTTCTAAACAAGCCCAATTCCTTCAAAAGATCCTCACATGTTTAAACCTTTCATCATTCCTGATAGCCTTCCTCTGGACATTGCCCAGTTTCTCACTATTTTTCTTAA
This sequence comes from Macrotis lagotis, assembly GCF_037893015.1. NCBI lineage: Eukaryota > Metazoa > Chordata > Mammalia > Peramelemorphia > Peramelidae > Macrotis > Macrotis lagotis. The sequence goes on along the minus strand of NC_133658.1, from coordinate 812,870,697 downwards.
TTTATAGTACCTAGAACCAAATCTAGTGTTTCAGATGAGATTTGGCAAGGGCAAAATAAAATTATAGGATCACAGAGGTAGAGTTTATGTCCACCTAGTTCAACTCTCTCCTTTTATAGGGAAGGGATATTAGCTAATTTAACCAATACTGCACTGAGAGTTAAATATCAAAACTTGGATTAGAACCCAAGTCTTTTTATTCTGAAGACAGTGTGATCTTTCCATTGAATCACAGTAGACATTTCCTATACCACATCCCTGATGAGTGACTGTCTATATTTCACTGAGAAGACTTAGAGAATTAGAGCTGCTCCATCCCCTGCCCCCTAAACTGGACTTCCTTGGAGGGGAGTAATAGAGAATACTTCCCTCTAAGGAAGTCCATTTTAGGGGGCAGGGGATGGAGCAGCTCTAATTCTTTTTTTCCATACTTGCTGAACTTTGTTCCCTCTGCAACTTTTATTTTTTTTCCACAATTTTCTCTCATAAACCAAGAAAAAAAAAATCTAATCTCTATTCCACATGACCAACTTTGAAATACTTGAAGGCAAGTATCATATGCACTCTAAGTCAAATCCTTCATCTCCTCCCAAGACAAAGGATGCAGGCATCTAACCAGACAAGTTGTCCTTAGAGATGCTATTCTAAGAACTTCAGTATTTCCTATTAGAATAAATGGAGCATACTGATTTATCATTACTTATGTCAACAGTGACTGAAACACTAATATGACTTTCACTTCTCAAGGCATGAAATCAAATTTTTTAATCAAATCATGCCACAAATACCCTCCTCTAAGAACAAACTACCAACCCGATATTAGAAGTTCTGACAAGCTTCTTTTATGCTGGACTCATGACAACATTTCCTCTTTTCCCAGCCTCAGGCTGTGTGTCTCCATTCAAGTTGTTCACCTGGCAAGTCTGCTTCAAGCTGCACAATCCTCAAGAAAACACACTTAAGTGTGAGGAACACAAGATCTAGTATATGGGAAACAGTTCAAAGAAACAGGATAATGACTGGGAGTCCCATTATATTTTTTTAATAGTTCTTACAATGGGTCTCCAAAGGTTTTACAATATAATTTCAATGGTAGTTTACTAATAAAGTTGCTTATATTTTTCGGGGGTGGTCTAGCTTACCCTCATATATTTATCCTTTAAGAATACACACATGTTCTTTACTACATCAGACCACATAAGTGTTTACTTTTGAAAAACAAGTTAAACAAAAATAACTGACTCAAAACAACCCAATTACAAAATGGAGGCTTAAAACAAAATGGAATGAGGGATGATAAGCTGACAAAGATTCCTATTAACTTATTTTGCCCACTGCCTACCTCACAGGATTGTTGTGAAACAAGGACTTTGTAAATCACAAAGCAATATAGAAATGTGAGTCATGATCATTATTACCACTCATCTACTTCATCTGATCGTCACTTACTACTTATCTCCCATTCATGAAAGATGTAGGAGTCACAGAACATTAGACTCTTCCCCAACAACCTCCATGGGAACCTAGTGAAATAATGGAAGGAATAAAGAAGTTAAAATCAGCAGACCTTCTTTTAAGCTGTGACCTTCAGCAAGTCACTTAATTTCTCTGTTTAATCATGAAAAATGGGGACAATAATATTCAGATTCCCTACCTCACCGAATTAGCAATCTGTATACTATAAAATGCTAAAAATATGAAAGAGAAATGTTTATAGATGAGTAAACTAAGAGTCACAGCTTTGCTCATTAAAAAAATCTTAGCACTTGAAATCCAATGGGTCTGCTTGACTTTCTTAGAAATCTCCCATTTTTATTTTTAGGGATTTTTTTTGGCAAGGCAAACGGAGTTAAGTGGCTTGCCCAAGGCCACACACCTAGGTAATTATTAAGTGTCTGAGGCCGGATTTGAACTCAGGTATTCCTGACTCCAGGGCCAGTGCTCTATCTACTTTGCCACCTGGCCACCCCGGAATCTCCCATTTTTTAAATCCAATCCAACAAGTATTTATTAAGCAGCTACAGTATGCAAAGGAAGGAAATAGATGGTAGGCATTTGATGGGGACAGGAAATAGTTTAGACCTGTAAGGTCATTGAAGAGGAAGCCTCCTCTCCTAACATTAGTCAACACACTCTATACAATTTATTGGCTTTGAAAGCCAGCAGTGGCAAGTTAAGTAAATTGTCCTGAGTCACTTAGCAAATATGTGTCAGAAGTAGAATCTGAACCCAGGTTACTCTGATACTGATACTGATACTGAGGCAGGCTCTACATCCACTACGCCACCCTGCCTATAAATATTGATGAATCTAATATCAAAATATATAATGGTCTCTTTTTTCCATTCTACTAAAAAAATTCAATATTTAAATGAATTTCATGGTCGTGATAATTTGAGGATGGACAGTCAGCTAGGAGATTGTTTGAAAGACAAAGATTTCGTTGATATCCCCAAAGTAAAGTGCAAAAGCACTTCCCATTATGTAGCCCTATAAGATGTTCTGTATACTGTATTTGAGATCATACTAGAATGATATCCTTTTAGAACTTTCTATATGAACTAAGAACATTTACCTGAAAATTATCCCCAAGCCAAACATCAAGTGAAAATATGCTTTTCAAAACTTAGCATCCTAATGAAATGAAAACAAAGCAGAAATATCCATCACTACAGAATGGAAAAGTTACTCAATACTGTAATTGGGTTTTCTTCACAAGCAAGAAAATATATATGACATTAAAGATAAATATTCCTCATCTTTCTCTACAACTCAACCTCCTCATTTAAATTTGAATAATTCCTTGCTATAAAATATAATCTTTTGTCTAATTAATTTACTGTTAATGATTGGTTGCTCTTAATCTTAGCAAAAAAAATCATTTACATACATAGCACATGGAGGTTTGCAAATCACTTTCCTCGGAACAACCTTGTAGGGTAGAAAGTGAGAGGATTTTTAAATCAGATTTAGAGGTAGATGGGACCTCAGATGACTAATAGAACTATTTTATTTTATAAATAAGGTAACCAAGCCCAAAAAGGAGTCATCCTCAAAATGTGACAGAACTCAAAATTAGATTGTTGAACTTCAAATTCAGGAATTTTTCCTTTTCAAGAGATATGACTATCCCTAGAATATATCATTTAGCTATCTCATTAACTTTGGCAGGTCCCATTATCATGTCTTTGCAGATGATTCCTAATTCTTTATATCCAACTCTGTTCTCTCCTCCAAGTACCAGTCCCCTATCATTCACCTAATAGACATTTCAAACAGAACCTTCCATAAAAATTTCAAACTCAACATAACCAAAATAGAACTCATTGACTACCCTCCCAAAAAAATCCCTTGCCTCTTCTAACTTTCCCTATCAAAAAACTATCTTCTCAGTCACCCTTACCTTAATTTGATCTTTTACACCAATTTTTGCTCATTCCATACATCCATCAGTTGCCAAATCTTACCAATTCAAGCTTCACAACACTTCTTGTATTGGTCTCCTCCTCTCTTTTTACATAGCCTCCATCATAGTTGTTGTCTCCATCACCTCTAACCAAGACTATTTCAAAAGCCTTCCAATTGGTCTTCTGCCTCATTCCTCTTCCAATTCGTTTCATCTTCCATTCAACTGCCAAAGTGATCTTAAATTCTAGATCTGACCATGCTATTCCCTAAGCACGAAACTCCAATAAGCTCTCTGTGTCTTTTAGGATCAAATTTTAAGTGATTTTTGACACTTAGCATCCCCTACAACCAAGCTCTTTCCAAGCTTTCCCCACCTTCTTGTACCCTTCCAGATACCCATATCTTAACTACATTGACCTATTTGTTCAGCATTGGCCTCATCATTCATGAAACTCATTTCTCTCCTCCAAGACTTCTTACCAGCTGTTCTCCATGCAAGTGTTCTCCTTCCTTAGTGCTGCTGACCTTTTAATTTCCCTGTCCTTCAAGACCCAATCCAAATCTTACCTTCTATAAGAGAACTTTTCCATTTACCAAGGTACCTTAGGTTTCTTCTCTAAGGTTACTTTCCAGGTACTCTGTATGCATGGTTTTTTTTTTATTTGCTTGCTTTATCTCTCATTAGAATTTAAGCTCTGATCTTGAGATCAGAGACAATCTTTGCCTTATACTCCTACTACACACAATGCCTAGTGCATAAAGGATCAAGATTGAGCCTGTGATCTTAATGCTATAGGGAACACCTAGATGAAGAAACAGAAACATCTAGATGGGGCAGTGAATAAAGTGTGAGACCTAGAATCAAAAGACTCCTCTTCCTGAGTTCAAATCTTACCTCAGAAACAGTTGTATGACCCTGGACAAGTCTCTTAACCCTATGTACCTCAGTTTTCTCATCTATAAAAATGAGCTGAACAAGAAAATGGAAAACCATCTAGTATCTTTGCCAAGAAAGCTGGAAATGGAATCACAAAGAGTTGGACACAATTGAAAAAAGATTTAACAACAATCAAAGAAGAAGAAACTATATCTTGAAATGCAAAATTTTCTTTGCAATTTCTATTTTTAAAAAGTAAAGTCATTTAACCTCTTAGTATGCTAGATCTGACACATAGTAAGAGTTTAATAATTAATTGTTGGTTAATTAATTAGAAGCATGGGCTAAGCATTTTACAAACAATTTAGCCAGATCTAGTCCTTTACATTAGTGTGTTTGATGCATGACAAGATATATGACTGATGTCCCTCTGTCCAAAAAGATTTTACTTTTGCTCTTCTTTTTAAAACTTATTGTATGTGATCAGAATCATACATTAAGCGTTAGTTCTCCTTGAACAGAATAATCAGAAGACCCAGACCAGAGAACAAAAAGGAGTTTCTTTGTTCTTCTCAAGAAGAAGGCACAACCTCTATAATACAAGTTACAGATCCAGGAGGAATGCAAAGTGCCAAGGTGTGCAAACTTTTTATCCTAGTCCCTAATGCAGTCCCAACCTCCTGGCCCGCTATCTATTGGCTAGATAGCTGGATTCACAATCTTTCTGTGAGTATCTAGCCAATAGGTGCAAAGCATTTTCAAGCCCTATTTGCATAATTATTCAGACTCTGTTTTACCCTATCAAAGAGATAATTCTGTATCCTTTCAAATATGGGGGTCAATCAGCATAGTGCTGTATAAGCTTTGTTACCACCTGACCTTGGGAAAGTGGAAACTTTGCAACTCTTGCTGACTTGGCTTGGGGGAAAAGGAAGACTCACTGAAACCATGAGGGAGGCTTCACTTAAAGTCACACTCACTATGATATTTTAACCATCTTCTCATTGACCAGTCTTTATCTGTGATGTTTAAAAAGTTTCTATCCATGATGTTTAAAAAATTCAAGAGACATAATTTCTGGGTTATTAGTCATTTTATTAATAATGTCAGCATTTGGGGCAGCTGGGTAATGCCATGGATAAAACACCTACCCTGGAGTCAGGAGGACCTTAGTTCAAATCCAACCTCAGACATTTAATAATTACATAACTGTGTGACCTGGACCAGTCACTTAATCCCATTGCCTTTCTAAAACAAACAAACAAAGAAAAAACAATAATGCCAACATTTTAATAGAGATCAGTGGCACTCTCAAATGCCAAAGACAATCATGAAGGGAGGCACACTGCTTATAGACCCTTAGAAAAGTGTTCCAGAGGTTGGCAATCAACTCTGACTGGTTAACTATTAATGAAAAAAATGAATATTATAATAAAGGACTATTTTATTGAACTTGGATTATACTACCTACTCCTAAATTACTTCCAACCTTAGGCAATCTATTCAAAGAACTTATCCCCACCCAAATCTTAGTTTCCTCCCTTGGGAGGGGTCTGAAGAAGATTGTTAATTAGTCCAATCTCATTATCAGTAATGAATATCCTTCAAGAGATTGAATTTGAAATGAGGACCACAGAAAAAGGAGGAATTCTGCATCTCCCCAAATCACTAAAGATTAATAAACATTTCTCTCTCATTTTTTTGTGCTGATTTTCACCATTCTTTTCCCTTTTTCTGTCCTCCTTACATTGGCATAGTTCATTATCATACATCCTTAGATCTAGAGGTAAAAAGAATCTCAGAGACCATCCAGTTGAACCCACTAATTATATAGTTGTGATAAATGAGTTTTAGAAAGGTTAAGTAATAAAGTAAATTGAAAAGATGAGATTTAAAGGGAACTCCTTTGACTCTAGGGCTATAAACTACATTAAAACACAAGAATAGGTTTGATTGGTCCTCCACCTTCCGTTGAAATCAGCTTCAGTCTTCAATGATGATCATATATTAGTCATTGGAATTGTGCTTGCATGAAAGCCTTTATTATGATGTTCTATCAGAAAAGTAGTAAAGAAAGATTTTTTTCATACTCTTGGAAGCAGTGTGATTGACAAGGAGAAGTGAGGTGGGGAGAGTAAAGTTTGGTAGCTTGGGGGAGTGTTATTGTAAAACTTGTATCATTCATATTGCTTTTCTTGAAAAATATCAGTTTTCATATATTCAAACCGAATCTTCACTTCTTGCTTGAATAGAGTGCTAATCCCTCAGAGACCCTCAAACTCCATTACTACACCTTTTCTTCTCCTTCCTGACCAACCATAAAGTAACTTAAAAAAGTATCCTATACATCTCTCCAGGCACTCCAGTGTTACAACAGTAACCATTGTCATCATTCTTTATTTAATCTTTTGTTTGGTGTTCTCATTCCTTTGAGTATAAAACTAAAACACACATCTAGGAAATGGGACCCAAATGTTTGACTATTGAATGATGGATCATTATATATATATGTATGAGGAAACTGTGGAAATCAGGTCAGTCCAGAACTTTAAAGCAAGTCAAAATATATGATTGATGCCTTCTCATTTTTTTTTAGTCCCAACCTCCTATCATAAGATCCCTGTTTCCTCTCAGAAACCCATTTTCTACTTCATTCTTATATCAATGGCAACTCAAATCCCTCTAGATTATAAGGTTTGTAAAGTACTTATCATCCCAGGCATGTAGGAAATGCAAGTTGTATTATTTTTCTCATACAGACAGGAAAAAAACTCAGAGAAGATAAATGAACATAGAGATACCAAGGATCATTTAACTTGTAAGCAATCCAGTTAGAAATAAAACCTAGGTAGCAAGGTAGGATATAGGCTAGAAACCTGAACTTGGAGGCAGGAAAACCTGAGATCAAACTGGGACCCAGATATTAATTAGCTCTGGGACCCTGGACTCCTCACTTAGCTTCTATTTGTCTCCATTTCCTCAACTGTAAAATGAAGATAATAATAACATCTACTTTCAGGATTATTGTGAGAGGGAAAAATATGAGTTAAGATATGTAAAGTGCTTAGGACAGTATCTGACTCAAAGAAAACTTATTAATTTAATTTTTGATTTCTAACTCCAAATCTAAGGTTCTTTCTGTTGGGTTCTGAGAGACCTTAGAGACCAGGTAAATCCAAACCCCTCATTTCACAATTAAGGAAACAGACTGAGAGAGGTTAAGTGACTGACCTTGGAGCACATATAGCTAATAAATGTCTAAAACAGAATTTGAACTTAAGTCATTCTAATTCCTATGTCTAACATTTTGCCCACTTTATCACCAAGCTACCTCAACTATGTCAGTGAACTATCATAAAGCCCCTCCTACATCAAGGTATTCCCTGAAGAAATCATAAAATTACCTTTCCTATAGGTGTTTGTATTTGAAAAGGAAACTGTGAAATTTAAATTTTAAAAAATTAAAATACAGAGGAATGAATCTTCAAAGGTGTAAATGTCTATGCTGTGACAACAGGTGGAGGACCTGCTTTTGGATGAGGTCATATGGAACTTCTCTCTGAAGCCTCTCAAGCCATAAGGATAACAAATCCTGAGAAGCAAGGAGCTGAAGCTCTCTGGCATGATGTAGCATTATAAATATTTATGTGGCTCATCTCAAAACATAGTGAAATGTTCTCTATTCTGTCAGAACAGTATGATTCTAAATTCTGAGGTAGTTCTTTAGTCCTTTTCCATTTTAATCATCCCAATCAAATCAACCTGAAGCCCTTAAACTTAAAGCACTGATATTGTTGAGTCATTTCAGTCATATCCAGTTCATTTTATAGATGAAGAAACCAAGGCAAACAGGGTTAAGTGACTTGGTAAAAGTTCCACATCCGATAAGTATGGGAGGATAGATTTGCATTCAGGTCTTCTTGACTCCAGACCAGTCACTCTATCCACTGGGTCACCTAGAAGCCCAGATTTATCTTTTATAAATATAATAATAAATGCATATCAATAATGGGTTTTTTGATCATCTTATGAATCTTATTGTATTCATTTGAAACCATTATCCCAACAGAGAATTCATAAGAGTGCCCAAAGGACTGATGACATAAAGTTTTCAGGTCCCTAGACTTGAGTGTCCACTTTCCCTCAACTCTATCTCAAATATTTAATATTTTCATTGAGAAAGTGTTCATTCATCATAGAAAAATGTTTTGAAGGGAGTGGCTAGGTGGTGCAGTGGATAGAGCACTGGCCCTGGAGTCAGGAGTACCTGAGTTCAAATCCAGCCTCAGACACTTAATAATTACCTAGCTGTGTGGCCTTGGACAAGCTACTTAACCCCATTGCCTAGCAAAAACTAAAAAAAAAAAAAAATGTTTTGAAATTCCAAAAAAAAAAAATGAGCCAGAGTCAGAAAGTTATTACTACAGCACTTTTGAATTCTTGGTTCATAGACCATATTTCGTGTTTCTTCATCTTTTTTTTCTTTTCTGAGAGGCAGCAAAGCCTTTTAACAGAGGATTACTTTCATTGCCTTCTCCTGGTCAGATTCACCTAGACACCATGAGCACCATCATCATATGATTTTCAATAATTCATTCTTCAGTTAGGATTAAATAGAGGTTCTGGAAGCAGTAATTTTCAGGGTAAAACCCTTCTTCCATCAAATATGTGTGAGTATATATGTGTGTTTGTATTTTGTGTGTATAGTAACTCACATTTGTAAAGTAGCTTAAAGATGTTAAAAGAAAAAAAAAGAAAAGAAAAAAAACCTAAAAAAAAAGGTGTTAAAAGAACTCTCCTCACAGTATTCCTGAAAGGAAGGTAATACAGGTGACATCCCCATTTTACAAATGATAAAAGCAAGATTTCATAAGAGTGACTTTACTTGGTCCATATTAAGCTGTGATTGGAGCCCAGTTTTTCTTTTCTCAGACTCAGAACTCTTTCCACCAGACCTCCCTACCTCATTTTTTAGTAACTATTATAATGCAAGATGTCAGGTACAGGACTATGAAGTATCTGTTGATGGATCTGTGATTTTCTCAGAGTGGATATTCCCTCCAGCAGTTCAAATCACAAATCAAGCACTTCCTCCCATTTTCTGTGACCCTGACCCATGTCCTCCAATAAATACCATACAAAGGATCTACCCACAGGAGCCTCCCTCTAGATCTCTTGCTATTAAACTCAAAATGTAAGAATAAGGAGATGGAATCCCTTTTCCTACTTGACCAGCCTATCTCCTCTACCTGGTGATATCATGTATTCTCCTCTAAAATTCCTCATTGCTAATAGAATCCTAGTGATTTAGGACAAAAAAACTTCATTTGTTTTATGGACCAATCTCTCATTTTACAGAAAAAGAAACTAGTCACAAAGCTTTGGTGACTTGCCCAAACTTACACATGTAGTAAATAGCAGAACCAGCATTTGAACCTCTGTCCTCCATCATCAAACTCTATTCTTTTGTCCTGAACGACGCTGCCTCTCTATTGTAGCCTACCTCTTAAGCCCACCCTCCACTTACATTTGGATGAACTTCATGAAGACTGATATTCTGTACAGCTAGTCAGTATCTTCAGAGGAAATTTGTTGCTAAAAGGATGGGACTTCTTTCTTTTTTTTTCTTTTTTTTGGTTTTATTTTGTTGGGGGGGTTTTTTGGGGGGGGGGGGGTCAGGTCATTAAAAATACTACATAATTTTCCAAAGTCAGTTCATCCTAATCCCTTCCTAGACCAGAATTATTGCCTGTCACTAATCTATACCTAAGAACAATCAGTCAATTAACAATCATGTATTAAATACCTATTAGGTACCAGACATTTATGTGAATCTCTAGAGATTCAAAGACAAAAGCAAAAACAATCCCTGCCCACAGGGAGTTTACATTCTAGTGAGGGAGACAATGTGTTTGTAAATTAGTACATATAAAATCAATAGAGAGTAGATGAAAGGTGACACTGAAGAAGGAACTAGCATATGGGAGGAAGGGAGGAGACCTAGAAAGGGTGGACTCTTGCCAGAGGTAGCATTTGAGTTAAATCTTGTAGAGTGCCTAAAATTCTCAGAGATAAAGTTGAGGAAAAACTTTAACCCTACCGCACCTCAGAAGTTCTGAGTTCAGAGGATAACCTAGACTGAGCCTCCCCAGCCATGTACAACCATGTCCAGCAAAGGTCCTTTTTATTTTAGGGTTGGTTTTTTTTTTGGTAAGGCAATGGGGCTAAGTGGCTTGCCCAAGGCCACACAGCTAGGTAATTATAAAGTGTCTGAGGTCAGATTTGAACCCAGGTACTCCTGACTCCAGGGCAGGTGCTCTATCCACTGTACCACCTAGCTGCCCTCGCCCTCGACAAAAGTCCTTTTAAAAATTCTGTAGAGATAGGAAAAAGTAGGTATATCAGGCAGACTCTACTATATTTTCTGAGTCACCATTTTTTAACAAAAGATCTATTTTTATATATATTTTGCATCATCCCCCTTTTTTCTTTTAAATAATATTTTATTTTTTTTCCAATTTCATATAGATGATTTTAATAAAGTTTTAACTTCCAAATTGTTTCCTTCCCTCTTCCCTAAGATGGCAAACAATTTGATAGAACTTATATGTATGCAATCATTTGAGACATTTCTATATTAGTCATATTGTATCATCCTTTTAGTATTTTCTTATGTCTATTCCTTGGTGTCTTCAAAATTGTACCCCTATTGATCATAGACCCCCACTGAGTATACTTGAGCTAGTTAGCCCAACTATTTTTTTCCATCTTTAGTTTCAGGGAAGACTAGGAAAGCCACTGTCTTTGACAGAAAAAAGATTGTTGTAGACATCTTTACCAAATTTTTCCTGTTTTCAACTCTTCAGGGTCCATTTTCCAGCTGCATCCTCCCTCAGTATCTCCACCCACTATTTCTTACTGTTTTATGGGACATATCCTTCACTCTTTTTCTTTATATGATTATACAAATGTATTTAAAATCTGAAACTATATTCTTTTTTGACTAGTCTATCTCTCTACTTTGCAAAACAATGTAATCTTTGCTGAATGAGACAGTTTGTTGTTTGTTTTTAATCTACTAATCATAATATTTGATTTACACTAAAATAGTTTGGTGGCCGGAGTGTTTGTACTATTTGTCAGGAAGACCTGAGTTTAAATAACTTCACAATATGATTAATATTATTATTATGATGATTTTGGTTAACCTTCTTTAGACAATAATGACATTGCATATCAATATCTTTTATATATTCTCCATATCATCAGCATCAAAATCTATCACCTGACTGTATCTCATTGGAGTTACCTCAATGGCACACTATATCTTCTCATTTTTATTCTTTATTCTCATTTGATATTAATTGTGTACTTTAGTCTAATAAGTTAATGATTCAGGTTTTCACAGATGACCAGTTTAGAAATGACTCCTACATTTATCACCATTTGGTTCCCCTCTGTTAAAATGTTAAGTTTTCTTCTTTGCAAGATTCTTTTGTTCTATGATCTATGCCACATCAAGATTGAAGGAAGTAGGGCTGTATATTACATAGTCTCTGTCTTCTTGAAGCAGAACTCCATATATAACTCTGGGACAACAGAACACACATATGTGCACAAATCATGTAAATGAGGTCATGAGGTACAGGGACTAGAAGGCTAGCCTTTGAGCAAGAAAGATTTGGATTCAGCTTCCGACTCTGGTTCATATTTTCTCTTTGATCATGAATATGTCACTTACTCTGCAAATACATTAGATAATTTGTTGATCTTCAATTAGTGTAAGAATGTTGCATTCCTGAAGTTCCCCACATAGATGCAGTCATAAGTCTGAACCAAAGAAACAACAGTGCCAGGGGGCAGCTAGGTGGCGCAGTGGATAGAGCACTGGCCTTGGAGTCAGGAGTACCTGAGTTCAAATCCAACCCCAGACACTTAATAATTACCTAGTTGTGTGGCCTTGGGCAAGCCCACTTAATCCCACTGCCTTGAAAAAAATCTAAAAAAAAAAAAGAAAAAAGAAACAACAGTGCCAGTTTGCATCAGTTAAGTGCAAATGAAAAATCATACAAGGGATAGCTACAGGAGTTAAGATAGGAGAAAGCACTGGTGAATGGAGATCCTATTTTAGATTCTTACATTTCTCATTTTTCCTTTGTTTTGTTTTATTAAGGTAAAATTTGATGAATCCATTCAAATAAACATTTATCCCTGATGAAGATAAATATTAACTTAAGACTACCAAGGTGGTCAGCTAGGTGGCACAGTTGGATAGAGCACCAGCCCTGGAGTCAGGAGGATCTGAGTTCAAATCCAGTATCAGACATCTAATATTTACCTAACTGTGTGACCTTAGGCAAGTCACTTAATCTCATTGCTTTGCCAAAAACAAAAAAACTACCAGGGTCACTGAAGAGATATCCTATATTCATTCCTCCCTTATCCCTTACTCTTCAAAAGTTCTATACAAATTGAGAACTAATATATAGTCTCTTTCTTCCTTCAAGGCTTAGCTCTAGTGTTTCCATCTTCATAATAACTTTCCTCATCCCTCTCATTGAAAGTAGTTCCTTCTTAAAATTTTGTTTTCTTTATTTATGTCGCCACCCCCTTGTATAAGATGTGCACTGCCCATGTAAAGCATAGATGTCCTCTTTGGATGTCAAAATTTATATACACACAACTCTTGAACTCCAGAATCTTTCCTACCCACCTCCAAGGGAGATTGATTCCTACTTTGAGGAGGCCCAGAGAAGTCTTGAGACTGTCCTCTCAAATTATCTGAGAGAAGAGTACTGGACTAGAGTTACATCTTCCTGCCTCCATAAATAATACTGAGCTAAGAGCACAATTAATACAACTCAGCAAGCCATTTTCCTGATCACCATTAAATGGAGAGAATACCCCAAGCCTAGTTACTGGTTTGGTCTTTTTTCACCAAACAATGATAACAAAAATAACCACCCATCTTTTTTTCTGAGTAAATCCATTTTTCAAAGCCAATGACAAACAGACATTAGAGAAGATATACAGATAAAAATATAGCAAAAAATACCAAAAAAAGGGGAATGATCTCTTCCTCTGGGAGCAAGATATATCAGCTCAACCAAGAAAGTGTCTCTGTTCTCACCAAAGGAGAAATACTCTGAAGTGAGGACATTCCCTCTTCAAATACAGGGCAGCACCTTTTCTACAATTTTAGTCTTTTTTTAGGTTTTTTGTTTGTTTGTTTGTTTTTGTTTTTTGCGAGGCAAACGGGGTTAAGTGGCTTGCCCAAGGCCACACAGCTAGGTAATTATTAAGTGTCTGAGACCGCATTTGAACCCAGGTACTCCTAACTCCAGGGCTGGTGCTCTATCCACTGCGCCACCTAGCCGCCCCTTACAATTTTTAGTCTTAAATGGTTGCCTAGATCACTAAGATGTTAAGGGATTTGCCCAGGATCACACAGTAAGAATGTATCTAAGGGAGGATTTGAACTGAGATCCTTCTATTTTCAAAATCACTCTTTTAACTACTATGTATATTGCTTTGCATACACTGAGTGCATAATAAATATTTTTGAATTAAATTTTATGGTCTTTCTTATATACTTATCTCATTTATATTATTGGTATATTTCTCACATCCTCAATATACTATAAACTCTTTGAAGACAGACACTGAATTAGTTTTTTTTTTTCCTAATTCTTATTTTTGTTGTTCAGTTGTTCAATCATGTCCAACCCTTCATTACCCAGTTTGGGGTTTTCTTAGCAAAGATACTTCAGTGTTTTACATTTCCTTATGAATTAAGGCAAATGGAGGTTAAGTGGCCTAGTGTCACACAGGTAATGAATGTCTTTTTCCTTTTTTTGTTTTTGCAAGGCAATGAGATTAAGTGACTTGCCTAAGGTCACACAGCTAGGTAAGTATTATGTGGCTGAGACTAGATTTGAATTCTCCTGACTCCAGGGTCAGTGTTCTACCCACTGTGCCAAGCTGCCCCTGTAATGAATTTCTGAGATCAAATTTGAACTTAGGTCTTCCTTACTCCAGGTCCAGATCTGAATCCAACAAGCCACCAAGCTGCCTAATCTTTATATCCTTAGCAAACAGTTTGTATAAACAGTTGTTGGTTCATTGTTTAGTGGCCCCATTTGTCCATGGGGTTTTCTTGGCAAAGATATTGTGTCCTTCTCCACTGTGTCCCCCATTTTACCTATGACAAATTTGAGGCAAATAGGGGTTAAGTGACTTGCTCAGTCACCCGGTTAGTAAAGTATCTGAGGCCAAATTTGAGCTCAGATCTTTTTGACTCAAATCCCCCATGCTCTATTCACTCTACCATCTAGCTGTCTTCATATATACTAAGTATTTATAAATATCAATTGAGTTGAAATGAGCTCAATTCATTTTAATTATTTGAGTTCCTTCTGCACTTACAATCTGTCCCCCCCATTTCAGGATTTACTTATATAGAGTGAAGAACCATATAATTGTATATGCCTTGATCTCTCCCTAATTATATTATAAACTTCTTGAGAGCAGGAATATGACATTATCTTCCTGTGTATTATCTGTAGCATTTTCCATGGCATGACAGATAGAAAACATTCAGGAAATAGCTAAGAAATGGTCACTCATCTCCTGAGCATTATTGAATTATATTCTTGAGAGCATTGGTCAAGTCATCTACTTCATCTTGGGTCATTGTCAGCCATTTTGACTTTTGTCTTTGCTACTGATTCAAAGAAACCTTTTAGATCATTGGACTTTAATGACTCCCAAAGAGAAAATGAGGTCCTTTACTAGTCACCAGACTTTGGGCCTTATCCTAGCTTGTGATTTTTATTCTACTCCAAGTTATTTTGTTACTTAATTCAAGTAACATTAAAGTACCTACAATGATCAAACATTTGTCTGTTTGTCAGTTGGCTTCCTCCCGAGACTTTCCCAAGATACATTTTTCTGTCTCTTTTCCTCTGCCTTCTTCTTCTCTTCCTCTTCCTCTACCTTCTTCCTCTCTTCTCCCTCTTCTTCTTCCTCTCCACCTCAGTTTCTATTTCTCTCTGAAATCTTTCTTACTATAAAGTGAAGTGTATTACTTTGTGAGTCCTCTACATTTCTATAAGATCTGAAGAGAAGGATCTCCTTGTTTGTCTTTGTTTACCATCTAAAGACATTGCTTGCAGAAAATATTGGATTAATAACAGTCAAGGAAATTTAGATTATAATCCTAGCTACACTTCTGAGTATTTGTTGGAGCTTGGGCAAATCCCTTCCCCTTTTGAGTCTCACTTTCCTTATCTATAATATGGAAGGATAGAACAAGCTGATCTAAAAGATCTCTTCCAGGCACTAAATCTCATGTTTCTATGATGACTGCTGGAGTAATTTTCATTCTTTATTCAAATTTAATCGTGGTAATACTTTGAAAGACTGAATTATTTCAGCATGAACAAAAACTTTCATTAGAACCTCTCAAATTGTCCTTGGGGGAGTGAGCCAGTGTGATCCATGGCCAAGAGCCAAAGTTGGATGACCTATTCCTGCCCTACAGAATAAAGAAAAGTGCCTTCCTGAACAGCATCTGCTGGGTCCATTCCACTGTTCCTCTTTTTCCATTCCTCAATTTTGGATAGTTGGAACCAAAGACCTTTTTGATAAAGAAATAATCTAGTGAAGGGCAGCAAAAAGAGCTCTGGTATTGTCTGAAAAAGGTGGGTTTGAATCCTGATTTTTGTCTCTTGACTAATGAAGGTACAGGGTCACCCAACAGCTAGAGCTCTGGATGGAGATTCAGAAAGACCTGGGTTTCAACAGCCCATTGGCTGTGTGATTAACCTCTCTCAGCTTGAATTTTTTCAATTGTAAAAATGGGTGCTCAATCCATTCAAAAGATATTTATTTGCTGAGTATCTATTTTGTTCCAGGTCCTGTACTCAGCACAGGATAGAAAGAAAATTTCTGCTTTCTAGGAACTCACAAAATGCTAGGGAAAAGCAATATGTAGTTATAATTTGAAAAAGAAACACTAATAACTGTGAATCGGAAAAAAGGTGCTCCAGTAGGAGGCAACTCCTGAGACACATTTTAAAGATAATTGGGGGGGGGGGCAGCTAGGTGGCATTGTGGATAGAGCACCGGCCCTGGAGTCAGGAGGACCTGAGTTCAAATCTGACCTTAGACACTTAATAATTACCTAGCTGTGTGGCCTTGGGCTAGTCACTTAACCCCATTGCCTTAAATAAATAAATAAGATGATTAGGGATGGTTGAGACAGAAATTAAAAGGGAAAGTAGTCCAAGAAGGACAGTGTGAACAAAGAGAGAGATGTCAGAAATGGAATATTGTATATGTTGAAGAAAAAATGGTTCACTTTGGCTGGAATGTCTACAGTTGGTAGGAAAAATATTGTTTAGGCTTTAAATATGGTGGAGAAAGGAAAGGGAATAATTTAAAACAAAAGAAAACACCTATAGCTTCTTGAGATTTATTGTATTATATTCTTGAGAATATTATGGTCAGTCTCACAGACCTGTTGTGGTCTGCATCTTGATTTTTGTTTTGCCACTGATTCAAAGAGACCTTTTAGATCATGGGACTTTAATGATGCCCCAAGAGAGAATAAGATCCTTTACTAGTCTTCAGACTTTGGGTAACCCTGCTTCAATTAAATCCAATTCACTTGAAAGTCAAGATATCACCCTGTGATGTCATTGGTCCTCTTGAAAAATGAAGAACAAGCAACAACAGGAATATCAATAAAAAGTAATGTGAATAATTATATCTACAGTACTTGCCTCACAGGGTTGTTATGAGGCACAATTAACAGATAATGTATGTTCTTTAGAAGCCATAATGTGCTATAAATGAAAGTTACTATTTGGGAGAGCAAGGAGTTCATCCAATTAGAAAACATTTGATAAAGAAATACATTCCACCAGTCTGTAGCATCATCACCTTCTCACAAACTAACAAACTCAGCTCTGGAGAGCTGCTTGGAGTAGAGAGTTTCAGAGCCTAACACTGTGTCACACAAAGAATATGTGTCAAAGACAGGCTTGAAATCCAGAGTTTTCTATTCTCAAGTCTGGAATCTCAGTCTCACTGCCTCTGAAGTTATTATTATTTTCTGGAAAATAAAAGGGTTTAGACTAGATAATCCTTTGTCACTTTAAATCTTATTACTCTATGATGCTAACCCCCTCCCTTCTCCTTTCCCTGTGTCTTTCTAGAAGGTAGACAGGATGACAATGAGTCTAAAATTCTGAGAATTCTAGTCTCTTCTATCTCACACTTGCTAGAGTAGGCCTTATCTGAGAATTTTCTCTTTTCCATTACTCCCTGTACTACAGGCTCTGCCAGAAACCTGGGACTGCAAAGTCAGAGATTATGCTTTAAGTGAAATAGGCTTACATCAATAAACCCTAAACAACACTGAGTCTCAGCTGTTGATCCTATGTGTGCTTACCCAGAGGTTTTTAAAGCTCCTGTGGATCTGACTTGGGTTTGAATTAAATAAGAGATGAGGAAACTGACTCACTCAGAGTTTTCTGGTCTGTTTGCTTGATTTCTGGGGATCAGTGATTAAAGGGAAAGGGAGAGAATACTTGGGTAAGTATATAGGGAGGGTCAGGGAGAACTGACCATGATCCCCCAAACCATCTCCCAGAATCAGAGCTAGAGAAGTAGCTATTCCAAAGACTGATCAGGGGTCATATGCTACATACTTTGACTTTTAAGTAGGCCTGGCAAAATTATGCGATAGGTGAAGTTGATCTTCAGTATCCTGCATTTTCTACAGTACCTGATTCCTTCTCTTTTATGTGGTGGCAGCTCTATGGTGCAGTGAGTAGAATGCCAGCCAGCCCTGAAGTCAGGAGGACCTGAGTTCAAATCTGAGCTCAGACACTTACTTAACTCGCTTAATCCTGATAAACTCACTTCCAGGGCTATCCTCAGTCATTGTTTCATGTCTGGTCATTAAACCCAAATGGCTTCAGAGGAAAAAGCCTGTGATTTAACACAGCACCCCTTTACTCAAAAACAATTCATGTGCATGTCATGAATCACCTCCCAGATTTCATGGTCTTATTCAAAATTGAAAAACAAATATCATCAGTAGGTCTATTTGGAGAAATACTTCCTTTCCTGAACTGATCTTTTGTCCTTGTCCCAGGATTTCCTTCTTATTGAGTCCCTTGAGGGAATTATCTTCTTTGGCTTGGGGTGATTAAATTAACTGAAGTTCAATATTCTATCTTTCTCTGGTATGCCTCTAAAATGTCCATTACTACTTTATCTGTGTGCCCAAACTTTAATTCCTATTCTCTCATTCATTTTTTACTCCCTACCACTCACTCTAGACCATTTAAATCATATTTAGAATTTATAAGATACTTTAGGTTTGCAAAGCTCTTTACAAAAAATGCATTTGATTCTTTCAGCAACCCTGAAAAGTAGGTACCATTATTATCCCAATTTTACAGAAGAGGAAACTGAGAAAGATGAACAGGGTGCTGCCAAAGCAACCACAAACAGGACTCAAAATTCAACAAATCTAGCTATTTTTTAAGGATTAATTCATTAAATGTTTCACCATATATTGAAGTCTAATTTTTAAGTTGAAAATTTTGTATAATCCTCAAATGTTATAAATATCCAAATGGTCCCTGACAGAAAAAAAAGGTTCTCTACCTCTGGCCTAAGGTAACACAGCTTCTAAGTGTTTGAGGGTGGATTTGAATTGTCTTCCTAATCCTAGATCTAATGTTTTGTTCACTATACTACCTGATTGCCTAATTATCTATTTATAATATAATGGAAAACATTTCTTAAAAGTTTTAAGAAAACAAAAGGACCAGGTAAAAGAAATCTATTTTAGAGTAAAGAGGTAGCTCATAAGCTTCCCTAATAATCCTAGCTGATTAACTTTTCCTTTGAAAGAATCAGATCATCTCTTCCTCAAGTCTCAGAACATCTGTCTCCCACATGATCCCTAAAGAGAAGGGCATCATAGTTAGCAGAAAATCTCCTCCTTCCCATGTGGGATTGACCAGGTATATTTGAATATGAAGCATGTTCCTCTGGTTTGCCAAGATCATGTAGAACCAAATTGAAACACTTCAATTAATGAGGGAAAGGGAGGCTGAGAAAAAAAAACAAAAACCATTGCACTTGAAGTAAAAAAGGCATTGATTTTCAAAAAAGGGAAGAGAGGAGCATCTAGAAACACCCAAGAACTTGATTTCTTTCATTCCTTGGAAGATTCTAGAACATACTATTTAACTGTTTGTTGGTTGTTGAATACAAATTTCAGCTCATTCATAAAGAACAAATGATGACGGAAGCTAGGTAGTACAGTAGATGAGCACCAGCCCTGGAGTCAGGGGGACTCAAGCTCAAATTTGGATTCAAACACTTAATACTTATTTGTGTCCTTTGGTTCTTACCTTCTAAGAGATCTAGCTTGGGCAGCTACGTTGCAAAGTGGATAGAGTACCAGGACCTAGAGTCCTGAAGATGAGTCTTCCTGAGTTTAGATATACCCTCAAAGACATACTAATGGTGTGTCCCTGCCTAAGTCACTTAATCCTGTTTGCCTCAGTTTCCTCATTGTAAAATGAGCTGGAGAAGAAAATGGCAAACTGCTCCAGTATCTGCCAAGAAAACCTCTAAATAAGGTCACAGAGTCTAAAAAGAATGAACAATAAATAATGTTATAGAATATCATGTTATAGAATTAGGATCCAAAATTATTTTAATAGGCTAGAATATTAAACTGAATCTATTGTTTATTGTTTTTGGACTCGGCCTGTGATTTCATTGATTAAATGGTTTTCCTGAATGATATCAGTAATTGAGACAAGCTTTGAACCCAGTTCTTTCTGATCTTCCTGCAGTCCAGCTCTCTATTCACTATGCCATGCTTTCTCTCACAGAAAACAAAACAAAACTCTGGGCCTACCTAGTAAAATAAAATAAAATAAAAGACTGACGCTTGGATCCAAACAACAGTAAATACCAACAACAGCCTCAGGAGTAGAAGATGAAGATTTTTCTAGGCAAAAGTTCATTTAGAATATAAGCCAGTTTTAGTAGATTGCCAACTTAATATGAGTCAAAAGTACAATGTAGAAGCTAGAAAAGTTAATATGATTTTAAGAGGAATTAATAGAAGCATGTGTTGTCCAGGACTCAGAAAGTTAGGAGCCTACCATCATCTGTACTCTTCAGATGACATTTGAGAATTAAATCTGGTTCTGGGTGCCACATTTTTATTTTTGTTTGGTTTTTTTTTGAAAGGCAATGGGGTTAAGTGACTTTCCCAAGGTCACACGGCTAGGCAATTATTAAGTATCTGAGGTTGGATTTGAACTCAGGTCCTGTGCTCTATCCACTGTGCCATCTAGCTGCCCCTGGGTGCCACATTTTTGGAATTCAACTATTTAGAGAAGTGTTATCAGGATAATGAAAGGCCTTGAGATCATGCTATGTAAGGATCATTTTATAAGACTTGGGATGTTTAATTTGAAGAAGGAAAGACCTAAGAGATATATAATTTATCTTCAAATATTTAATGAACTGACATGGAAGAAGAAAGACTGTTTTACTTGGTTTCTTGGGGGAAAAAAACTATGAGTAATTACTAAAAGCTTCAAAAGAGCAAATTTAGACTAGATGTTAGGGAAAGTTTGCTAATAAATTAGAGAAATCTATCCAAAAAAATTTGTTGCTTTGGGAGTTTCTGGTTCTTCTTCAATATCTTCGAGCTAAAGTTGAAGGGCCACTTTCTGGCATGCCATGAAGGGGACTTTCATTAAAATTTAGTATTGAGGGGCAGCTAGATAGTGCAGTGGATAGAGCACTGGCCCTGGAGTCAAGAGTATCTGAGTTCAAATCCGATCTCAGACACTTAGTAATTACCTAGCCATGTGACCTTGGGCAAGCCACTTAACCCCATTGCCTTGCCAAAAAAAAACCCTAAAAAAAATTTAGTGTTCAATAGAGTCTTTTGCCTTTGACATCTATTTCCCATCCCCACCCCCAAGAGTATCTTTTTTAATGTATCTTGCTTTTCTACTATATTTTGGATTATGATCAAGTAACTTCCTTTCTATAAACTTCAGTTTCCTCATCCTTGGAAGAGTATTGAATTAAAAATTCTTCTAGTCTATTCTATGCCAAAAGTTCTTTGATGGTTTTGTTGTTGTTGTTGTTGTTGTTGTAGCAAACCTACTTTTTATATTTAAACAATATCTGAGTAATTTGAAGTGCCTAGTCCTTCATCATGAAGAGGGTAACAAAGGACATAGGACAAAATATTGTAGACACACTCCATAATCCCAAAGCATAATTTTATGCAAGACTTAGAAGAACTTCCCTTCCTTTTATCTAGTAACAAGATTTGTTTAAGGAAAAACAAACTGATAAACTCATTTATAATGAAGACTAAATGACTAATAATGCTAAGTGGGTTCTTCTGGTGATCATCTGTTATTGTTGTTCAGTCATTTCAGTTCTGTCTGATTCTTCATGACCCCATTTGGGATTTTCTCTGTATCTCTACAGAGTGGTTTGCCATTTCCTTCTCCAGCTCATTTTATAGATGAGGAAACTGAGGCAAGCAGGATTAAATTTGCTCAGGATCACACAACTAGTGTCTGAGGTTGGATTTGACTTTAGACCCATCACTCAATTTAGTGCCTGCTTTTATCTATTAAAAGAAGATAAAAGAATAAGATTTGTAACTGAAAATTGTAGACAGCAGCAAAGTTTATAGGGTAAG
This sequence comes from Macrotis lagotis, assembly GCF_037893015.1. NCBI lineage: Eukaryota > Metazoa > Chordata > Mammalia > Peramelemorphia > Peramelidae > Macrotis > Macrotis lagotis. The sequence goes on along the minus strand of NC_133658.1, from coordinate 812,848,639 downwards.
AGGAAAGTAAGTTTTTGGAAGTCAGGGAATACTTAGTTTTTGTTTGGTTTCCTTTCTCTGTATCTTGAGAGCCCAAAGAAAATTAAGGAATAAGTTGTTTTGAATTGGAAACACTATTTTTAATAGAGGTATCAGCCACTCTATGGCCAGATGGGAACCCATGTCCACTTCCTTCCTTGGGGCCACACCGAACCTCAAAATAAAGCTGATACAAAGTGCTCATCCAAGGTGGGGGGCACTTATTGAAATGTCTTTCAGTCAATCTGTAAATATTTCTTATGTATCTATGTACCAAGTATTTTGAGAACTATTGAGGATCCAAAGACAAATATAAAAGAATTCCAAACTTCAAGCTGTTTGCTTTCTACTGAGAAAAACCCACATGTAAGTAAGCACAAAATATAAACAATATAAATACAAAATTATTTTAGGGGTAAAGGCATGAGCAATTGGGGCGATCAGGAAAGGCTTCAAGACAGAAATGGTACTTGAGTTAATATTTGAAGGAGTCTAGAAATTCTAATAGGCAAAGATAAGGAAGGAAGCCTGGGGACAGATGATAAAATGTGCAGAATAGCCAGAAAGTTAATTTGCTCAGTAGGATACATGAATAGAAGCATAAAAGAATAGATTACAACCAAAATAGGGAAGGGCTTTAAATGCTAATCAATGGAATCTGGTATCTTTTCTTTCCTTTCTTATTTTTGGGGAAACATTTTTTTTTCCAAATTGTATATAAAAAATGATTTTGAGTCTGTAGTATCTTAAGGAGCCTCTGGAACTTGGTGAACTAGGAAGTGACATATCCAGTCCTGTGTTTTACTAATATCATTTTGGCAACTGTGGGTTAGATGCATTGGGATGTGAAGGTCTCTTGGTACTGGTGACTATTTCTACAATAAGTGAGTTCAACATTTAGCACAGTGGCTACTACAAAGTAAGCACTTAATAAATCATTGAAGACTTGATCTCACCCCAGTGTAGTGGCTGACTTCCCCAATGAGATGCTGACTGTTTTGAATAGTCTTTGTAGACTCTCTCTTCAGGAAGATCTGCATTCAAATACAGCTTCAGCAAATTAGTTCTGTGATCCTAGACAAGTCACTTAACTTCTGTTTATCTCCATTTCCTCCAATATAAAATAGGGATCTCAGAATTTTTGTGAGGATAAAATGATATAACTTTTTTATTGACATTTTATTTTTCCAAATACATGTTAGGAAAATTTTTCAATATTCATCCATATGCATATATCTATTTTTAAGTTTCAAAATTTCCTTCAACCTCTCCTTCCTACCCATTCCTCTCAGTGGCGAACAATCAGATTAACATTGTACATACACATGTGTGTTAAAAATGTTTACAGATTAGTCATTTTTGGTATGAGGAATTAGGATTAATGGAAAGAAATATAAGATATTTTTTAATTGAATGTAGCATTCTTTAGATTCTGAAGAATTTTTTTTTTTTTGCTTTGTTTTATTTTGTTTTTCTTCTTCTGAATTGGGATAGCTTTGTCCCTAGCTGGCCTAATACAGTTGTCCTAGCTCTCTGAACTGCTGAGAGGAACTGCATCTATCAGGGTTAATCATCTCACAGTATTGTTAATGTGTACATTGTTCTCTTGGTTCCGTTCTCTTCGCTCAGCATCAGATACTGTAAGTCATTCCATGCTTCTCTAGAATCCAATCATTTATGGTTCCTTATAGAACAATAGTATTCCATAATATTCCTGTAGTATAACTTGTTTAGCCATTCCCCAATTGATCTCCCTCAATTTTCAATTCTTTGCTTCCACAAAAAGACCTGCTATGAATATTTTGGAACATATGATATTTTTCCCATTTTTTATGATCTCTTCTGGAGATAGGCCTAGAATTAGAATTGCTGGGTCAGAGGGTATAAACAGTTTTATTGTTCTTTGGGCATAGATCCATATTGCTCTCCAGACTGGTTGGATCAGTTCACAACTCCACCAGCAATGAATGCATCAGTGTCCCAGTCCTCCCATAACTCTCCAACATTGATCATTTTCCCTTTTTGTCATCTTAGCCAATCTGATAGGTGTGAAGTGATACTTCAGAGTTGTTTTAATTTGCATTTTTCTAATCAATAATAATTTGCAGTACTTTTTCTTATGATTATATATAGCTTGAGTTTCTTCATTTGAAAACTGTCTATTCATATCCATTTATCAGTTGGGGAATGACTTGCAACCTTATATATTTGATACACTTCTCTATATATTTTAGAAATGAGACCTTTATCAGAACTCCTAGTTGTGAAAATTGTTTCCCAACTTTCTGCTTTCCTTCTAATTTTGCCAGCATTGATTTTATTAGTGCAAAACCTTTTCAATTTAATATAGTCAAAAGCATTCATTTTGCAGTTTATAATTTACTCTAATTCTTGTTTGGTTATAAATTTATCCCCTTTCCATAGATCTGAGAGATAGAGTATTCTTGGTCTATTAATTTATTCTATGGTGCCTCTCTTTATATCTAAATCCTGTATACATTTTGACCTTATTTTGATGTAGGGTGTGAGATGTGGGTCTGTGCCTAGTTTTGCTCTACTATTTTCCAGTTTTCCCAACAATTTTTGTCAAATACTGAGTTCTTAATCCAGAGAGCTAAGGTCTTCGGTTTTGTCAAATAGTAGATGACCGTAGTCATTTACTTCTGTTTCTTTTGAACCTATCCTGTACTCTATTTCTTAACCAGTACCAGGCAGTTTTGATGACAGCTGCTTTATAGTATAGTTTTTAGATCTGGTAGAGCTAGGCCTCTTTCCATTACATTTTTTTTCATCAGTTTCCTTGATATTCTTGACCTTTTGTTGCTCCAGATGAATTTTCTTACTATTTTTTTCTAGCTCAGTAAAATAGTTATTTGTTTCACCACCTCCCAATCTTATTGAAAATGCTCTGAGCTTATCCCCATTACATATAATATTTGTTGATGGTTTTAGGTAGATACAACTTACTATTTTAGGGGACTCCATTTATTCCTAAATTTTCTAGGTGTTTTTAATAGGAAAGGATGTTGTATTTTATCAAAACTTATATAACGTTTGTAAAACACTTTGCAAACTTTAAACCTTCAGTATTGATGAGGATCAAAATAAGATCACTATTTTAGAGACAAACTCCAGTGTGTCCAACTGTGGCTGATTAGACCAATATGAGCCCAGAGTACTCTGCCACGAGTCTAGCATGTGAATACCTGGAATGGATATTTAAGCTAAATTTAATTTAAACTGGAGTAGGTATTACTGCTGCTATTGCTGTTGCTGCTGCTTCTACTACTACTACTACTACTACTACTACTACTACTACTACTACTACTACCACCACTGCTACCACTACTACTACTGCTACTATTACTATTACTACTACTACTACTACTACTACTACTACTACTAATGAGGAAAACAATTAAATGACTTGCCTAAGATAACCCAGCTAGTAAGGAATTGAATTCACTCTATCCACTATTCTACTAGGGTAGTTAGGTGGCAGAATGGATAATTAACGTGCTCTGGAGTCAGGAGAACCTAAGTTCAAATCCAGCATCAGATACTTGACACTTACTTGCTGTGTGATCTTGGGCAAGAGTCAGTTAATCCTAATTGCCTTTCATTAAGGGCCATCTCCAGATTCACATCTGGTCACTGGACCCAGATGGCTCCAGAGGGGAAAGTGAGGCTGGTGACTTTGCCCAGCACCCCTTCATTCAAATCCAATTCATGGGTATGTCATGGCATCACCTCTCTGATGTCATGGTCTTCTTCTAGAACAAAGGAGAAACAAAACTACTACCACTACCATCACTACTACTATTGTTGCTATTGTTGCTGCTGCTGCCCAGGTGTGTTTATATACCCTTCTTTGGTCTAGGATGTTTGACTATTGGTCAAATAGGGAAATCCATTTCAGTGCAAAGGTAAATTGTTCTGTCTATGCTATTAATGATAGGGAGTCAATTCCCTATATAATCTCATGACTGGGACAGAGTAGCAGAGGTGGGTAAATAGATAATGAATTCTGGATCTCCAGCCAGTGCCTAAAGTCCAATTATTCTAAACACAACTGAACGGCTACATAGCATGATAGATAGAATTCTGGACTTAGGATCAAGGAGACCTGAAGTCAAACAGTCCTGATCAAGAGACAGCTAAGTGACATAGTGACTAGAGTGTTGGGCCTGGGGCCAGGAAGACAGCAAAGGAAACTGAGGTAGACAAAAGTTACAATCTAAGTTTGAATCCAGCCTCAAACACTTAGTAGCTGTGAGAGCCTGGAAAAACCATTTAACCTCTGATTGTTTTGGTTTCTTCAACTGTAAAATAGGAATAATAAGTTCACTGCCTCTCAGAGTTGTTGTAAGGATAGAATGAGATTTTTGTAAAACCCACAGTGTTTGTCCCATTAATAGACTCTATATAAATGCTCATTCCCTTCCCCCACCCCCTCTTAGAGTTCAGGCCTCTTTCTGACATTACCTTTGTGGCTGTTGACATTTAACAATGTGCTAAAAGCTGGTGATACAAAGAAAAAGCAGATTACTTAGCCTCTCAGAGCCTCAGTCTCCTCTGTAAATTAGGTATAATGATTCCTCCAGTGCTCATCTCACAAGATTGTTGTAAGTCTCAAAGGAAATTAAGTATGTAAAGCACTTTGAAGATTTTAAAGTATTGCATAAATATCATTTACTTTTTACCTGGAACTCTCTAGCAAGAGGGACCTTCCCCCTTTAAGGGATTTCCCCCCTTTAAGGCAGTCGTTAAAAACAACAATAATTCATATTTCTTTTAACACTTTAAATTTACAAATAAACATTTTTGTCAGCTTGATAGTGTAAAATTAAGCCCATTTTACAGATGATAATGTAGATGTTCAAGTAGGTGAACTCAGACTGTCACACATGAATAATTCTGGGGAGTTTGAATTCTAATATATAAATATTTGAACCCATCTCTTGAATTTACTTCAAGAGGGGAAAATGTCTATCTAAAACTTATGTTAAGGGTCTAACCATAAAGCAGAATCAATTCTCAGCAATGTCATGGCCAGTCAACTCTACAACCCAGATCACAGAAGGAGATCTTGCCTAGTCCCTCTGTTATCTGTGGTTTAATTTTATCACTTCTCTGATCCTCAACTTCATCATCCAAATGAGAGACATCAAGTTAGATGATCTCAAAGGTCATTTCCGGCTCTAAATTCTGTGACTCTTGCCAACTCCAAATCTAGATTTCTCTTTTTGGACTTCATATACAGGTATGAATAGGTATCCTTATTTCTCAATCACTGAGATCTTTCCCTGTTCTGTCTTCTTCCTTTTCAGTTTGCCACAAAGAACCTTAGATCAGAGAAACCATTGTATACATGTGTTTTAAAACTGGATTAACTCTCTCTAAAAAAAAATTTCTAATGTTAAGTCTGGGAGAAATGGGCAAAGTCCTTTTAAAGATAGTTTGTGCCAAAGTTCTGTCAAAAGTTAGTTGTAAAAATTGACTACTGTCTATAAAACTCAGCTAGAACATAGTTAACGGATAACTTGAAGTGATCCATGCAAATGGGAATTTTCTACCAACCCCAGTTTTCCCAGCTAGGAAGCTGGGCAGAATAAGTAGAAGAAAAAGACTATGTGGAGTAAATCTCCTCCTGATTGGTGAAGCTATTGTAAACCCAGATTGCATGGAATAATACGCTTTCAGTTGTGTTGCTGACTGTGGAAGGGAAAAGGAACAGGAACCAGTTCATTTCAGGTAAAGGTGATTTTCATCTGAGATGAGCAAAAAGATATTTCAGAGACAACCAAGTACGTGTTTGTTGTTTCCATGATACTATCTATCCATCTCATCCTCTGCCGTCCCCTTTTCCTTTTGCTTTCAATCTTTCCCAGCATCAGAGTCTTTTCCAATGGGTCCTGTCTTCTCACAATACAGCCAAAGTATTTAGCATTCAATATTTGATCTTCCAGGGACTTGAATTCAAATCTTCCCATGGACACTTATTAGTTGTGTGATTCTGGGCAAGCCACTGAACCTCTGATCTCTTTAAACGTCAGTTTTCCTCATCTGGAAAATGGGAATAATATAGTATCTGCCTCACAGGGCTGTTGTGAAGATCCAGTGATATACATGTAAAGTGCTTTTGCAAAACAGATCTGATTGTTATTGTTATTACTAATCCAGAGAGGCAGATGTGTAATAAGAAAATGGCTAGAGTCATAGGATGTCCGTTATTGGATTGTGTTGAGCATCAGGGATAGCTCTAATGGAATGTGCTAGGTTTGTGTCCTTGGCCTTGGGCTTCTAAACATTTCACTCAGGGGAATGTATAATTGTAAAGATAGCATGTTTGTCAAACTTCTGAATGACATGAATTTATGAGGGGGGAATCAGTATTTCATATGACTGCACTGAAATCCTTATAAGTCTTGGAAGGCTTTACTGATAGACTGAATCTACTAAGATAAGATTTCATAGGACAGCTAGGTGACATAGTAGATCAAGCACTAGACCTGGTGTCAAGAGGATCTGAGTTCAAATCTACCCTCAGACACATACTAGCTGTGTGATCCTGAGTAAGTCATTTAACCCTGTTTATCTTAATTCCTCTTCTATAAATGATCTGGAAAAGGAAGTAGTACATCACTTCAGTACGTTTGCCAAGAAAATCCCAAATGGGGTCACCAAAAGTGTACAGGATTGAAATGATTCAACAACAACAAAAACATTTCATAGGGAGAGATGTAAAATTTGCCATGGATTCAAAAAAATCAACCACACAAGGACAGTAATGAAATGGGAGACAGTAGCTAGACAGCAGATTGTTTAGTAAGAATTCAAGGATTTGGGCAGAAAATGAGCTTCGTACAAATTGGCACAGTAAATAGAGTATTAACCTTGGAGTCAAGAGGATAGGAGTTCGAATCCTACCTCAGACACTTGACACTTACTATGTGACCTTGGGCAAGCCACAGCCTTGATTGTCTCGTATCCAGGGCCAGCTCCAGTATTCCTGATTCATATCTGACCTGGAGGAGAAAGTAAGACTTAGGACTTAGCACAGAAGACCCAACACACACTCAAATTCAATTCATGTGCTTGTCATGGCATCACTCCCTGATGTCATGGTCTTCTTTGAGAATGAAGGACAAAAAGTGATGCAAAAAAGGGACTTAATGTAAACTTAGGTTACATTAAAATCATTTGGTAGGGGCAGCTAGGTGGTATAGTGGATAGAGCATTGGCCCTGGAGTCAGGAGGACCTGAGTTCAAATGTGACTTCAGATTTATTACCTAGCTTAATAATTACCTAGCTGTGTGGCCTTGGACAAGGCACTTAACCCATTACCTTAAATAAAATTTTAAAAAAAATTTAAATCACAGGGTATCCAGAAAAAAAAAAGAGGTGATGGTCATACTATATTCTACCTTGATCTTGTGAAGCCTGAGAATTAGCTAAGTTCTATACTTCCCATTTTTGAACATAGGAAAACTGAAGGCACATCTAGAAGAGGAAAGCCAAGAGAGTAAGGGAATTTGAAATTGTTTCATGTTTAGCTTAGAGAAGATTTAAGAGGTATGGGATAGCCTCCCTCAACAACTGAAGGGTGGTCAGATGGAAGACATTTCTAACTCAGTCTGGTGAAAAACTTACTAATGATTAGAGCTATCCAAAATAAAAATGGGATGCCTCTTGCTGTGGAGAAAAGTAGTTTTGCAGAATACATAGAATGTTGAATTTGGAGTCAGGAAGAAATTCTGCCTTAGATATTTACTGTGTGACCCTGGGCAAATCACTGAACCATTGTCAGTCTCCTTTATAAAGTCTTTCTTACAAGAAGGGGTAAGAATCAGAGATAATTTATGCATCTGTATGTGTTTGGGCTAGCGGGTGTCAAGTGTTTTGCAAACCTGAAGGCATTCTAAAAATGTTAGCTATCATTGTTATTGGTCTTCTTGACCCTGGAAATCTTCAAGAGGAAGCTGAGTAACCAGCTGTAAAGGTTCCTAGGTAATCAGAGCAGTAGAGGGGACTCAAGCTTCAAAGAAGGGATATATTTTTAATTCTTCTCATTAATTTTTCTTTCTCTGTATATGACCCCATCAGCTTTCCAGTCACTCAGGATCATAACCCCAGAATCATCTTCAAAGACTTACTCTCCCTTGTCTTCTCCCTCCCTTAGTCACAATGCATTTATGTCTCCTCTATCTTCCTCCTCTCCACTCATATACTCACCTTCCTTCTTCCAGCCTTCATCTCTCACTCCTAACTACTGAAACAGTTTTCTACAAAAGATTTCCTTGCCCATGTCTCTCTCCTCTCCAATCTGTCCTCCACGCAGTTGCAGAAGACATTTCTATAAAGCATAGGTCCCTATACCGGCTTCTATTGTCACTACAATACAATATAAATCCTCTATCTCATATTTAAAATCCTTTTTCTTACTACAGCTTTACTGTCCAACCTTATTGTGAATTATTCATACACTCAATTATTTAGCCAAATTGGTCTGTTTGCTTTCCTTACCCTCTACATTTCACCTCTCTATTTATATTTTTCCTATTCATCTCCCAAGCATGAAATGCTTTATCCCTCCTCCCTTCTTTTTCTTAGAATCCCTGGCTTCCTTGAGCTCAACTCATTTTCTACTTCCTGCATCATGCTTTTCCTAGTACCTGCCAACTGTTAGCCTCTCTCCACTGAAATTACCTTTTTCCCCAGAGTTTATTGCTCTTTTTTGTGTCACTGAATTTTACTGTATGGTACTATAAAGAGAAATCTAAACTTTATACAAGACTTGTTCTGTGTTACACAAGATGGAAAGTAGTTTGGGGCATCATAACTGCATATTGCTTATGAGGGCTTTGGGATTTATGAATCTCTGTTTTTACTTTCAGGGAGAATGAAGCATAAATATACAGAATTAGCTTATGCTATATTTTATGCAGGCAAAAAAGATGAATAGTCAGCTCTGTTCAAATTGGTAGTACCCAGGAAACAATACATATTATAATTTTATTTATCATTAAGTTAAACCTTGGTTTTTAAGTATTGTCTAATGTTTCACATGGGTGTTATGTAGTAGAGTGTATGGAGCACTGTTTTCAGAATCAGGAAGACCTGAGTTCAAATTTTGTCCCAGATACTGTGTGACCCTAGACAGGTTACATCCTCTTTCAGTTTCTGTTTTATCATCTGTGAGAAAAGGGAATAGGCCAAAATGATTTTAGAGATCATTTCCAGCTCCAAATCTGTTATCCTATGATTTCCATATTCTGTAAAGATACTTTAAATGGCTTTTTTTCTGGTTTGGGCCATTCTAAATCAATAGAATAGAGTTCAGTATAAAATATTTAAAGTTTTGCTGATCCTTGGGTTTCTCAGCTATAAAATAAAAAAGAGCATGGATCATATGATGTCATACTTATCTTCCAAACCTAGAATCTGTTATGCTAATAATTCTCATTAGGAGGAAAAGCAAAACATCCAAAGATGTGGCTGCAGAGAGAGCTCTCCAACAAGATCAGATTTCAAAAGGCTATGTAGGAAATAAAGAAGGAAACTTCTGTCATTGTTTTGTTTTTCTTGAATTGTTTCAATCAGGTCTGACTCTTCATGATCCCATTTGGGGTTTTCTTGACAAAGATACTGGAGCAGTTTATTATTTTCTTCTCCAACTCATTTTACAGACGAGAGAACTTAGATAAATAGGGTTAAGTGACTTCCCTAGGGTCACACAGTTAGTAAAATACTGGAAGCCACATTTGAATTCAGGTTTTTCTGACACCAATCCCAGTGTTCTATCCACTAAGCCACTGAGCTGCTCCAGGTTCCTAGCCCATAGGTTTTCATAGTCCTGAAAAGATATATAAAGAATATAATCAGTGAACTTCCATAAGCAGTATTTCAAGACTCAATGAAAAATTGAGAGAGAGGAACCACATAACTGCAGATGGTCAAATGTACTGAGGTTCAAAAAATGGACAAAAAGTAGAAATTATATGTGTGTGTGTGTGTGTGTGTGTGTGTGTCAAGGTTAGTATTGCTCCTCAGGAAAAAAAAATTTGTCCTAGATTACTAAGAAGTTGGTTTGTGAATACTTTAAAAAAAAAAAGAAGTAATGAAGGCTAGTAGCCCACAAAAGCTTACTAAAAGCTAGCTACAATAAAATATCTGAATGGGAAGGAGATGTGGGGAATGAATCCTTGGTTAGTAGATGAGGAATATGTTGTTGTAGTATCTATAGTCCAACAAAGCTTTTTTTTGTTTATTCGTTTTGTTTTTGTTTTTTGCGTGGCAATAGGCTTAGGTGACTTACCCAAGGTCCCACAGCTAGGTAATTATTAAGTGTCTGAGATCTGATTTGAACTCAGGTCCTACTGACTTCAGGGCCAGTGCTCTATCCACTGCACCAGCTAGCTGCCCTCAACAAGGTTTTTAAAAAATAGTTTTCAATATATCTTTATAAGCAAGTCAGAGAAATATAGACAAAAGATGACACTGTTAGTTGTAGACATAATTGATTAAATGTGCTTCACTGATGAATGGCAATTAATGCATCATGGTCAAGTAGGAGGAAAGTCTTTAATGAAATGTGGTAGAAGAATCCTGTTCAATAATTTTTTAATGATTAGGATAAACATAGAAGTCATCCTTATCAAGATTATGTTTACAACAACAACTTTGAGACATAGCTAAGGTTTTTAGTAAGAAATTTTCAATGAAAAAAAAAATCCTAAGAGGCTAGAACAATAGGCTAAATTTGACAAAATTAAATTTAAATGGGATAATTCTAAATTCTTCTACTTAGGCTCTAAAAATCAACAGTGCAAATGGAAACTTCACCTATATCTTTATGAACACAGTTTAGATTCCCAGTGATACAACTCCCTCCCTCAAAAAAAACAGTAATATGCTCTTGGGCTATTAGTAATGATAAAAATTCAATTTATATGACTATTTTCATTTTATAGAATACCACACTCAGAGGAATTCAATGAAATGAGTAGTGAGTATTGTTTATCCTCTTTTTACAGATGGGTAAACTGAGTCTCAGAGTGGTCTCATGGCTATAAGTGGGAGAGCTGGCATGTGAAACTACAAATCCAATGTTCTTTTTTTTAACCACATCATAGGACTTCTCCATATTTCATAAAAATAGAGGATAGAAGATTTCTACACTCCCTCCCAATTGTAAAATTCTGTGATCTTTTTAATGAGTGACTTTCCAGAGAACAAAAGCATATTTCCTCTAATTCAGTCAAAATCACATGTAACCTCATTAAGGTTCAGCTAATGACTTGCTGTTATACTTGGGTTTTAACACCTCTTGTCCTAAAGCTATTAAGCTGTATAACTCAGTGACCATTTTAATGGATCATTATAATTGGAATTCTCTTCTTTCCCTTCTCTTCCCTGTCCAGAAGTGATTGAATTCAAGTTTCTCCAACTTAAATTATAGACCCTGCAAACTAAGAAAGAGTGTGAGGTCAGAGTGAATTTTTCATTCACCCAATGCTCAAATCTAGCAGTGTTTATCTTTAATAAAAACCAAACTATTCTCTTACACTGCTCAATTTGGAGTGTGTTCATATGCTTATTAACTAAATGAAATTCAGTAATACCCAAGAGTGTAGGAGTAGAAAATTATTTCTTCCTACAAGAAAAAATAAAATGTGATTTGTCATGAGAGGTACTTAGCCATTCCCCCCCACCCTGATTCTACTCTCAAATATTAGTCTTTTTTAAAATTCTGTATTCTTCATGTTTCCAAACAATATTTTATCAGTAATGAAAGCTAGGGGGAAAGATGGTGTGTGTTATGGTGAAGCATTCTTCACAATTTTATTTTTCAAAATATCCAAAATGATATCTTTATAGCTTTTCTTTGAAAATCCCAGTGCTATCTGAAGAAACAGGCAGAAGCTGCCATTAGGGACAGCATTTGTCACTTAATTTGGAAGGGGAAATAGACATGAGTTCAGCCAGAATGTCACCAAATAAAAGCAAACCCTTGTTATGTTATATTTTCTCTTCTTTTGGAGATGAAAGGAAATAACAAGAAGTCAGTGAGAAGGAAAAGTGAGATCCTACATCAAAGACAAATCTACTGAGACCCCTATTTGTCTCTGTGAATAATTCAGTTGTGAGCTGAAAGAGATGAATAGACAGATTATTATGCAATCTTCCTGATATGTAGAAAAAAATCACCAACTCTAAATACTTAACAATGAAACATCATCATGGCTATTTGTAAAGGCTGTACTTTGATTTTTGCCTATGGGAGAAAATATCATTACCTTTCCAATTTATTACTTTTATTATTTTAAGAATATTGTATCCAATAATGTTTAATAATGTTGTGTGCATATTCAGGCATGTAACTAATTCTAAGAGCTTTTCTTAGAAACTCTAGTTAGTGACAAGAGCCCTGACTTTCAAATCTGGAAGTGTAAGTTAGAGACCGTTCTGACACTCAAGGTCAGCTACTGCACCAATGGCAAATTCTTCAACTTGAAAAGGCTACAAGCCAAGACCAAGGTAGAGGGAGTGTTGGTGCAAGATCTTCTGTTTATAGATGACTGTACATTCAATGCAGCCTGTGAAGCTGAGATGCAACAGAGTATGGATTGATTCTCTGCTGCTTGTGCTCATTTTGGTCTAACAATTAACACCAAGAGAACACAGGTGCTCCATCAGCCAGAACCTCACCATCCATATGTGAAACCGATGATTACAGCAAATGGAGAAGTTTTGAGTACTGAGAACAAGTTCACTTACCTGGGCAGTGTCCTTTCCAGAGAAGTACACATTGACAATGAGGTTGGCACATACATTGCCAGAACCAACTCAGTATCTGGGAGGCTCAAAAAGAAAATGTGGGAGGGGGGTCGGCTAGGTGGCGCAGTGGATAGAGCACCGGCCTTGGAGTCAGGAGTACCTGGGTTCAAATCCAACCTCAGACAATAATTACCTAGCCGTGTAGCCTTGAGCAAGCCACTTAACCCCATTGCCTTGAAAAATCTAAAAAAAAAAATGTGGGAGAGAAGAAGTACTAGACTGACTAGCAAACTGAAGGACTACAGGAGCTGTCATGCTGACCTCTTTGCTGTATGTCTGTGAATTCTGGACAGTCTACCAGTGTTAAGTCAGGAAACTGAATGGTTTCCATTTAAATTGTCTTAGGAAGATCCTGAAGATTACCTGACAGAAGACATTAGACTCTGAGACCCTTTCTCAAGCTAAACTGCCTAGCATTCTAATATTACTACAGAGAATTCAACTACAATAGACTGGTCATGTTGTTAGAATGCAGACATAGGCTTGCCAGGAAAGCTATTTTTGTGGAGAACTCACACAGGGCAAGAGCTCACAAAGGGGTCAGAAGAAGCGATACCGAGACACTTGAAGGTGTCATTGAAGAACTTTAGAACTGATTGTACAGCATGGGAGACCCTGGCACAGGACCGCCCAGCATGGCGTGCCCTCATCAGTGAGGGTGCTGCACTCTACGGGAAAGACAGAATTGAAGCAGCTCAAAGGAAATGTGACATCTGTAAATTTAGAGTATCCACCCCAGGTGTTCATATGGATTGTTTGTAACAGACCTGTGGCAGAGTATTCTGAGCTCTTGTCAGTCTGCTCAGCCACAGTCGGACACACTGTACTTTGTCTCAAACAGGGTGATGTCATGTTGGTCTTCTTTGATAACAAAGGACAAGAACCAGAAGCTCAATGATCATATGTTGTTGAGTCCTTTCAGTGTTGTCTAATTCTTAAAGACCCCATATGTGATTTTCTTAGCAAAGATACAGGGATGGTTTGCCATTTTCTTTTCTAGCTCATTTTACAGAGGCAAACAGGATTAAGTGACTTACATAGCTATAAAGTGTCCAAGGTCAGATTTGATTTCAAGTCTTCCTGATTCCAGTCCTGGCACACTCTGCATTGTGTCACCTAGCTGCACATATGGTCAAATACAAATTATTTATCCTCATTTTCCTCATCTGTAAGATGGTGAATATTGTCCCTGTACTAGGTAACTCACTAGACCGTTTTAAAGAAAGAACTTTGTAAATCTTAGAGAAATGTGACTAACATAGCAGGAAACTGAATGAAAACCCCTTAAAACTATGCAAAGCAATGGTGTCAGACTGACACAGAAATGAACCCCTCTAGGCCTCTTATTGACTTAGAAAACTACAAATTCACAATAACTATATTGTGGCATATTACTTATTTTTGTTAAATATTTCCTGATTTTTAAAATTTTTTCCAATTACATGTAAAGATAATTTTCAACATTCATTTTATACATTTCCCCCTCCCTTACCTTCCCTTCTCCTCCCCAAGACAGCAAGCAATCTGGAAATTACATTTTAATTTGCTTAGGGCCTCAGTCTGAAGTGCTGTATTTGACAACTCTGATAATCTTCATTAGCTTGTTTCAAGGCAATAAGTAAGATCATAGCACATTACTTTTACAATATTCATTATTAGAGGCCTTGAAAATATTTCAGGAGACATTGCCCTAGGGGTATGAACCGAGCACAAAATTGGAGTAGTTTTAAAACTTAAGACTAATTCATGGGAGGGAGGAATCTCCTACTTCCATCAACGCCTTCACCCCCAGCCCAAAAACTTTCTGTGATTCCCTTCTGCCCACATGACAAAGTACAAATTTCTTATCTTGAAATCGCAGGTTCTTTACAATCTGTTCTTAATCTACCTGTGCAATGTAATCTCCCCCATTCACTTATACCTCAGCCTCTGAGTCTTTAGTTTTCTCTCTGTCCTCTGGCATGTCTTGTGTATTCTAACCTCTGAACCTTCATTCACATATTTGCTCTTGCCTGGTTTATTTCTCCCCTTCCTTACCCATCATTCAGGGCCCACTAGAGAAGTTCTTCCTTTTCCAAACTAGTTTTCTGAACAATTCCATATGGCAGTCATCAACATACAGAATCACAACGTGATGACCTTGAGAGCTGGAAGGGGTCATTGCAGTCATATGAATCCTTTATGGTATAGATGAGGACTCAGAAGCCCACAGAAAAGCTGCCTTGTCCAAGCATACCCAGTAAGTTATTGAAAGGTTAGGACTAGAATCAATGGACTGGTCCATTGTTCCTTCATCTCCTCAATGTCCTCCACAAGATCCTGAATTCTTTGTACTTCTTTTGAAACCCTCATAATGCAAAAATAGGCTATAGGGAATAAGGACCAAATGTGTGATTTCATTGGTATAAAGAGCTCCTATTCAGAGTTTTCCTCTACAAATATAGATGGTCATACACTCTGCACTTTGGAATCACAGAGGATTGCCTAGAGACCTAAGAGATAAAGTGATTTGCCCAGCAAAGACACAGTCAGAATTTGCCAGAGGTAGGAGGATCAACTCCCTCTATAAATGGTAAAACAACATCTTCTCTACAATTTACAGCTTTAGAGAGACTAATGAGCTAAATGAATTGTGAAGACTTGTATCAGAAGTGGCTCTTGAACCCATACCTTCTGGCATTGAGACCTGACCTCTATCCACTATACCATGCTATCTCTCACATAGTAAATAGATGGATGAAACCACATAACCCTCTTGCTTGACTTTGACATGGACTTGACCACCTTGAGTGTTCTGCTAAATCAACTAGAGATTTGAACATTATAAAGAGACATCCAAGTCTTGTGAAACATTGACTGTTCCAACTATTCTGCTCTAATTAAGGCAAGAGTCACCAGTGGCGTGATGATAGTTAGCCAATAAATTCAGCATCCACTGTCACTGATTTATATTGATCTGCATGTAAGGCTGAGAATTTTCCTTGACTTCCCTTAACTGAAGAGATCATTTACACAAATTTAATTAAGCAAAATTAAGTAAGCCAATGCATAAAAATAATTCATGTGACCTAGGACGAGTTCTTTCTCTTTTGTGGGTTTTCCCTTGCCCAGTTTTCAAATAAGGAAACCACATCAACAAAGGTCCCTTCCGGGCCAATATTCTGTCACTTAAAATCTCTGAGTCTCAGTTTTCTCTGGAATAATACTGCCCATCCTGAGCAACCTTCAGAATGAAATTAGTTAAGTTATGGTAAGATTCAATGAAAATCCAAAGCAAAGCTACAGCATCATGAACTTTCAGAGTTGGAAAAAACCCAAAATATGTTCAACCTATATTGGCTACCTTCTTGGGTTCTCGTCATCTCTCACCTGAATGATTCCAGTGGACTCTCTGAAACCAGACTTTCTCCTTTCCAATCCATCCTCCACATAGTTTCCAAATGACTATCCCCAAAGCACAGGTCTGACTATATCACTCCTCTCAGGAGATTGCCTGTAGGATAAAATTCTCACTTCTCTCTCTGTTTGTCATGTCCTTCTTCAATCTGAATGTCTCTCCACCCCTTGCATCCTTCTAGACTTATTTCACATTATTCCCCTTTAAACATTTCAAGTACCAGTAGTAGAGTACTGAACTTGGTGTCATGAAAACCTGAGTTCAGAACCTGCTTCAGACACTTAGTAATTCTATGAACCTGCACAAATTACTTAAATCTCTATCTGCCTCAGTTTCCTCAATTATAAAAGGATAATAGCACCTATCTTGTGAGGATCATATGGAATATTTGTAAAATGCATTATTATTGTGCCTGATTTCTTTCTTTTTTCTTTCTTTTTTTCTTAAAATATCTTATTTCCTTCTGTCTGTAGACAACATCCTATCTTCAGTCTCTGTGTCTACCCCTATATCTATAAGAGTCTCTCTCCTTACTTCTCTTTGCCTTTTGGAATGTCCATCTCCAACTGAAAGCTTCCCTTAAGTTCTATCTCCCATACAAGGTCTTTCTTGCCCTCTCCAGTTTTACTTTGTATTTTCTTCATATATATACTAAATTCACTTGTCTCCCCTATCTAATGAAATATAATATTCTCCCCTGTTTAATAATATGAACACCTTGAGGACAAATGCTATTTCAAATTTATCTTTATGTCACTAGCACCCCACATCATACCTAGGACACAGGAGATGACTAGTAAATTGATTGTGTCTTGAGCTATCAAATGGAGGTAGCCGAGGCAGTGAACAATGGGCACTAGTCCTTAACCAGAATTATCATTTACTTTCCCAAACCACCCTCCTGAGAAGTTCCTTGGAACTGCTGTTCTGTAGATCAAAAACAACCAAGAGATAAGATGGCTTGTCTAGGGTCACACAACAAATGAGTGGTCGATTGGGGACTAGAACAGTAAATATTTCTATGTTCCTTGCTTATTTATAATAATCATGATTGCCTCATGGATAGTTCTCCCTCCACCCTCCACATACACAGAGAAGTTTACAGTTTTTTTTTTCTTTTCAATCAGGAAAATATTATCCCCATGTCACATATGAGGTAGCTCAGGCTTAGAGAGATCAAATGATTTCTCCATGATCATACAGACAGTAAGTATCAGAGCTAGGTTTTCATCCCAAGCCTGTAGTGTTTTGTTTTAATTTTGTTTTTACCATGTAACAGGTCATTTTTACAATTAGAGATAAATAGAGCCAGAACTTAAATCCATGAATTATGATTCTTTTTGTTTCACCATAGGAACATATTACTTTTTGGTCCAGGTTTCCCTCTCTTCCCTGCCCTATCTTGCAAATAAAAATGAACCCCTTAGGGTTGGCTGTCCAATGGAGGCTTCATTCCCCAGAACTAACTGGCTGAAGCAGAGTGTTCTCAGCAAGAACCTGTTGTCACTGACAGGAATCAGCTGTCATAGTCCCAGATGCTCGAAACCTCAGTGCCAATATACTCTGCTGAGGGAAAAGGCTAAATAATTAATTACATCCCTTTCTGGTTTTGAGCCCTTTTGCCATATGGTCTAAGGGAAAAGCAACAGGCCACAACAGCCCCATATTACACCCCTCCAATCAGGATTGCCAACCCATAGCACCCTCAGAGAACACAGATCACCAACATGGGGGTACTGCTGCTGCTATTGCTGCCTGGTGACATCCACAAGCCAGTAATGCAGGTGCCACTCCAACTCCCCAGCTACTGAAGGTTTTCCAGTAATTCACATTGAGAGTCACATTTAAAAAGGAAAATTGCAAAGGTGAAAATGAATGGATTGGATTTTACAAAACTGATAGACGTAGTTATGTTAAATCTCTGAAAAAGTCAAGGTGAAAGCAGATGAAAAATTAGTCATGTTATATACTGTTACATTCTATTGTACTGCATTATATGTATTCCTCCTATAGAAATCTCAAAAATCATTTCATTTTAGAAGTTGTTATATTATTGTACTTTGAACAGCATGGTAAAAATGCAAATTTTATTCCAAAAAGTCTTAATAATAATATTTAAAAAAAGATTAAAGGTTTACAAAGCTCTGTAACAAATTTCACTCCATTTTAAAAGCCTCAAAACAGCCCTCGAAGATAGTTGCTATATACTATCTCCATTTTACTGAAGAGAAAACTGAGGTAGACAGAGGGTAAGTGACATCCAAAATCACTCAGCCAGGAAGTCTGACTGGATCTGAACTCAGGTCTTACTGACTTCTGGCCCAGCATTCTATCTCCTGAGTCATTCAGCTACCAATAATAGCCAGTAAAAAAAAAAAAAAACTCAAAAGAATTTAAGCCATGTGGTAATATTAAATTCTGATCATACTAACAAAATGATGACAACATACAACTATAGTCAAAATAGAGAAATATGGAATATAAAGCAAGTAAGGAGTAAAATTAGAAGTTAGCTAGGGAGAAAGGAGCACAAGCTATTAGAGCCAGGAAAGGATAAATCATGGAATTGGTACTTGAGCTGCCCTCTTGAGGGAAGTGAGGGATTCTCTGAGGGAAGATGAGGGGATAGTCCAGGCACTAGAGTCATCCTAAACTAAGAAAGAGTTCAAAGAGGGATGGGTCTTGGTGAGAAAATGAGAAATCCAAGTTTTGTTCTATTGTAGATTACGAGATAGAGAATGATTATAAATTTCAAAACTGGAAACTGGTAAAATTGCTTCAGGTCAGCCTTAGAGGGATTTAAACAACAAAAAAGAGGAGGTTTGAATTTGATCCTAGAGGCAAAGCTCATTAAGTAAGGATATCTTATATAGCTTTCAGAAAATCACTGTATCTGGTCAACTATGATTCCAGGATACAAACGATGAAGAATGTTTCTCATCTCTTAACAGAAAAATGATAAAGTCACATTTTTTGGACATAGCCAAAGAAGGAATTTATTGAGTTGTTTGTTCCATTTTTTTAATGTTAAAGGTTTTGTTCCAGTTTCTTGGGGGGGGGGGTAGGGGTTCTTCTCCATTTGGGTGGGGAGGCAGAGGAGAATAAAAAGAAGAAAATAAATACTTGTTCATTGGGGAAAAAGGGGATTTTTAAAAAAAATTATGGTAACTCTGTTATGGATTTGGGATTTAAGAGGGTGAGATTTGAGTCAGGGAGGCCATTACAACAGAAGAGATGCAGGCCCCAACTAAAATGATAGCTGTTGAAAAAAGGAATTGATTGGGTTAAAATTAGGGGGCAGTTAGATTGCTCAATGGATAGAGCACTGACCCTGAAATCAGAAGGATCTTAGTTCAAGTCCAGCCTCAGACACTTAATACTTGCTTAGCTGGGTGACCTGGGCTAATCACTTAACTGTGTGACCTTGGGCAAGTCACTTAACCCTTAGAGCCTTACAAAAATAAATGTTGAATTAGAAATTAAAAGATTTGCCAATTGATTTAGACAAGGAGTTGAGAAATAATACTGATATTACAAAGGAGACTAATAATGTCCTTAACTGAAAAATTCAAGTTCTACAGAGAAGAAAACTAAGAGGGCTTTGGGGAAAAGGGAAGGATGGGGAAGGAAATAGTAAAGTGTGTTTTTGACATATTGAGTGTTCTTCTCATGTCAAGAGAAGTTGGTATTATGGGATTAGAACTTGGGAAATACCTGAACTGATCTATGAGCTTCCTTTATAGAAAAAGAATTAATTGGGAACTGATGAGGCCTGTGAGATAGACTATAGAAAGAAAAGGTCAGGCTTTTTGGGGTTTTTTTTTTTTGTTATTGAATCAGTTTTCAGATACATACAAATCTCCAAGACCCTATTTGGAGTTTTCCTGGCATTGGCCATTTCCTTCTCCAGCTCATTTTATAAATGAAGAAATTGAGGCAAATAGGGTTAAATGACTTGCCCAGGGTCATACAGCTAGGAAGTATCTACGGCCAAATTTGGACTCAGGAAGATGAGTCTTCCTGACTCCAGGCTCAGTACTCTATCTGTTATGCCACCTACTTGCTTTTGGGTGCCTCCAAAATTAGGGGGCATGATATGGATGGTAAACCAGAAAAGGAGGCTACAAAAAAGCTGTCAGAGAGGTAGGAAGAGCACAAGGAGATAGTAGGATCCCCCAAAAATGCAGATAAGTTTCCAAGAGAGGGTGGTCAATAGTGTCAAATTTAGCAAAAAGTCAAAAAAAGGATATATGATCATTAGATTTGTCTAAATTTAATGGAGAGATAATTACCTTTGGAGTCAGATTATATAGTTTTGAATCTCAGCTATTACTATCTGTATAACTCTAAGAAAGTCATTTTTACATGTTTCAAAATATTCATAGCGGCTCTTTTTGTAGTGGCAAAGAATTGGAAATTTAAGGGGATGCCCATGAATTAAGGAATGCCTAAACAAATTATGGTACATAAATACTGTGGAATACTATTTTTCTATAAAAAATTCATAAATGGTCAGACTCTAGAGAAGCATAGAATGAGTTACAGGATCTAATGTTGAATGAAGGAAGCAGGATCAAGAGAACAATGTACACACAACACTGTGAGATGATCAACCTTGATGAAAGCAGCTCCTTTCAGAAGTTCAGAGAGCTAGGACAACTATATATTAGACTGGATATGGACAAAGTTTTCCCAATCCAGAGGAATAAAAACAAAACAAAAGAAATCATTCCCCTCAGAATTTGATGAACAGTCTTTAAAAATTATCTCTTATGCATGTCTTTCCCTTAATCCTAATCCTCATACTGAAAATGACTAATTTGTAAACATGTTTATCAAAAATATGTATGTGGAATATTAACCTGACTGTTCAATGCTGAAAAAAGGGAGTGGGAAGGGAGGGTGGAAGGAAATTTTGTAATTTAAAAATATACATATGCATATGCATGAATGTGGAAATAAAAAAGATTATTTGGGCCAGGTAAAAGTGAAAAAAAAAGTCACTTTTTCTTTCTTGTTCTTAGTATCCTATAGTGTAAAATAGAGAGGTTAGATTAATTGATTTTTAATCAAATTACAATGAGCCTACTTTACAGTTGAAAAAAAAAATTGACTCAGGAAGAAAAAATGATCTAAGATCACAAATTCTAGTGAATGTTGAAGCCAGGAATATAGCCATATCTTCTAAAACTAATATTTCCACCACTAGAGAGTGCCTTTCATACCAGAGAATGAAGCAGTTTGGTTAGGAAAACTTTTAGCTAGGAGTCAGAAAAGATGAATTCTAGGAACTCTAAATGTGTGACCCTGGGCAAGTAATTTCTTTTCTCTGGATTCTAGTTTTATTATTTACAAAATTAGGCTGTTAGGCTAGATTAATTCCAAGCTCCCTTTCTACTCTAAACTTCTGAGATAATTCATGTTCACATTAATGAGACTCAGCTTCTATAAGATCAAGAAAACCTTTCTGATTCATCAAAGAAAAATGAAAATGTTTTAATTCTTTGATAGCTAATAAGCCATTGTTATTCAACAAATATTTGAATATATTTACATAATATTTTCTTTTTACCCAGTTACATGCAAAAATAATTTTTAACATTCATTATTTCAAATTTTGAGTTCCAAATTCTCCTTTCTCCTCTCCTCCCCACCCTCACCTTGAGAAGGTAAGCAATTTGATATAGATTACACATATGCAGTCATGCGAAACATATTTGTATATTAGTCATTCACAAATATGTATTGAATGCCTACTCTGTCTACAGTTGTGTTCTGATTAGAGGGGAATAAAAAATGGATGTGTAGACTCTGAACCCTACCCTCTAGAAACTTGAACCCAGTTAGGAAGGAACAAAACATGATCATGTCTCTCATAAGTAGTAAGACAAGATTGTGCATGATTAATGGTCAAAATGCACAACCTAGCCAAAACCTAATCTAGGATTTCAGAGGCTTCCAGTATATACAAGATAGCTCATGGAGGAAGTGATCTTGGAGGTGGATAAAGATGCAGGAGATGGAATTCCAGGAGCAAAATCTTGTACGAAAAACCAAACAGGTTCAGGCAAACAGTGAGCTGAAGAGTCATGAGAAGAATAGTTGGAACAAGCATTATGCTAATATTAATGACTGGTATTGATAAACATATAAAATAGACATGAATATTAATATTTAACATTTATATTGTAATAAATATAGCAAACAATGAATGATAACTAATTAATAATAATTGACAATAATAACTGGCACTTTCATATTTACAGAGTACCTCAAATGACTCTGTGAGTTAACTAGTACAATTAACAATATCCTTGCCTTTGGAGAATTAGATAGATGGACACTGATCCACATTGACCCAGCTAGTAAAAGTTAGAAACCCAGCTCTTCTAAAAAGTTCTGTCCTTGACACTATGTGAATATAAGGAATAAGGGCCTACATGGAATGGACCCACTTGTGGCAAGGAAACCTGTTCTTGTCTAACTGGAAGGGAGACAGAAAAGACAGCTCTAAACTCTCCCCACCCCACTCTTCTCCAAAGAAAATAGGAAAGGCGGGGAGGAGGTTGGGCTCAGGGTCATTCAGAGAAAGGGGCCACTGAACTAGAACTATATCCATCTTCCCCAGTAAATATTGTTCATCTAGGAGGATATGATAGAGTTTCATCTAACTTCTGATTGCCCTGTCATTTCTGAAGGAAAAGGGAACTATAAGCTCTCTATTCAGGGTTTGACCCCTTTCTTACCTATTAGGAGTTACAAATTGAACTTAAACAATGAAAAGCAAAGAAACTCACTTATTCAAATCATGGTAAAACAAATCAGAGAGAGTGTACATAAAAGAATATAGACCAGACAATACAGAGTGAAGGAACTCTCCTATTGGGAGAGTGAAGGAACTCTCCTATTGGGAGACAGAGAACTCAGCTCAAGGGAGATTGTCATTTATCTCAACCACGGTGAAACTCTCTGAAGTAACAAACCAGGGAAAAAAGACTTGTAGGAGACTGCCAGTTCTTCTCATTCTGTGATCTGAAATGAAGTTGGCATCTTCCATCAACTCCCTCAAAAACTGAAAGCCAGCAGTGTGCAAATAATGAACCACCAAAGGGGTCCATCCCTGAAGAGTACAAAAAGGAATTCAAAGAGGATTCTTACTTGTAGAGTCCCCAAAAGGGACAGATGAAGGCCAACAGATGCCAACTCTGCCCCTTCCCTCACACAGGACAGGGTCTTTTTCTTCACCAATAAAGAGATCAATGATCTTTCTTGTCTATCAGAAAGTATTTACGGGGCCCTTACCAGGCCCTGTGCTAAACACTGGGGTAGTGTTTATATATAGTAAGAATTATATAGTGTATATATATATATATATATGTAATAAGTATTTATATGTAGTTTATATATATATTATGTATATATGTTTATATATAATAAGTATAGTAATTATATAGTGTTTACATATAGTAAGATTTAAATTAGATGATTAATGTAAATGCCAACATAAAGTTCTAAATACATTATTTATTATTTATCATCATCATCATCATCATCATCATCATCATCATCATTATTATTATTATTATTATTATTATTAGCCTCCTAACAAGAGTCTGAAGTGGATAACTTCATTCCCTAAACCTTCTACTACATTCCCACTGATTTCAAGCAATGTTTATAGAACAGTACAGGGTATACTACTAAATGTTAAACAACCAGGTTCTACAAAAGGGAAAAAATATTCATATATACTTTTAAATTTAGTCTTCATTATTAACATTTTCCCACTCTTTTCTTAAGCCTTAAAATACAATACAATAAATTAAGCCCTGATTTATAGTATTTGCTAATTTCTGAAGTGTAAATGCTCACACTGGAAATTTAAAAATTGCTCTCAGCAACTGATTAGATATGGCTACTAAGAAAAAATGGCAAAAATAGGGGCTCTGCTTTCAAAGAGCTCATATTCTAATGGGGGGAATGAAACTAGCAATAACTTGGTAAAATAAGATTCCTAAAAAAAAGGAAGGGATCTCAGAAGGAGAAAATTGAGGGGGTAGAAGGGACAATAATCAGGAAAGCCCTCCCACAAAAGATGAGAACTAAGCTGAATATTGAATGAACCAGGAAAGTTAAAAGGGAGTGATGAAAAGACAATGAATTCAGGAATGGGGGGTTGGTTGGCAGGGCGAAGGCAATCACATTTGAAACAACTTTCAGGAAAATCACATTTTCATCTGAACAAAAGATCGATTGGAGTGGAGAGGAGATTTTAAATCCCCATCTGGGTATTGTAGTACTTTAGACAAGAGGTGATAAAGGTCTATGCTGGTATGGTGGCTATGTAGATAGAAGGAAATATATCTAAGCAATAGTAAAAATATGTAGTAATTACATTTTATTTATATTTATGGTAAAATAGTATACATTTATACATATAGTAAAAATAATAAATATATAAGCAATAGTAAAAAATAGAAACAAGATTTAACAGTGGATTGATACATCAGGGTGGGGAGGATTAGTAGGAATGAGTAGAGGCTGATATCAATGTTTCAAGGCTGGTGTCAGGAAAGATGGTAGTATTCTTGATAGTAGTGAAGAAACTGGGAAGTAGGGAGGGTTTAGGGGGAGATATGAGTTCAGTTTTGTACAAGTTGAGTTTGTAATGCTTATGGTACCATAAATTTAAATGTTTGACATTCAGTTATTAATGTAGGACTACAGTTCAGAATAGAGATTAAGATTGGGTAATACTGGTTTACTTTCTACATGTAAGCATACGTAGAGGGACTGATATCTATTTATAGATATATGCTTAAACATATGTAAAGAGTCAGTTATGTGGCAGAGTGGATAGAACTCCAGCCTTGGGGACTTGAGTTCAAATCAGGTCTCAGACACTTGACATTTACAACCTGTGTGACCTTGGACAAGTTACTTAACCCTGATTGCCACACATCCATGACTATCTTCAGTCATCCTGGCTCTGGAGGAGAAAGTGAGGCACCCACTTACTCAAATCCAATTCACATGGATGTCATGGTATCACCTCCCTAATATCATGAAAGACAAAGGTCATATCTAGCTACCTAGCTGATAATACGTCAAAGTGTCCCATATGTTTAAAAGCAAAAAAAAAAAAACAACCAATGTGGCTTCCTAGGGAACCATGGTTCTAAATAATGTCATTTTTCTCCACAGTGAGCCTCGAAAAGTCGTCCTCCACAAAGGCTCCACAGGGCTGGGCTTTAACATTGTGGGCGGAGAAGATGGAGAAGGTATCTTCGTATCCTTTATTCTAGCAGGAGGACCAGCCGACCTGAGTGGGGAGCTCCAGAGAGGAGACCAGATTCTTTCTGTGAGTGTTTGCTTTTAAACCTTTTTTTCCACTTCTGTGCCTAACACCATCCATGAGGGAAGTTGCTTTCAATTGCTGGTAAAAGCTTTTTAATTACACAACCGAAGTTGATAGAGTTACTTCAGTCTCAGGCGTGCAATGGACCATAAATGGTCTTCAGGTTGTGAAGCTGATTAGCCAGAATTCTAATGCCTGCTGATCTCAGCTTCCTAGGGTTTTCATCCTTTTCTGAACTGAAGTAGTGGAATTTTTACTTTGGCTCCCAATAGATTTTCTAGAATTTGTTAATAATGAGGAGAATATTCAAATTCAGAAATGAAGATTAAAGTAATTTGTAATTATATAAAAGAAGTTTCATAGTTTAGGAAATAGAAAGGTGATTTTGATGTTAGATGAACTGGGCTTAAGTCTTACCTCCCCCCCCCCCCACAGAACATAATGGTTATATGACTCTGGATTCATCACTTGATTCCTCAGCATCTCAGATTGCAGTAGTTTCTCACCTGTATTAGTAAAAGGAAATTCTTTACCACTGAGATATTGACACTAATGAAATCAATAGATGAGTCAAAAAAAAAAAAAAGACATAACTACCCAGTCCCAAAATGGATAATACTTTAGATTTTTCTGAACTAATTTTCAAGGATAGTTCATTAGGTTTAGTTTGGGCAAAGGAACTCTTCAGACCAAGTGCCTGATATTGTTGACTGAGTTAAGGAAGATAATCCTCACCAGAATACCTTTTACTGATTTTAGGATTGGCCATCCTTTGCAATCTGAGTCAAACTCATTGGTTCTTTCTACAATTTTAGGTTCTATTGCTGGTCAATCACTGAGTCTCTTAGATTTCAGGGTAGATTTGTAGATGATCTGCACACTTTTTTTATGAAATAATTGTGCTACTTCCCTTTGGATGGGGACAAAAACAGGGAATTTTTTTTTTAAACAATCAAAAATTAAAACAGGGTCCTCATCGCCTAAAAAAGTAGAAATATTCTCCCCCCCAAAAAAAACACTACACAGAGGAATTACCCTAAAACTAACTTTTCTAATCCCAAATTGTTTTGAACCACAAACCCTTTACTTAGACACAGATCTCAGGTTTGCCTCTGTGTAGAGAGCACTGAATATGGCATCAGAGGACTTGCCTCTGTAAGTTATCTGTTATGTGTCCTCAGAAATCATCTAACTTCTCTAAAACTCAGTTTCCTCATGTGTAAAATGAGTCTGGTGGACTAAACAATCTTTAATGCCCTTTCCAAATCTAATTTCTTTAAGCTTCAGTTCTCATCATTTCCTTAACACTTCCCACAATCATATTTTCAGACAGAGGGTTGAGGTGTCCTGTGGCTTATTGCAGGATAATGAAATGAAATCTTTATTCAATATGGCAAAAGAGGTAATAAAACAAACTTCCATCATTAGTAGAAACCCCATTAGTAGAAACCCTTTCTGTCAAACAATCATTTTCAAAGACCCATGCATCTCCACTCTCAGTATTGATTTTGATCTGGAGGAAAATGAAATATCCTGACTCCTGAGAACTAGAGTCATGTAAAAACTTCATGGTATGTAATCTTTTATAACAGTAGCTATAGATGGTTTGTAATCCACAGAACTAATTCCCAGTGACCTTATTGAGTCTTCCACAGGAGAAAAAAGGGGGTGTTTCTGAGTGAGACAACAGAAACTTAAAAACTAAGACAGATGAAAAAGGGCCCTCCATGAAGACAAATCACCAGGCCTGGGCCCTGAAAGAACCAACAGATGAAAGGGCATTGGATTTGAATCATAGTCTCAGAGGAACAGAGATTTAGAGAAAGAAAGAAAAAAACCTGGAGGTCATTGAGTCCAAACCCCTTTAGCACATAAAGATGAAAGGACTTTCCCAAGTGACAGTTACTGAGTCTGAGGCAAAATTTAAACCAAAAACTTCATGACACTAAGTCCATTGCCCTATCCACCATGCCACTGTGGCATGAACATAACCTTAATTGTTATCATCCTAATTCTGTCTTTCAATTTATATGACCTTGAACAAATCAATTGATTTTTCTGGGCCTTAGTTCCAATTCTGTAAAATCAAGGGGTTGGATGAGTAAAGTCTATAGTCATGTGACATTAGGAATTTTTAAACACCTTGAAATATATTTTGAGATTGACTTCACCAGTATGCTAAATACTTGAAAATCATCAATATTCTTTCTAGGAATTTGTTGAAAAATGTTTAACATCCTTATCACCATTAAAAAATAATTTATGGACAATATACTTTTAAATTTAATCTGAATTATTAATTTTTTCTCTATCACTTTCTTAAGTCTAGACAATTAACAGAACCATAAATCAAGTCAATTTCTGAGGTGTAAATGCTAGCTACAAATTTAGCTATTAAATCTCTGGTTAAAGTTGTCTCCAGCACAAACCTGATTTCTTACTTTTCCCCCTGTACCTACCTACATTTTAAAGACTTTTAGTAAGAGAGAGACTCATTCCAGATACTAAAACAGCCTGGCATCTTGGAGACCTTAAGAAAGAGCATGGAGTTAAACTGTCATTTAAGATAATTTCTCCCAGAGGCAAGGTCTAGAGCAGGGGTGGGCAACCTCCTGCCCACAGACCATACTGGTATGGTATTGGCAAAACAACTGCAGGCAGGACTCAAAATTCAAAACTAGCAGCTTTTTAGGGGTGAATTCATTACATAATTGAACAAATATTGACTGTAAATGATTATTATAAATATCCAAAGGTTCCCCACCCCTGGACTAGAGGATTATGGGATCAACCTTATCAGTAAGTGCCTTTGTTTTACACACACACACACACACACACACACACACACACACACACACAGACATACACAGCCTTTGAATTGATTTTAGTATCCATAAAATTTTATTTTTTCATTTCCTAAAACACATGACATCAGAGGGTAGAATTAGTACTAATGGGCAGAAAGAAATGGGAAATAGATTTTTAGTCAATATAAAGAAATTTCTAACAATTACAGACTTTCTCATTAGATAATGAAATATGTGTGCAGAAACCAGAGTATAATCTGTAAGGAATAAGATAAAAGGAATTGTAAAATTGTTTCCTGGATAGTACCAGATAGTTCAAAAATATATACATGTACTCAGAAAGCCATATAGGTTTCCTCCTTCTCTCCTTTCCTTCCTTCTTTCTCTTCTTTTCTTCATTCCCTTCTTTCTGGCTTCATTCCCTCTTTCCCCTTTCTTCTTTCCTCTCTTCCTTCTTCCCTCAACCCTTTATCCTACTCTTCCCTTTTTTCCCTTCCTACCTAATCTTTCTTTTCTTTTCTCAATGGTATTACCTTCCCCATTTTACAAATGAAGAAACTAAGCCTCCATAGGTTAAATGATTTACCCAGGGCCACTCAACTGGCAAGTGTCTGAGGTAAGTTTTGAATTTAGCACTTCCTGACTCTAGATCCATCACTTTATCCACTGTACCATCTCCCTGCCTAAGGAAGAAAAATATAGCTGAGAGAGGTAGCAGGACACAATTAAGGAATGTTTTAAGGAAAGAAACTTGAATCTCACCAAAACTACTACATAGGAAAGACTGAACATAGAAGTGGAAAATAAATATAATTAATGAATCAAGTAGAATTCATTGTCTACAACATATAGGCAAGTTTCTGGAAGAATCAGAAGAGATTGAAATCAGGATCCAAATTTTCAGTTTTGCCATTGTCCTGGGCATAGGAAGACTCATCTTCCTGAGTTCAGAGCTGACCTCAGATGCTTACTAGCTATATGACCATAGGTAAGTCATTTCACTCTGTCTCAGTTTCCTCATCTGTAAAAGGAGATACAAAAGGAAATGTCCAACCACTGCAGTATCTTTGCCAAGAAAACCCCAAATGGAATCAAAAAGAGTAAGACAGGACTACAAATGACTGACCAACAAACGTAAATAGAACAATCCTATCTTCTTTCTTACTGTCTTCTTACATTGCTTTCTAACTATATGACCTGGGCAGTCCTCTCACCTTTCTCAGTCTGTTTCCTCATCTATAAAATGAGGGTAATAACAGCACCTTCTTTGAAGCGTTGTTATAAGAATTTAATGAGACAATATTTGTAAAGCTCTTTGCAAATAATGTGCTATAAAAATGCCAGCAATGTTTTTATTATTATTATTATTAATGTTTTTTTATAAGAAATAAAAAGTTTTGTCTCTGCATAATATATTTTG
This sequence comes from Macrotis lagotis, assembly GCF_037893015.1. Taxonomy (NCBI): domain Eukaryota; kingdom Metazoa; phylum Chordata; class Mammalia; order Peramelemorphia; family Peramelidae; genus Macrotis; species Macrotis lagotis. Next base: position 812,818,798 of record NC_133658.1, on the reverse strand, counting down.
GATGGTCTATGCCATCTGCTGTTCAGACCTGGACTAGACACGATGAATTCAGCAGATGGGCTGTTCAGCACCTCTATGGTTCCTGAAATCATGACCTCCCATAGGACTCCTGCTTCAGAATTGTGTATACATTCTTTTGTTTTTAAAGACTTTTCAAGGCAATGGGGTTAAGTGGCTTGCCCAAGGCCACATGGCTAGGTAATTATTAAGTGTCTGAGGCTGGATTTGAACCCAGGTACTCCTGACTCCAAGGTCGGTGCTCTATCCGCTGCACCACCCCCTGTGTATACATTTTTAAAGAAGAGTCTACCTGTATTCCACATACTTCAACCTCCCTGTAACTTCTCTTTCATTTCTTCTGTACTGAAAATTCAAGGTCAAGGGCCTCCTGGATCAGGGAACATGCTATTAGAAGATGGGCAGAGAGCATAATTCTATCTGTTCAATGGGCAGTCATATCGATCAAAGCACTTTCCTTTTCATGCATTTATTCTGCATAGTGACTAATAGGAAAAAGAAACAGCTAAGCCTCTTTCTTACCTGGTTAGCCTTCAAGAAGAGGTTTCAGAAAAAAACAGCCTACTTAGTAAATGTTCTTTTTCTTGGTACTTCGAGGCTACTTACTTTCTTCATTTTTTAGGAATTAAGAAAGATAATACTCTTCCCTAATCTTGAGGTTCCCATTGAAAAACTAAGACAGATGAAAAAGGGCCTTCCATGAAGACAAATCACCAGGACTGGGCCCTTTGCAGATGGACCTTTAAATACTTCATGAACTATTTCCCCAGAGAAATTTGTAGAGATGACAGCTATTCCACCAGAAGAGAAATACAGCAGCTGTTTTACTAACCAGGAACAATTGGTAAATGGATGAACCTAAGGAATTTAGGAAAAGCGAGAATGTCTACCACAAAGCTTCCTGAAGCTAAGATTGCTTTACCTGTTGCACTTCTTAAAGAAATTACAATGATATATTTTTATATGTATATATATATATTTGTTTGTTTGTTTTTTGTATATTTTTTTAATTTAAGGCAATGGGGTTAAGTGACTTGCCAAGGTCACACAACTAGGTAATTATTAAGTGTCTGATGTTATATTTGAACTCAGGTCCTCCTGACTCCAGGGCCAGAGCTCTATTCAGTGCACCATCCTAACTGACCCTGATATATTTTGTTTTTACATCACTTACATTTCTCAATGGGCAGCTAAGTATCACAGTAGATAGAATGCATCTGGATCTAGAGTCAGGAAAATGCATCTTCCTTAGTTCAAATCCAGTCTCAGACTTACTAGCTCTGTGACTCTGGGAATGTCCTTTTATCCTATTTGTCTCAGTTTCCTCATTTGTAAAAATGAGTTGGAGAAGGAACTGGCAAACTACTCCAGAATCTTTGCCAAGAAAAACCCAAATGAAGACATGAGAAGTTGGACACAACTGAAACAACTGAAGAACCATAATATTTTCCAGCATATCCCTCTCAATGCCCCAGCTTGTTAAGATTCATAGATGTATACTAGAGCTATAGTTGGTAAAGTAGATAACTCCTCAACTGAGTTTGAAGCCTGATCACAACCTAATCTAATTCTTTCTGGTTTATCCACTACCTTTGTCACTGATATCTTAATAATAGATAACCATTCTCTACAACAAACATTGTTTTAAGGAGGGAGAGGAAGAAATTCAACAAAATGAATGCTTCAGAAAATGTTGACCTCATATGCAGGTTACAGGAACCTGTAACTTGTTTACTGTAAATGTACTGGCTCTTCCTCCTTTTTACAAATTATAAAGCTTCTTTTTTCATTATTTCTATAACCATACCAACAGGAAGACAATATTCTGATTTTTTTCCCTTCCCCTCTATGACAAAGTAGACAAAAAAGGTCAGAAAATTATAGATTTTGAGTTGGAAGGGGACTAAAAAGCTATTACCTCACTCTCATTTTACTGATGAGTGAACTAGAGAGGTTAAGTCACTTACCCAAAGTCCTATAGATAGTTAAGTTTCAGAGATGGATTTTAATCTAAGGCCCTATGCAAGTAAGAAACAATCTTTTGCTGCCTCTTCTCCACTATGACCAGTATAAAAAGGAAAGTTATGGTGAAATTGAAAATGCTAAGCTCTAATAATTACCAAGTCTGTGACTTTATGAACTTTCTTTAATCTTTATGGGATTCCTTTTACTTATCTGTTAAAAATAGGTTTTACTAGATGGTTTCTTCCAATTTCAAATCCTTTGATACTTAAAATCCCTCCATTGCAATTTATTCCTTTTGTTTGAGTTTTAGACTCTTAACATCTATACCCTCTGATGAGGAAATGCATTAATAATAGTTATAATAATAGCTAACATTTATATAGTGCTTTAAATTTCAAAGGATTTCACATATGTTAACTCATTTGAAACTCACAATAACCCCAGGAGCTACGTGCTAATATTTTCCCCCATTTTATGGATGAGAAAAGTGAGGCAGAAAAAAGTTAGTTTGCCTAACTAGAAAATGTCTGAGGCTGAATTTAAACTCAGCTCTTCCTGATTCCAAATATGCATCATCTAATTTATAATTCCAGTATATCTAAAAGAAGTCTTGAGTGGAAAAAGGCAGCAAGGTTAGAAAATCGGCTAGTACCATTCTAAAATGGGGGAAAAATATGTGATTCAGTCAATTTGTTAAGGGACTGGAATGAGCCTGCACTGTGTTAAAATTAGGAAGGACACCCTTGTGGGAACTGGGAGAGGTCTCTGAAACAGCATCCCAACATAGTCACTTTGGCCTCAGGATGTGGCTCTCAATGATGTCTTCTGAGTTGAAGGGGATGATTTGTGGCTTTCTCATCCTTGTATATGTCCCTTTTGAGAAGTGATCATTGAAGTAATATTTATCCTGTTCCCTGTTGGGTTCTGTGTTCTAGATATTTTAATTCTGGCATATATCAATGAATCATGGATCGCTTCCTACAGAAATACTTTCCTGAATACTCACCTGCTAGTGTTCTTCTTCCCCAAACTACCTTGTATCTATTCTCTATAAAATACATAATATATATATATTATATATATATATATACATATATGACATAATACATACATATTTTTACTCATGAGTGAACTGAAACCCAGAGAGGTTAAGTCACATACATATATGTGTGTGTGTGTGTGTGTGTGTATACTTATATATGTATATATACATTTAAATGCTTGATGTCTTTTCTGTTAGAATGTAAGCTCCTTACAAGTAAAATTTGCTTCATTCATTTTCTTTATATCCCCAGTACATACCATGGTACCTTGCAGATAGTGAACAATTCATATATATGTGTTAACTGATTGATTAAACACTGTTAATATTCCTTCCAGCTGTATAGATTGCAACACATCCTTTTTTTATTTTCTGTGATTCTTTTTTATTTTATCTTAGTTTTTTTCTATTAATATGCATTTCTTTTTCTTTTTTTTCCTTTTGGGGGGGGGCAAGGTAAAGGGGTTATGTGACTTGCCCAAAATCACACAGCTAGGTAATTATTAAATGTCTGAGGTCAAATTTGAACTCTGGCACTCCTGACTCCAAGGCCGATGCTCTATCCACTGTGCAACCTAGCTGCATCTAACATGCATTTCTTTTCCCTCCCTCCTACCATACTATTTAAAAGGGGGAAAAATCTTATAATAAATATGTATAGCCAAGAAATCCAAATTCCCATATTAACCATATACAAAAATGTCTTTGTCAACAAAACATCTAGAGAGGATCTGTCTACCTAACATACTGAGGGGCTCCCTCTTGGCTTTTCAGTATGTCCCAGCACATGGGTTACCATTTGTTCATGTACATACCCTTGATGAAAGCTTTTACAAAATTTTTCTTGCATGTGTCATTGATTACAACTTTCTTTCTCCTACCATGTGGATTTTGATTTTCCTTAAGGTCACTTGAATTTTTTTTATCCTTTGAAAACTAAGGTATTCTAACATTCACAGTAATATATGATCAGTGAAAAATATTGATGCTAAAAAGATGAATTTAAGTGTTAGGGAACCACTTAGGACTGTTGAGAATTGTACATAGTTTCTAATATACAATCAATACTGTGAGCTCAGGTCACAATGGTACTGAAGTGGATTGCCATTTTCTTCTCCACCTTATTTTACAGATGAGGAACTGGGACAAACAGGATTAAGTGATTTGCCCAGGTTCACATGGTTAATAAATGTCTGGAAACAGATTTGAACTCATGGCCTCCATCCACTGCTTTCTCATATGTGTGTGTGTATATATGTGTATACACAAATGTATATATACAAATGAATTAACTCAATGGACTCTCCTTGCAATTGCATTACATAACCTAAGAAAATTAATTCATTATCAATTTGATTTTTCCTGAGTGGATTACCAATCTGCTCTGAAGAGAACACAGTTCTCATTGGGGAATCCCTGTAATGTCATAGGATTTGATTTAAAAAGCAGTGTCAGCAAAAAAAAAAAAAAGGAATATGTGGGAAACATCCTAGCTCTAAGGATTTCTTGCATTTGGAGTTTAGTCAAGGCATTATTTATACAAAAAATTAAAAACTTGGATGGGCAAATGACTCCCCTTTGATATGATATTTGCTATTAATGAAGCAGAACACCAAAGACATTTATTTCTGTCACTGTATGAATAAATCTAACAAACTCTTTAACACATGCACAGATAGCACCTTGTTGAGGAAAAATTTTTAAGGTTGTATTTTGCTCTATTGAGTCAAAAATTCATACTTATATTCTATGTATTTATATATAATAAAATACATTTTAATCATATACATATATAATTATAAAAATAAAATATATTTATGTATTATGTATTTTATATAAAGAAATATGTACACATATCCATACACATTCAATCAGTTGAGTGCCTATAAAGACTAAGACCGCAAAAACACACTTCTTCTCATATTTTATTCAGGAATGACTATAATAGATACATACATATATGTCATTCAGTTAGTCAGCAAGAGTTTAATAGGTGCCTACTATGTGCTAGGTGAAGTGCTATCTCTTGAAAATACAAAACTAGGAAAAATAAAAACATGGTACTTTATAAGGAACTTTCATATCTTCTTTTTTTTTTAAACTAGATCTCCTTATCTCAGGCAGGTTGGAAGTGTTTCTCATGGTCCAGTCCCACTCTGATTGACTTGGAACCTTTGACTTGTTCCATTTCTCACATGGGCCAATTTGCCCCTCCTTGGACACCATGGTAGTTGCCCACCACTCCTGAGAACTTACCATATTAATGTCCCACTTAGCGTGGATGCCTGTTCAACTTAGTCCACTGCTCCTCAGATCTCTTAAGCTTCAAGAGATCCACCAGCTTCATTCAGCCTCCCATTGTGGGCATTAATCCTAAAAGTGACATGATCAAAATTGTATTTTAGGAACATTATTTTGGTAATTGTGTATAGAAAGAATTCAAAGGAATGAGACTGTAAACTAGGAACCCACTAAGAAGTAATAAAGGGGGGTGGCTAGGTGGTGCAGTGCATAGAGCACTGGCCTTGGAGTCAGGAGTACCTCGGTTCAAATCCAGCCTCAGACACTTAATAATTACCTAGCCGTGTGGCCTTAGGCAAGCCACTTAACCCCATTGCCTTGGGGAAAAAAATCTAAAAAAAAAAAAAAGAAGTAATAAAGGTTTGAAGAGGGTTGGTAAAAGTACAATTAAAGAGAAAGGAATGAATGAAAGAGGTGTTTTGAAGATCAAATCAATGTTTTGGCAATGAATCGTGACTCCAAAGCTGTTGTAATTAGGATAATTGATGATCTCAAAAGAAGCATTGAGTTTGGAGAAAGTATACATTTTGCAAAGGGAGCTATTTAATTCTCATAGAACAACCTGATTTTAAGATTTCTAGAGAAATGGTGAAGGTATGGAGATGGCCAAAAGGTAGTTGGTGATTTGAACCTGGATTTTAGGAGAAATAGTAAAGCTGGATATATAGAATTAAGAGTCATTTTTCTAGATTTGTTCACTGAATCCATGGAAATTAGCTATCTTAAAAGAAAGAAGATGAAGAGAAAAAGGGAAAAGAAATCCCAAGACAGAGCTTTGGGTGGCATTCCTCTTTAGAAGAAATACAAGCGTGATGAATTAACAAGGGAGATTTGGAATGAGTAGACAGAAAAATGAAAAGAGAACCAGGAGGGAGTGGTATCTAGAAAAGCCCAGAAAGAAGACTATATCCAAAAAGAAGGAGTGATTAATAGTACCAAATGTTATAGAGGCGTCAAAATAGATAAGAACTGAGAAAAGACCATCTAATCTGCAATTAAGAAATCATTGATAATATTCAGTCAGAAACCAGGTAAGAAGCCAGTTTGCTAGTTGTTTAGAAGCGAGTGGGAAGAAAGGAAATGGAGGCAATGAAATATATGTGTGTGTGTGTGTATAATATATGCATACACACTATATATATATGTATATATATATACAAAGATATATATAATATACATATACATTGTCCTTTTCTATTCTGTTCTCTCTCCTTGAATGTCACTCCCAAATACTTCTACAAATAATTCATGTCTAGAACCAATCTTCTTTGTTGATCAATTCCAACTATTCTTGATTTCATTTTACATGGTTCACTTCAACTTCATCATATCTCATCCTGGATACTAAGTTATTAGAAATGTAATGAATCAAACATCATTGAAAAGGAAAATAAATCATTATCACTGACAAATTTGTTCCCGTTCACATCTTTTTTTTTTTTAACCTCCTTCTGGTTCCATTTTCTCAGACTGACCTGGCTAAGCTGCATCTCAGTCCAAGTTTTCTACAGGCTGTTTTTCCCCTGAGTGATTTTCCCTCTTTTTATAAGACAGTATTTCTAATAAACTTTCAACCTTCCCTTCTATAACATGCCCTTAGATATACCATAAAACCAATTCTACGTGTTCCTTAATTTATCATGGAGAAACTGCGAACCATCGGTCTACATTTTAGTTGTGTGTTATTTATAAAAATAATTATAAAAATTATAATCATAATAGTATCTATTTATACTTTAAGAGTTGCTAAGTACTTCACATTTGATCTTCACAACTACCCTGGGAAGCAGTTACTATTATTAATCCTATTTTGTAGATGAGAAAATTGAAAAAAAGAGGGTAAATCAGTTGCCCAGAGTCACACATTTAGTAAGGATCAGAGGTGGAATTCAGATTCTCAGCTCCCATATCCTACACCACATATCCCCAACTTGTATTTGGCACAAAACTGATTGCTTCACATGGAATTTCTTCTCTGAGGTCCTTTGTGTCCATGTGTGCTCTATCAGTTGATCAATCAGCATATACATTTTGAATGGTTCCTATGTGCCTTCATCTAGGGAATAAAGCATACTGGATTGAAAACCTTGGGCTCATGCTTGATTTTTGTCTTTTTTTTTAACCATTCATTACTGATGATTTCATGGTATTTATTCTTTCTATTTATATTGTTATAATCATTGTGTTGTTTGTGTTGTTGGTTGATTCCATCTAAGCACATGCCTAAAATATTTTTGACCTGAGCTTTTAAAATACCAAGGAAACACTTTTATTCTGGAGTTTTTGATCTCCAGATAGGCAATACTATGGAAAGGTTCTAGAATAAACTGAAGGACACAGGGGGCTATTTAAAAAAAATTACTGTACCAGTAAAAATCAACTATCTTCTTTCTCATGTGGGTTTTCAAATGACAATTGCAATTATTTGCTTGCACTAGAACACCAAAGAAGTATAAAATGTCTCTCTTCAGCTCAATAGCATGAAAGTTATTGCCAAATTATGCTCAGAGAATTTCCCTCAGGTGGTCGTAATGGGATATACCACAAGTTATTGAGACACAAATAACTGCAGTCAGCCTAGCTGTGCACATTTTAGTTAAATGGAAAACAGGGACCTGCAGTAGCCATTTAAACAAATCATTAACTCTAGGCTATATTGTAGATTTGGGGCTTTATATCATCAATGTCAGTAAGAACAGAATCATAATATTAGAGCTGATGTGGACCATAAAAATCATCTAGTTTGAAAATTTTGTTCTATAAATTAAGAAACTGAGTCCCAATAGGGTACATGGCTTGCTTAATTAATTGAAGGAAAAGAAGGAAAAAACTTGAACTCAGATCTTGTGACTCCCATTTGCTACCCAGGCTTGAGGAGGATATTGACCAAAGGGATCATCTTCCATACCATACCTGACAAGTGGTCATCCTGCCTTCAATTAGAGATTTAAATGAAAAGGATGAGATTGGTTCTCATTATTCCCAGAAGGCAACCCTAGGAAATTGCAAAGATGCAGAGTTTGGCCTGATATCAGGAAAATATTCCTAGAAAGAATAATCTAAAAGTGAAACAGGGCTTCTCAGAGGCCAATTACTTTCTCTCTTTTGTAATCAGAGATTTGATCTGCTATTCTCTGAGCAAATATCCTAAGAAAAGCTACCAAGCCTGAAAAATCTCATTTCCCAAAGGTTTGAAAGGTAGGCTGTATTCTGTAGTTGTGGAAAATGAGTGACAGGGGACAACTAGGTGGTGCAGTGGATAGAGCACCCTCCCTGGAGTCAGAAGGAACTGAGTTCAAATTCAGCCTCAGACACTTAATATTACCTGTGTGACCTTGGGCAAGTCACTTAACCCCATTGCCTTGCAAAAACTTTTTAAAAAAAATTTAAAAAAAAGAAAATTAGCGCTATTTCATCTAATTACAAGATTTGGAAATTTGAAAAGTCCTCAGAAGTTATCCAGGATAGAAGTGCTAACATGTCCTTTTTAAAGGTTAGATCAAAACCAGGTCAAAAATGCTCTAGTCATATGCTTAGACATAACTAGTACCATGAAAAGGAAAGATCAACTGCTACAAAACAAGTATTGAGAACAAGTATGACCTGCTAAGCTGGTTCCATTTCACTTTAAGAACACTCTGTTGGGTATAGTTTCCCGACATCAAGCCAATTAATATATCTGAAAATTCCATGCGTTTTTCCTAACTACTCTGCCATTGGGGAATAATCATAGTCCTCTATATATTTGAAGGTAATCATCATCTCTTCTTCTAAATCTTCTATTCTTTAGGATAAGCATATGATCCCAGCATCTGGAAAGGAACCTAAAGAATCAGTGAGTAGGGAGTCCAAATGGCTCACTTTACAAATGAAAAAAAAATGAGACTAAACAGGGGCTTGTTCAGTATGCCAATTATCACAAAGTTAAATTGTGTCAGAGGTAATATTTGAACCCATCTTCCTGACTTGTTGGTACAATGAAGAGAGTTTCAGATCTGGAATCAGAAAGACTCATTTTCCTTAATTCAAATCTGACTTCAGACACTAACTAGCTGACCCTGACCAAGCCACTTACCATATTTGCCTCAGTTTCCTTATCTATAAAATGCCCTGGAGAAGGAAGTGGTAAACCACTTCAGTATCTTTGCCAAACCCCAAATGGAGTTATGAAGAGTCAAACACAACTGAAACAACTTCCCGATTCCAAGTCCATCATGAAGTCCTGGCCTAATTCTTTCAACAGATGCTCAAAGAACATAAACTTTAGACCATTTAGATGATTCCCATTTCTAAATGCCCTCCAGATTTTAAATGGGACACATAGAGCTAAATACAATACTCCTCCTCTAGTGTGGGCAAGGCAGAGAAGAAAGGAATTCTCACATCCTTATTCTTGTTCACCATTCATTTGTTAATGTGTGAAAAAATAAAAAACATTGATCAATCATAAATATAAGTTGGGCATCAAAAATAAAATTAAATATTAAACAGTAAATATTATTATTGTTGTTATTATTATTTTTTAGGTTTTTGGCAAGGCAAATGGGCTTAAGTGGCTTGCCCAAGGCCACACAGCTAGGTAATTATTAAGTGTCTGAGACCGGATTTGAACCCAGGTACTCCTGACTCCAAGGCCAGTGCTTTATCCACTAAGTCACCTAGCCACCCCTGTTGTTATTATTATTATTGTGTGCCAATCACTGGTCCAAGTTCTGGGGATATAAGTACAAAAGCAAAAGTGAAGAATTGTCTCCAGGAGCAAGAGTTACGGTCTGCAAAGTCACAATGGTGAACAGAACAATATGGCAGCTGATTGACTCATTCTTTCCAGAAGTTATGGTAAAAACAAAAACACACACACACACAAAAAACTAGCTTTCAGAGCAAAAGGTAGAATGTAGGGTGACAAAGGGGAGTGTTTAGTTCCTCAAAGACATAATTTCTGGTGATCTCATTTGTAGGGTAAAATAGCAGCCAGAGGCAGAGGGGAGATTTTTCAGGTTTCAAATGAGGTTGTATGATCCCAGGGAGTGAGAAGTCAAATGACTTAGCTCTTCCCAAGGACAGTTTCTGGAGGAGCTGATTGGAGGAGAGAATGGAAGTGAAGGACCAACTTAAGCTACATTAAGTTTCTGGACTGATTTATAATAGTGTTGATTCATATTGAGTTTTCAATCTAAAAAATCTCCCAATTTTTTTCAGATGAACTAGTACTTAATTTCCCTATACCTCCCCATCTTTTCCATAAGAATAGCATAAAAGATTTTACTAGATGCTTTGCTAAAAAATCTAAGAATAATTAATGTTAGCATTTGTATAAATATTTAATGTTATTTACAAATTCAATCTCATTTTATCCTGACAACAACCCTGTGAAGGTGTTATTATTGGTATCCCATTTCATAGATGGGAAAAGTACTGAAAGGAGTTAAGTGACTCAACTAAGTAAATGTTTGATGCTGAATTCTAATTCTTCTTTACTTCATTGGAAGCATTGTGTCATATAGCTGCAGAAGATTTAAGTCTAATGACAATGGGGAAAAAAAGGAAATAAGGTGAGTCTGGCAGAAGCTATTCTGGATGAAGTCATATTGACCTTTTGTGATTAGTACTTATGTTATTAGATCCAGTCCACCTCTTTAATGATACATTCCAGAATTTTGTAGGAATCATTGAGTAGCAGGTCTCATCAGTCATTTTTTTAATGTGTCCTTTTTGGACAAAGATCAATTGCCTTAGCAGAGAAAATGGAAGCATAATAAGCATCAAGTAGCTATTCTTTTATCCACTGAGAGTTTTCATCTTGCTCCTTGACCAACCTCCCAGGGTTGTTGTGAGACTAGAATGAAATAACATTTGTAAAGTATAGAGTCCCACTTCTGGACTCCCTCATCTTTCCCAGGAGAGTGTTGGAGGGGCAGGAGACAAGGATTACAAAGGAGACAAGTAGTCCACCAAGATCTCCAAGTGCTCCCTTTATTCACCAAAACACCAATGCCTAAATACCTTTCCAGTCTCAAATCCACTCCCACTCCCACTCCCTGGGCATTTAGCAAGACAAGACTCTGGTGTTCAAGGACACCAGGTGAAGATAATTCACAATACTCCCATACACAATGGTTCCCAACATTAAAGCATTTTTTAAAAATGCTAGCTACTATTTTTTACCTAGCTATTATTTCATTTGATCCTCATTGCACAGAAAAGGAAACTAAGAAATAGGTTAAGTGATTTCCTAGGCATGATAGCTCTGTAAGAAACTTAAGCTATTTCTTTTTCAGTTTCCTCATTTGTAAAATGATTATAATAATAGTACCCATGTCTTTATCCTAAGAGTCAGGAATACCTGAGTTCAACCTTAGCTTCAGACACTAGCTCTATGACTCCAAAGAAGAATTGTAACCTCTTTCTGCCTCCCATTCCTTATCTTTAAGATGAAGAAGATAATAATAGTATTTATATTGCATGGTTATTTCAAGGGTAAAATGAAATAATATTTTAAAGCATTTTTAAGACATTAAAGCACTTTATAAATGCTGGCTGATGGGTTGTTTTGGTTTGGGTTTTTGTGGGGGGTTTTGGCACCTAGGCTGCCTACTGATTAGATCTCTGAATCTAGACTCAAGAAGATCTGAGTCAAATTTGACTTCTTTTCTCCGAATCTGAAATTTTCTCTTCTCAAATCTATTGTATTTTAAAGACAAGAGGTAACATTTTTGTTTCTACCCAAATTCTCTCCACCAATTTTTCTGTCTCTGGCTCAGTCTCTCTGTCTCTGGCTCTTTCTCTGTGTCTGTCTGTCTGTCTGTCTGTATCTATCTATCTATCTATCTATCTATCTACCTCTGTCTCTATCTTTCATTCTGCTTTCTACATTTCCTTAACATGGCTATATCTTCTTAATATACAATAATATCCTCTCTTTTAAAGAAAGGGGGGAAAAAAACTATTTTTGTCTCTTTAGAATAAGGTATATTCCTCCAGAGCTGTGCTCTAGCCCTGGGTATTATGCCCATCAATTCTTAGTAATATTCTTTGAGTAGTCACATTTTGTCCTAATAAACTGACATATCTAGTTCATCTTTATGAGATCCATTCTTTTTTGCATTTGTGATTAGAGTCAATGGATCAAGATTCAGATTTCAACTCTGCTAATTGGTAACTATATGACTTTGGGAAGGTTACTTCCCCCTCTCTGGCCTTAATATTCTCACCTATAAAATGAGACAGTAGGACCAGTTGATGGTTATGATCCTTTCTACATCTAAGTATTGTAAATGACCAAATGAATTAACAAAGGTTCAAGTAGATTTGTTTCAAAAAGAGAAACTTCTCTTGAAAATCCACAAGATGGCAGCAAAGGATTGCTGTAATAACTAAGATCGTGCCTTGGTTAGATTCCTATTGGGTTCTGTAATCTCTGCACAGAATTTAAATAAAGTAAATTCACAAATAGATCCTCTGTCATTATACAAGAAGGGAAGGGATTTTATTTCACGGAATATTATTAAAACTTAGTGGAATGGGACCAATAATCCAAATATGGCTCCAGAAATGTAAATCATTTTTGAAAGATACAGGAAAAGTAAATGAAGGAAGACGGCAGTAATATATATATTTTAAACAATATATTCCTGTTGCATTATGTAGATGTTTCTATGTGTATGTGACCAAGCATAGACACACACATATCGTGTATATTTAATGCTCAGTAATGAACTGATAAGATAATTTCAGGATCAGCACTTGACACTCCTATGATAAGGTGATTTTAAAAATTGAACACTTCAGAGATGAAGTGCTGAAAGCCTCCACTGCTCCCAAAAGACACAAATAGAAAATTCTAGCCCATCTGGAACGCCAAGCATGCCCATGAGTCCAACTGCTTGAAGGCTCAGGTTTACTAAAAAGCCAAAAGTTAAATTTTAATGTGATTTAATAGCTTTTACATTCTCCATATTTCCTATGTACATAATTTTATTAAAAACCTCCTATAGTTCCTAGATTAATTTGAATCTATTCAGGGTCAATAAAAGAGATGCTTCCCACCACCAAATGGAACACTTGACAATGAGAAAAGAATTTGATAAATTCTGTTGTGTAATTCTGCTATTTAGATAAAGAAATGATTGTCATCATGATCCCCTGCTGATTGGTAAGGTTAAAAATGCTTTTTCCATTTCTGATCTACTAGTTCCTCCCAAGAAACTGGGAAAGTCCATAATGCAGGTATCACCTTCAGAGTTTGGATCATGGATTTAGAACTAGAAGCGGCTCATCATCTTACAGATCAAGAAACTAAGGACCTTAGAAGTGAAGCTGTCTACTCAAGGCCAAACAGCTAGCAAATGACAGAAATGGGATTTGAACTCAAGTCTTCTGACTCCAGATCTGCCCCCTTTCCACTCTTCCAAGGAGACTTCATAACACTTTTCTTTGAACCTCAACCCCAAATGAGGTCCCCAGAACTCAGATATGACTGAAATAACTGAATGGTTTATCCTTAAGATTATACACATTAGTGTCTTGTCTATTTGCTTGAGAGTAAGTTCTATAAAGAACAATATCATAGATGAACCTTAAATCTCCTTCAGTGAATATCTGAATTAGAAATGTATCCGTAATCTCTTTGTTTTTGTTTTTGCAAGGCCCATGGGATTGAGTAACTTGCCCAAGGTCACACAACCAGGTAATTATTAAGTGTCTGAGGTCTGATTTGAACTCAGGTTCTACTAACTCCAGGTCCAGTGCTCTATCTACTGCACTACCCAGCTGCCCCCAGATCTGTAATTTCTTCCATGTGAGGAACTATAAATGTGGGGACTCGCATCTAACATCTCAAATCACAACCAATTTGAACAAATCACTTGATCTCCCTTGACCTTAGTTGCATCTCCAGCAAAATGAAGGATCTGGATTAACTGGATGTCTGGCATCTCTTAATATATGAACTTTAATTTTCACACCTGTAAATCAGGGATAAATTAAATCTGAACTATTTATCAATTAGTTTTGAAGAGTAATAAATTGCTAAGTAACAATAATGCTAATTTAGAAAGGTGAGCAACTTTGAATATTATGAATATTCATTTGGTGTTTATCTTATACCTCCAAAAGTGAATTAAAAAGATAAATGAAGTATATCTCTTTAACTTCCAAAATTGTATTATTTTCTTCTGATAAAAATTGAATCTTTCTTCTTAGAGTAAATTAGAAAACTCCTTAGTCTTTTCTTGATGAATGAAGGTCAACTTTATCAATATTAGTTATTGTTCTGTCCTTTAATATAGCCTTATCCTTCAGTAGTTAAGACTTGGAAATGATCCTCATAAATATTTTTTCAAAATGAGTGGGTGGGGCAGCTAGGCGGCACAGTTGGAGCAGTGGATAGAGCACTGGCCCTGGAGTCAGGAGCACCTGAGTTCAAATCCAGCCTCAGACACATAATAATTACCTGTGTGGCCTTGGGCAAGACAACCCCATTGCCTTGAAAAAAACTAAAAAAAAAAAATGAGTAGGTGATCCAGGTTATACCTGAGCTTAGGAAGATCTAAGACCAAATATGACTTTAGACCCTTACTAGCTAATATGACTCTGGGCAAGTCAATATCTGCTGCCTCAGTTTCTTCATCTGTAAAGCTGGGATAACAATATCATTTATCTCAATAGTGTTGAGGATAAAATGGCATAATATTTGTAAAGTGTTTTGCAACAATTCAAATGTTATTCTAGCTATTATTTTTCACAATTAATCACCTTCTTCCCTCACTGTCAAGATATGTACTGTCATTTCTTGGAACTTTCAATTGCCAATCTTTAGCAATTCTCACTCCCAGCAACCTTCCTTTCCTTCCCCCCAAACTCCATCTGAATAAATTGAGAAACATGATAACCATGTTTCTGAGAAGTATGTATAAAATAATTATTATTGTAGATGAAAATAATTATTATTCTAGATGAAAATCTGGGCTTTTCCAAAAGTATAAAGTATGAAACAGACCATAGGATTATAGATTTAAAGCTTGAAGAGATCTTAGAGGTCATTGAGTCCCATCCACTTATTTTATAGATTAGGAAAATTGAGACCTCCAAAGAGGTTATATCATCTACCTATAGTCACATAGCTAGAGTATCTGAAGGTTTAGAACTTGTCTTTCTGATTCCAAATCCAACATCCTATATAGCCTTTATTCTACTCAGTTATCTAAGCTTGTTGAGGCATATGACTTTATAAGACCATATGAGACTTTCTTGGTAGAAATACTGGAGTGGTTTGCCATTCCCTTCTCCATTTCGTTATGAGGAAACTGAGGCAAACAGGGTTGAGTGACTTTGCCCAAGTCTATTCACTGTGCCACCTAGCTACCCTGAATAGATTAGGGTTAATCAGGGTATAATAATATTAGATAGGCATTCAAAATGAATGGAAAAATTGGTCCAAAGAAAGGAAATGAGACTTCATCTTTGTAGGAGCCTGGCAACCTTAACACAAATTATTCAACCATCAATGCTTATTGAACATTTGTTATGTGTCCAGCCCTGTGCCAGCCTTTGTAGGAATAAGGAAGTAGTGATGAGTTCCAAGTCTACATGGACAAAGGGCATCTTCACATGAAACAGAATAGAATATTAGTTTCTAAAATGAACAGGCTCAACAGGTCTCTTAGTTCAGGAAGGAGATGAATTGTAAAATTGAGTGTATTTTGTGTCTGTCTTCAATTTGAGTTTCCCAGGAATCTGTGGTTGTTGTGGTAGTTTTGTTTTCTTTTGGCTATTACTGGGGCAGCTAAGATAGAGTGCCAAACCTGGAATCAGGGAAGTTCATCTTCCTGAGTTCAAATCTTTCCTCAGATACCTACTAGCTATGTGACCCTGGCAAGTCATTTAACCTTGTTTGCCTCAATTTTTCCATCTGTAAAATGAGCTGAAGAAGGAAATAGCAAACTACTCTAGTGTCTTTGCTAAGACAACCCCAAATAGGGTCATGAAGAGGCAGGCACAACTGAATAGCCATAACCTCAACCAAAAAGATATTACTATTTTGAACACAGGGCCTCTCTCCAGTCAGAGGATCACTAGATTGAGGGGAGTCAAGTAGGCAGGTTCTTCAAGGTTGGGTCCTAGACAGCAGGAAAATCTGGGGAGAGTAGATATGAGAGTGGGACCTATTGGGTTTTATATTTTTTAAAGCTTTTAAATTTTTTAAAGCTTCAATTATGACTTTTATCTCCAAAAAATTTAACATTATTAGCATAGTATTTTACAAACTTTAAAGTACTTTATAAATATCAACTACTATTATAACTTTACTAAGGAAATTGAGGCTAGAATCACTTCCCCTCATCTCATCTCAACAGCTCTAAATATCTTCATCTCTTTACTCTTCCTTTATGCCAGTATCTAAGAAAAAGGAACCGAACTGGGCAATTATAACCATGAGAAGAACCCCTTACCCTAAAATTATTAGCATGTAGGCTATTTCTACAAGAAATCACTATAGAGTTTATTTGGTCTTGCCTCCTTTTAAAGATATTCTAGAAAATTAAGGAATCTAGAGAAGGGAAGAGATTAGTAGAAAGTCACTTGATTGATTTTATCAGATTGGGGCTAAAATTGAAGACCTGCGTTCTTTCTACCATACCATACTCTGTTATTGGAAGGAACTAATTTGGGTTTTTTTGTTAATTAGACTTTACTTTATGTAAATTAGTCATTTTGAAAAGTATTTGCAAGATAATATGCCTTAAGGCTAGTCTTTAGTCCTACCCCACCAAAAAAAATAACCCAAAATCCTTACAAGGTTGTTTTGTTTTCTAAACAATCACCACTAGAGGGAACATGGAAGCAACCTTCAGTCCACATTGGTTAAAACACAGAAAAAAAAGATTTCTAGACTTTGAAACTCAGAAGATTCATATGACAATCAATTAGAACTAAACAAGAGCTCTAGACCTTTAATCCAACCTCCTTTTTAAATAGGTTAGGAAACTGAGACTCAAGGATGGGATATGACTTGCTTAAGGTCACATGAGTAGGAAACATCAAAGATAGTATTTGAACCTCCAAATCCTTTGATTGCAAATACCTTAGAAGCTGACAAGTCTAAGCCTTTCATTTTAGATATAAGAAAAAGAGAACCTGAAGAAGGAAGCAATTAACCTAAAGTCACTCCAATGTCTCAAATGTGTTTATTATTCATTATTATTGACATTGTTGATCATTATAATCAACATTTATGCAATACTTTAAAACTTGTAGATTTTCTTCTGTGCAATATTCCTGTAAAAAAAACTGAGATTTAGAAAGGTAAATTATTTGCCTGGAATCATCTGAGAACCCAAGACTCCCAGTTCCAAAGAAACTTTGTATCATACCAAACTTATACTAGATAGAAGATAGATAGATAGATAGATAGATGGATAGATAGATAGATAGATAGATAGATAGATAGATAGATGGATAGATGGATAGATAGAAGATGGAAAGAAAGAAAGAAAGAAAGAAAGAAAGAAAGAAAGAAAGAAAGAAAGAGAAAAAGAAAAAGAAAAAAGAATGAAAGGTAGGTGAGTAGGTTGGTAGGTGGGTAGGTGGTAGTTGGATGGATGGATGGAGGGATGGATGGATGGATGGATATATATATATAAATAATTTATGCATAGGAACCAGATATATAATATATAATATGTTATATATATTATATATTTTGATAGATACATTGATAAATATATACATACATACATACATTCATATAGATAGATACATAGATATGTGCAGGCAAATCATACATAGATACATGAATATATAACATGCAGAGATAAACGTTAGAGATAGAGAGATATATACATATAGATGTGTAACATTTTTAAAGAACAGATACTCAATAAGTCTTCACTAATAATAGCTTCTTACAATTATAGAGTGCGGTACAATGAGCAGAGTACTTTCATTATAACCTGATGAGATTTTTAAAAAAAAGTGATAATGTTAACCTTCAGCAGATGGTCTGTCTCCTGACTTCAATACACAATATGGTGCAGTAAAGAAATAGCTGGACTGGGAGTCAGGAAGACCATTCTTAGACCTGTGAAGCTAGACCAGTCACTTAACTGTCTTTGAACCCCAAAAGCCTCTCAACCTCTTTATCTGTAAAATGGAAATGATCATAGCACATAGCACATCCCAAATTTAGAACAGATCAAAAGAGATAATAGCATTTATAAAGAATTTTGGCCTCAAAGTACTTTATGAATACCAACTAATTTAACTCTGCTAAGGAAATTAAGACTATATCAGGAGCTCCCATCTAGAAAACCCTCAACCCCATCATCCTTCTGCTCCTTCTTTATGCCAATATCTAAGAAAGAGCTGGTCCTTCCTCTTCATGCTTTTGACCAGATAACTGTGTCCTTTTATCCTGACTTGGAGCCATAGATTCATATTAGAGCTCAAAGGACCTTCAATGGCCATCCAGGCCAAAGATCTCATTTTACAGGTGAGGAAATTGAGGTACAGGGATGTTAAATCCAAAGTCATAAAGGTAATAAATGGCTGATTCAAGATTTGAACACAGATATTTTGTCTCTGGTGCCACTGTGCTTTCTACTAAGCCATAGTATCTCCCATAACTAGGGGACCTGGTTCAAATCCCAGTTCTGAAGCTTACCAAATGGTTTATTATGGGCAAATTACAATCTCTTGGAGCCTCAGTTTCCTTAGCTTCCTAGCAGG
The DNA here is from genome assembly GCF_037893015.1 of Macrotis lagotis. Classification (NCBI taxonomy): domain Eukaryota; kingdom Metazoa; phylum Chordata; class Mammalia; order Peramelemorphia; family Peramelidae; genus Macrotis; species Macrotis lagotis. The sequence goes on along the minus strand of NC_133658.1, from coordinate 812,799,744 downwards.
GATAATAGATTTTGTACCACTAATCTACAGGTTATAAGCAGGGAAAGTGCTTTGTATATCTTAAAGTCCTTTTTTAAAATGTTATTTGTCAATAACTCAGACTTATTCAGAGAGAATTTTTTATATGAGATAAAACTGGAACCTAAGTAATAAGAGATTTGGAGCAAACTATTGAGAGGGATAACTAAGGTAAGGTGACTAGGGCTTTGTCTCAAGATACCAAAATTTAGAGGGCACTAAGAATAGGCATATTTCTTCAACAGTGAAAATATTTTAGTTTTTATTACTTAGTCATCAAAATAATTAATTAAAAGACTAAGCTACCATATAGCATTTATTTCTTCCCCAGGCAGTTTGCCACCATGCTCCCCATCCCCAGAAAGTACCTCCCCATTAGCAGCCAAACTATATCTCAGGTTCTTTGTCCATAGAAAGTAATGTCCTAAGATTCCTGTCCCTCCATAAAAAGTTTTATTTCCTCAGGTTTTCCTTTGACTCTCCTAACTGAATTTGTCTTTAAAAGTTGATTTGAGTGTGTACTTCATTCTGCTAGCCCCAGGCACCAAAATTGCCGGCTACTACTCTGTACTGTTAGTAGATGGTATAATTTACATAATTCAAGAGAAGAAGGAGAAATAATTGACTAGTGATGGTGTTGATGGTAGTGATTTTTAAACACATTTCAGTAGTTGGTTTTTGGAAATGTTTAGCTCTGCTTACACTTTCTTCATTTCATTTTTATTTCCTTTTGAACATTTTAAATACTTCTCCCACACAGTCCCTCACACTTCTCCCACACACCCCCTAACCACTATCTCTCTTGGATCCATAACCAAAAAATAATAATAATATTGTGGGATACTGAAAAAAACCCTGCAATTTCTTGATCAGTAATAAGTTGCAGACAGATGAAGGAAGCAATGGGTTTAGTTCATTAATATACAGTATTAATGTATATGATTCATGGAATGTTAGCTCTATAAGGACCCTTAAATCATAGAAAGTTAAAGCATAAAATTAGCTCTTCCAAATTTATTGGTCAACGTGACTTAGTATATAAAGTGCAGAATTTGATTTTTGAGAAGGCCTGACACTTAAACTCTCTCAGCTTGGGTTCTTCTCAACCATAAAAGTTCCAAATTGTGTTTTTGGAAAAATTGTTTGCAAATTATCTTGTCTACATTATCTCACTTGATTCTCAAAACAACCCAGGGGAGTTACTCACAGCATTATTATTATTATCCCTATTACTGTCTGTCAGTGAAGTTAAATACTAGATCTCACAACTGGTAATTGTCAGAGGTAGGATTTGAACCCATTTTCTCCTGATACCAAGATAAACTTTCTTTCCACTACACCTTCCTGCTTTTCACAAAGCATAGAGAGTGAGAGACACTAGAACCTCACTTATTAAAATGTAGAATTGTAGAGCTGAGAGGTACTTTAAACTCATCTCAGTATACTTTTAAAATTAGGAAACTGAGGCACAACACAGGGAAGTGACTCATTTCCCAACAACATGCTACAGTGGAGCCATGTTTTTACTACATATCCTGCTTCCAATATTAACTTCTATTTCCTTCAATAGTGTGCATGTTATTGCATTTTCTTTTCATCCACTGCCCCTCCTAGACCTGAGTCTGAAATGTTCACAAAACAAAGTTTAATATTACACCTATGAAAATCTCCCTGAAGAAGAAAAAAGTAATATTCCTTTCCCATTTCCTTCTGAAGCTGACTAAGAGACAAATGCATTTTTTTTGCATGACTTTCCCCTTTTATTCCAAATAAGGGATGACCTAGAAATTGCTTTAACTGGTGAAGAATTAATTTTGTCAAGAGTTGACAATTACATGATAAGCACATTAAGAAATGTGTCATGATTTTTCCTTTTTTCAATGATTCACTTACATGGGTTCAAATGGATATACCACAGAATTCCAGCATCTCAGAGACTGGAGGGACCACAAAGGTTGTCTAGCCCACACTGTACCTGAACAAGAATATAGTTGATAATCAATAACCATTTATTAAGAAGTAGTATTTGGGGGTGGCTAGATGGCGCAGTGGATAAAGCACCGGCCCTGGAGTCAGGAGTACCTGGGTTCAGATCCGGTCTCAGACATTTAATAATTACCTAGCTGTGTGGCCTTGGGCAAGCCACTTAACCCCATTTGCCTCGCAAAAAAAAAAAAAAAAAAAGCCTATTAAAAAAAAGTAGCATTGTGCTAAGCATTTGGGATACAAATAAGAAATAGAAAGATTGTCTTTGCCCTCAAAGAACTTACTATCTAATGGGGAAGACAATATACCAAAGGAAACTGAAAAAGTGGGGAAAAGGGAGACTTTGATACAAAGACATGTTGTTCAAGGAGTAACTGATGGAAAATGAAGAGTTAACTGGAAAACTCTTTTAGGAGGAGAGTATTGCTCCTCTCCTGCTCAGAGGAAAGAGAAAACTGGGAGTGTTGAGATGCTGAATATAAAACTTCAATTAATCTCTAGGATGATGAGATTTCAGATGTGCTTCTCCTGGGGAGGGCGATGAAGTTCCTAAGGTCAAAGTCAAGCAGGTAAGCCAATGGAAAATGAAGAGAACATTAGACAAAGAGTTACCTTGTCCTTTCTTGAATACTCCTGTGAGGAGAACTTACCTAAGGCAATCCATTCCACTGTGGACCACCCCTCAAAACTAGAAAGGTTTAGGATTTTAGGCGGATGTTTTGTTTTGTTTTACATTATTCCTAAATTTGCTTCTTTGTTCCTTTTACCAAATACTGTTTATTCTGCCTTCTAGAGCCAAAGAAAGCAAGACTGATCACTCTTCCAGGTGTCAGTTTTTCAAACAGTAAATCATATTTAATATTTTTAAGTCTTCTCTTCTTAGACTAAACATCCCTAGTACTCCATGATCTTCAGGAGCTTCACTATCTTGATCACCTTGCTACAGATGCTCTCCAGCTTTACTCTTTTTTTTCCTTTTGAGGCAATTAGGGTTAAGTGACTTGTCCAGGGTCTCATAGCAACTAGTAAGTTTCTGAAGCCAAATTTAAACTGATTCTACGGCCAATACTCAAACCACTGTGTCCCTCTCCAGTTTTTCAATGTCTTTCCTGAAATGTGGTTCTCAGAAATGAAAACAACATTCCAGATGTTGTCTCAGCAGGAGAGAGTACACAGGAACTAAGATTCATACAATAGCTCTGATGAAGGAACCCTCACAGAAATCATGTCTTTACTGTAGGAGGAGTTTCCAATGAAACCTATTATGTAAAATGTTCTCAGGCCAAAATAAACTCTTTAATCTAAGTGGACTTCTCACAGATTTTTTTCCAAGGGAATTGGATCAAAGCAGGAATATTTCCCAAGGGTCCATATTGAGTTTAAAAATAGACCTGCCACTGAAACTGCATGCCAATTCCAACTAACTCATACCACCATATGTAAATGTTCACTTCCATGCATAGAAATGTGGGACTTTTCTGTGAATAGAGATAGATTTAGAATGAAATCTTGAAAATCAGGCAATTGACCTATGAGAATTTAAATTGACCTCTGAGACCAATAGGTAACTGACCATAGGGTGGTCAGTTTATTGAATTAAAAATCACATAATAAAAATTACACAAGAATGTGGCACTCAACAATTTTAAAACTGTTTTCCTTATTGCATCTCTGTGACAATGACAGAACGAACATTAATACTGCCCCATTTTACAGATGAAGTAACTTATTAAGCTCTAAACAGGGGTCAAGCATTGTACTAGTGCTGGGGACTTATGCAAGCAAAAGAAAAATAGTCACTGCCTCTAGGGAACTTACATTCTAACAGAGGAAGAAGGGCATGTATTTGGCAGTAGAAAGAGAAGAAATGCAGAGAGTTAAGTTGAGGAGTGAGGGGCAGAAAGCATAGCTGGATCCCTGAAATCATGGTCCCTGAAGCAAGGGAACTAAGGTATAAATTATTTGAGAATGAGATACCTAGTCTAATACATTAAATTTTACATTTTTATAGATTTAACATTAGAGTTAATCTTGTTACATTGCTCCAAAGGATCTAGAAAACTGTGGAAGTTCTATTACTTTCTAGCTAGTTGACCTTGAGTAAGTCATTGGATAATTCTTGGCCTCAGATCTGTATCTCTAAGCTTCCTGAAAAATCACAGGGTATAATCCTGAAATCTCAGAGATCTGTAAAAATGATGGGGTTACTAAGTTCTTTCCAGGTTTGATATTCTGTGTTTTCATAATTTATCATTTATTTACAGTTTAGACATAGGTTCACTTTTAAACCTGTAAAGTTGAAGTAGAGCATGATTATGCCCATTTTACAGATGAGAAAACTGAGTATAAAAGAAATTAAGTGACTTGCCTCAAGTTTACCTACCTAGTAAGTTGTTGAGCCATAAAGTCAGAATTTTCCTCTCTTCAGTTCACTCCTTAAGATACAATGTACAAACAAATGACATTGTGATTTTTAAATGTCTTTTACAATCAGGAGTTTAACTTAAGTGAAATGGGTGACCAGGGGACCTGAAGCTCTTGTTTTCTGTTTAGGTTAATGAGAAGGTTCCTACAATGCTGAAGGTTCCCTTTTAACTGGGAACAGTCATTTCTGATGGGCTGTGTTAGCTGGGGAAACGCAGTAGCAGACTGTCCTCTCAAGCCAGCGGGAGAGCTTAGCCATCAAGAACAAATTCCGCAGCAGGAAAGTTGAGGCAGATCAGCCAAAGGGAAGGGGGGGGGGGGGGGGGGGGGGTCAGATCAAGGAGAGACAGAAAAGCAGCAGAACTGAGCAGAAGCAGCAGCAGAAAGAAGAATAGAAAGGCAGAGCAACTGCAGAAAAAAAAAGGTAAGAGCAGAATTGACTGAAAGTCGGTCCCAGAAGCAGATAGTTTAGCAGCGGAATGGGGAGGTGAAAGGAAGGGAAACGGAAGGGGAGCCAGCCTTGGGGGTGTGCTAGGAAAAGCAAGGGGCCACATTACTGGTTATTAATCGCAGAAGGTAACTTTCCCAGACAGCCAGCTGTTTAACAAAATAAGGCATTCGGGAAACTATGCATTAGCCATGAACAAAGAGTGAGAAAGAAAAAAGCCTTCAGGCTGGGGACTTTGAAGGAAAAAGATACAGCTGTGTGGGTTCAGGCTGAAATTGATTGGAAGAGGACAAGGAGAGAGTCATATAAATTTCCTTTTGGTCCCAGCCATTGTTTGTGTTGATTGATCCCCAGAACTGCAAATACAATATTTTATCCCCTTGAGGGAAATGTCGGCTATGACAACCGCTTCATTTCTTTTTTGTAGCCCCTGACTGCCCTATCCTTTATTGTCTTGATGTTCATTTCCTCTTCCTACTCCCCCCAAGCTGATGTGAGTTGGAGGGAACTGGCTCTCGTTTTTTTACCTTTCCTTGTCATCCCTGATGTAGAGTAAAGAATAGCTCAAAGACTCCAGAAGCTGAGGTAAAAACTGCAGTCCAGTCCTTTGTAAAGGTAACAGAATTAAACATTGAGTACCTCGACTCTCAAGGCATGTCAAGAATCTATTGAGAAGACTTCTAGAGAAAAGGGGAGTACCTGACATTAGGTCATCTCTGAGTTAAGCATTAAAGTCAGGAAGGGACATACCACAGGGTCTCTAGGATGGTGGTAGTTCTTATGCAGATGAAAAACTGATTGCAAATGGTAATAGAATTTCTAGCTGAGCTGCTCATCAAAGGATTTTTCCTTTTGCAAAATGGACCTCAGAAAGATCTATTATGCCTTGATGGTTCCTTTCAAACATGTTTGCCCCCTCCTCCTCCATTTCTTCCTCCTCAAAGGACCATCCATAATCAGGAGTTTCATCTCCAAATACAAAGGGTGCCGATGATAGTATTAGATAAGTAGCTGTGTGGTCCATTTTTGTATAGGGCCATACATTAGGACTGGCAGACAGCACAGCATGGTGGAAATGAATACTGAGCATGGAATCAAAAAGACTTGATAGGAAAGCTAATTCTTATTAGCTCCATGACCTTGAGTGGATTCATTCCATTTTCTGAGCCTTGATTTCCTCATCTAAAAAAAAGGGAGAAATTGGGTTATTGAAGGGATTAAGAGACATAATAAATATGGAAGTTTGTAAAATATAGTTATATGACACCTGGAGGAAACTTCCTGTACCAAAGCAGATAGGCACCTTCTTTACAGTTTCTAGTTTTAACAGAGTTGTGCAGAACAAATGTCAATCTCAAATGGAAACAGAGCCTCTAGACTCTACACAGGGCAGCCAGGTGACTCAATGGATAGAACACTGGACTTGAAATCAGGAAGACTCATATTCATGAGTTCAAATATAGTTTAAAACTTACTTGCTGTGTTACCCTGGGCAAGTCACTTCACTCTACCTCAATTTCCTCACCTGTAAAATGAGCTGGAGAAGAAAATGGCAAACCAGTCCAGTATCTTTGTCAAGAAAATTCCAAATGGGATCATGGAGAGTTAGACACAAATGAAATATAGGAACAAGAGAATATACAGAAGGATTCCTATGGATTCTATATCATTTCAGGGTTTTATTTTGGTAAATATTTGCCAGTTACATTTTCATCTTATTCAGGCTGCACTGAAGCAGAAGGGAAATTTGTCACCAAGTAGAAGGGAAGGAAGTGAAGGAGAAATTCTGTTCAGATATGAAAGACTATGCAAAACTATAAAGAGACAGAACAGGGTCTGAGAAAGAGGTTTGAAGTCTCATAGACCCTAAAGAAATATTTGCTGAATTAAATTGGATGAGAACTGGAGAAAGCCAAGATAGCATCACTGTTTAAAGTGGCAGATCTACCCAAAATATAATCCTATCAGCTAAGACAGGATTGAGATCACTTCCACCTCTAGGTGCTATAATTCTATTAAACGTCAATTTAAAATGTCTAAGCATAGCTGATTGTACTCGCTATGAAAAATGAATAATATATTTTTAAGGCAGGCTAGGTGACATAGTGGATAGAGTATTAGACTTTGAGTCAAAAAGACCTGAAGGTGAATCCTGGCTAAGACACTTTCAAGTTATATGACCCTGGGCAAATTACTTAACCTGATTCAGTCTCAGTTTCTTCATCTGTAAAACAGGGATAATAATAGCAGCTATCTCAAAGAATCATTGTGAGGATTAAAGGAAATAACACGAAGAATTCTTCATAAAACTGAAAGCAATACATAAGTAGATAAAGTATATATTATATGTTTGTTTTAGCTTTACAAATATTATTATTAATTACATTAGTGTTGTAAAATATGATAGATAGTTTGGTGTCCTCCAGGATGCTTGTCTTGGGCTCTCATTCCTTCTCTCTTTATATGTTGTGTTGGTCATTTCATCAACTACCATGGGCTAATTTATTTATCATGTCTGTTCCAATAACTCCCTGATCTACACATTCAGCCTTCATCCTGCCTGAGCTATAGTCCTCAATGACCAACTGCCAGTAAGGCATTATTACCTGGATGTCTGATAAGAATCTGATACTCAACATAACTAAAAGGGAATAACTTCTTTTTCATTGGAAAAAAAAAAACACCCACCCTTCTTAACTTCCTTCATTTGGTAAAAAGTACTACCATTTTTCTAGTCACCTAACACCATAACTTTGTAACAATATTCAATTTTCTACTCTTTTTCACTTTCAGTAATTAATCTGTTGCCAGATCTTGCCCATTATTTCTCCATATCATCCATTATATCCATCCCTTTTACCTCACACTTTAGATCCTCTTCATTTCTCACCTGAATTCTTAGAGAATCTGGTTTCAAATTCCATTCCTAATACTCACTCCTTATGTGAACTTGGTTAAATCATTTAACCTCAATTTTCTCATCTTAAAAAAATAACTAAAAATTAAAGTAGATTCCTATTTGGTGTCTTCTTGCTCTGATCTATTATTCAATAATCTAATAACCCTTTCAGGTAAGAATTGCAATGTTATGATATTCAATTCAATTTCACAAACATTTGTTAAGTGCTTACTCTTGGCAAAGCTATGCTAGATGGTGAGAATACAACATAAAAAAGAAAAAGATTCCCCTACCCTCAAGGATCTTTCATTTTAATGGGGTTAGAGACTTGTGATAATATATATATATATATATATATATATATATATATATATATATATACAGTTAAGAAGAATTAGATCTAAGAATCCCAAGGTTTTTGATTCTGAAACAAATAGATTTCTCTCTTATACTACTCCTGTTTTTAACCCTTGAGGGAACTATCTTTTCATTTTTTATCACCAGTACCTAGCACAATCTCTAGCACATTTTCTGCACTGAACAAATTCTTATTTAATGGTTGAAATGGTTTCCTTACTTTCCTTGTGCTTGATGAGGAGAGCTTGTGTTTGCTGTCTAAGGTGGTTTCTAGCCACTTTGGTCTCATTGTTGCAATAGAAGCTGCTTTCTCTTGGTCAGAGTTCTTGAGGAAATTGAATAGTCGCAGTTACCATTTTTTCCATTTCCTATTTTTCAAGATTACTCTTTGTTTGAACAGTCCAAGTTGCAGCTGTTGCACCTGTTATCATGTCAAGTTTTATTCTAATTAATCAATAATCTGTCTGACTGACAGACAACTGAATCTAATATGAGGATAAACTCCATTTGATTTTCTCAATATATATGATATTCAGTGCTTACCAATTCCATTACCTCCCAACTCTCTTCATGAAAAAAATATTCATGATCTTTAGGTGTGAAGCCTCTGAACATCCTACAAGTCTTTTTTGCCTTTTTTTTGCTTCTTAAATCTGAGACACATTTGCCAACAAATTTCATCATGGTATCTTGAGCCAACTTTAACATTTATTTACTGGGAATCAAAATGTCTGTTGGCTTAGATTAATGCTTCTTTTCAAATTCTCAGTAAAATTTCTCTCTCTCTTCATTCTCTTACACAGAGTAAAGTATTAGTTACAAATCATATCTTTCTCCAAGTACTAACCAAGCTGAGGACATAAAGTCTCATTATAATATTTACATCATTATATTAAATGGTCACATCAATACATTAAATAAAGGAAAATTGTAAATGGCCATTAGTCCTAATAGTCCCTAGTATTTCAATAGGCTTGGTGAAGGAATGGTGAAAAAAAAGGCTAGAGGATGCTGGGAAAAAAGCATAATTTTTTAACCATCTATTACATTAACTTAACTAATGGCACTCTTTGTCTAATTATAAATCAATTGCCAGATTATTAGAAGAACTGAATCATCCATATTTACATTCTTCTAGTGGATAAAAGCAAAAAAAAAATGAACTTCTCCTTGGAGAGGCAAATAAAGAAGTTGCCAAAATTTGTTTAATCATATTCCTCAAGGCAATGTAAAACATTATACAATGGGATATTTGTTCATCCCATTTTATAGTACTCATGATCAGCATAAGCAAAAACATTATAGCAATGATGTTTTCAATTTGTTACTAATATAAGCCCTTAAACTTAGACTTATCATATTCTGTCCCAGATGTTACTTTGAAAAATCAATTTTAACATCTGACAAAACAAACTTTATCAATGGGATGCCTTACCTACATACACAGGGATTTCTTACTTCACTCTGCATGAGTTTGAATGAGAAATCCCAGGTTTCTCTGAAACCTTCCCTTTTTTTTCATTTCATAATGTAATTACAGCTTTATTGTATTCTATTACATTTTTATGCCATCATTTATTTGATGATTTTACAACTATTGAGTACCCCATTAGTTTCCAGGACTTTGCTGTCACTAAAAGAACTGCTACAAATATTTTTATACATGTGGATCCTCTTCCTCTTTCTTTGATCTTTTTTGGAGATAGGCTTAATAATGAAATCTCTGGTTCAGTAGACACATATAGTTTAGTGATTTGGGGGGGCACAGTTCCAAATTCCCTTCCAGAATAGTCAGACCAGTTCAGTTTTGTCAATAATGCATCATTAAAGAGATTTTGCTAGATGGTGCAGTGGATAGAGTGCCAGATTTGGAGTCAGGAGGACCTGAATTCAAATCTTACCTCAGGCACTTAATAATAATTACCTAGAGTCAATGTGACTCTGGGCAAGTCACGTTGCCTTGCAAAAATAAAAACAAAAAATAATGCATCATTATTCAGTAAAACATTTAACATATTCTCTCATTTAATACTTATAGACAAATATGAACCATGTATATTAAGTGACAGCAGTTACATGGATTTGGCACTAGATGACTTGAACCCAAGAGTGAGTAGTTATTAAAGGATGAATATCAACTTGGAGTTTTCTAAAGGAATGCCCCAGAGATTTGTCTTTGGTCCTTCACTATTCTCTATTTTTATCAATCTTTGGTATTGACAGATGAGCCAAAGAGGGAAAGAATAACTAATCTATTGGATACAGTCAGGATTGAAACATCAAATCATATTAGAGCAATGACCCAAATAATTAAGTGATAAATGAAAAGTCCTATTAGGCCTGAGTTTAGGAAAAAAAACAACTTCTGGTTGGGGAAGGCATGATTTGACAAGAACTTGGTTAAAAAAGGTCTAGGGGTTTTAGTGAATTCCAAGTGTATGATAAGTCAATAATATGAAATGTCAGCTAAAAAACTAATGTGACCATAGGCTACATTGTTAGAAATGCAGTATTTAGAACAAGGGATGTCTGCCCTATATTCTGCCCTCCTCAGCTCACATATTTATCATTGGGTTCAATTCTGGTTGTTATGTTTTGGGAAGGGCAATGACAAACAGATATATTGTCAGAGGATGACCAGGATAGGGGGAAAAAGTATCAGAATCGGGGCAGCTAGGTGGTGCAGTGGATAAAGCACCAGCCCTGGTGTCAGAGAACCTGAGTTCAAATCCTACCTCAGACACTTAATAATTACCTAACTGTGAGGCCTTGGGCAAGCCACTTAACCCCATTGCCTTGCAAAAATTGGAAAAAAGAAGTATCAGAATCAATTAACATTTATTAAATTCTTTCTGTTTGCCAGTTATTGTTCTGAGAGTTGGAAGTTCAGTTAAAGAACATTGGAAACATTTGTTCTCAAGAAGAGATTTAGGAGGATCATATATAATAGCTGATTTTAAGTATTTGAAGAGCTGTCATGGGGAAGACAGAGATCTATGCATATTCTGCTGGGTCTGGGGTATAGAACTAAGAGCAATTGGTAGAATATTCAGGAATGCAGATTTTAACTCAATGTAAAGAATAACATTCTAACAGCTACAGCAGTTCAAGAGTGGAATGTGCTGCCTCCTTGGGAGGTAGCGAATTTCACTTTAAGGATATTTTTGAGATTGGATGACCACTTGCCAGGAATGTACTAAAAGACATTTTAGGTATGGTTTGCATTCCTGAGGTCTAATGCAGCTCAAGAATCAAGGGTTTTGTGTTAACCCCCATTCTTATTCCCTCACCCCAAAAGATCTAGTTTTCAATGGGTTATGTTATGTAAATAACCAATCCTGTTTTTCCATTGCTGCCCTTCCTCCAAGAAATGCAGATTAACTGAGGTCTGCATCTTTTTCTCTGGTTCTGTCAGAAATGTTATCAGTCTTTAGCAAGAGCAAAGCCTCCAGCAAGAGATGTAAACTTAATTAGAAATTTCAACTTCAAATACAGTTTAGTTTGTCTATATTGAAGAGTGGTTTGGGGGATATTAAACAAACAAACAGAAAGCTTTTACATTTTAGAAACTGACTGTTCTTTTTTTCAAGCCAACATTGAACAGAGAATTTTAGATCAGAGAAGGAAAAAAACTTTAGAAATCATCTAGTCGAACCTACTTCTATTACACTGATCTGGGCAAATAGCTAATTAGTGGTAAGGTTAGGAGTAGTACCTTACTATTAAAGATGTTTTCTCCCTAAGTAGTGGTGATGAATTAAATGAGATAATATTTGCAAAGTGCTTTGCAAATCTAAATGAATGATGATGCTGATGATGTGAGGATCATGCAATGATGATGATGATGATGACTATGGGCATAGCACTTTTCTTTAAATATTGTAGGATTCTGAAGCTAAATCTTCTTTGGAAAATGGGCTTTTATCTTGGGCAAGCAAATTTTCCTCATTTCCTGTATACTAAGAAAAATGACTGGGCCTCTTCCTGTTGAACTAATTTAGCTAAATTAAATACTGTAAACAGTTAAGTCTTTTTTTTTTAATGTGCAAAGTACATATGGACACAAAATAAAGAATTAAACAATCCCTTACCTCAAAGCTTGAATAATATTCTAAATATGGGTTATAATACATAATGTAATAAATAATAATAAATGTAATAATATTAGCCATATTTATTACAAGGATTTGATTATTTTCTTTTCAGTAAGAGGAGGGAGAGAGAATAAATGCATTTTGATGGGGAAAATAATTTTAAAATCTATCAATATATGTTAATATGAGGAGATAGAAACAGAGCGAGAGATAAAGAATTAACAGTTGAGGTGTGAAGATCAAGGCTTACAGAGAAGATCGTAACTAAACTGGTGCTGAAACAATATAAAGAAGCAAGAATAGAAGGGAGTATCTATCAGGAATGGTGGACAATGTGTTCTTTATATATGGAATATGTATGTATGATTGTATTAGCGAGACCATCATCATGGAAGGCAAGTCCAAAATACCAAAGTAATCCTTGATTTATAGTCAAGTGCCCTTGCTGGACAGCTTTGAAAGCAGTAAAAATCAAATCTTCATATGAACATCATTATTAATAAGATCATCTATTATATTAACAAATAATATATGCCAATAAAGGAGATTCTACCTCCTTGGAGGTCTTCAAACAGAAGCATGTCAGATATCTTGTAGTGGGAATTCCTTTCATGTTGGTTACACTAGGTATCTGTTAAAGTCTCTTCCAACTCTCAAATCCTATGATAAATAAAATATTAATAATAATAATAATAATAATATGTATATAAATGCTTATTTTTAAAAAAGTATTTCACTTGGCCTTGGCAGCTCACTGGCAAAGCAGATTAAGTTCTAAACCTTGAGCCAGGAAGACCTAAGTTCAAATCCAGTCTCAAACATTTACTAATGTCTTGACAAATCTTTTAACTTGTCTTCCTCAGTTACCTCCCTGGGTTGTGATGAGGATTAAATGAGATCAATTTTTAAAGTTGTGTAAATATAATTCCTGAGCCATAATAGGTCCTTAATAAATGCCTGTCTCTTTGTCCACACACTATGTAAATTGAACCTCACCAAAGTCCTGGGAGCTAGATAATGAAATTTTTATCATCCTCATTTTAAAGATGAGGAAACTGAGACTTAGGCTGTTTTGTTCTAGGTCACATAACCAGTCAGTAAATTAAATGAATTAAAGGAGGTAATATTTCTAAAGTTCTTCACAAATCTAAATGCATTATACTATTAATGATGATGATGGTGATAAATATTGTGTGATTCTGAAGTTAAATCTTATTTGGAAAATGGAGTTTTATCTTGAGCAAGTGAATTTTCTTCATTACCTGTAGACCAAGAACAGTGACCTTCCTGTTGAACCAGTTCATCTAAATTAAATATTGTAAATAATTAAGTCTTTTTTTATGTGGTAAGCTCTGTACTATGAACAGTGAACATAAAATAAAGTCAGTACAAGAGTCAGAATATAAACTGGTTCTTTTGAATCCCCATCCAAGAGGAAGGTTAGTAATCTATTGAAATCTAAGAAAATTTGCCAACCCCATTAAAGGAACACAGAAGACCAGAGTCAAGTGATCAAATTGTGACTCAAATCTCAGATAGAAAGAAGAACAGAAACAAATCACTGGCAGACAGGATAGGAATTCAGTGAAATATTCTGTTGTTCATAGTACTTTTTTTCCTTTCCCTGATTTCGACTTTCATTAAGACCTGACCAGTTCACATTGTGGGTTTTAGGAATGGTTGTAATATAGACAATCAATTAATGATCATCTCTACCTATAAAAACTTGAGATTTTCCCATGAAATTCTTTTTTTTTTTAATTTTTTTATTTTTATTGATGTTCTACTTTTCCCAAATACGTGTTATGAAAGGGTTTTTTTTTTACATTCATCTATATGCCTATGTATATTTCTAAGTTACAAAATTTCCTTGTGGAAGGTGGCTCCCTTCCCCCCCTCCCCTCAGCAGCAGATAGGTTAATAGTGTATTTACACATTTGTGTTAAATATGTTTACTGGTTAGCCATTTTCAGTATGAGGAATTAGGATTAAGGGAAAGAAATACATAAGAGATTTTTTTTAAAAAAAAGCAAATGTAGTATTTCTCAAATTTTGAAAGTTTTGTTTTGTTTCATTTTTGTTTTTCTTCCTCTGGATGGGGGATAGCATTGTCCATAGCCGGTCTAATACAGTTGTCTTAGTTGTTTTTTTTTAATTAGCTTTTTTGCTAGGCAATGGGGTTAAGTGGCTTGCCCAAGGCCACACAGCTAGGTAATTATTAAGCATCTGAGGTCGAATTTGAACTCAGGTACTCCTGACTCCAGGGCCGGTGCTCTATCCACTGCTTCACCTAGCCACCCCTGTCTTAGCTTTCTGAACTGAGAAGAGCTGCTTCCATCAAGGTTGATAATTTCACAATGTTATTGTTAATGTGTACATTGTTCTCTTGATTCTGCTCCCTTCACTCAAAATCAGATCCTGTAATTTCTTCCATGTTTCTCTAGAGTTGGACCATTTATAGTTTCTTATAGAACAATAATATTCTATAATATTCATGTATCATAACTTATTTAAACATTCCCCAATTGATGGACATCCCCTCAATTTCCAATTCTTTGCCACTACAAAAAACGCTGCTATGAATATTTTGGAACAGTGGAGGACTTTTCCCATTTTTTTATAATTTCTTCTGGACATAGACCTAGGATTGGAATTGCTGGGTCAAAGGGTATGAACAGTTTTATTGCTCTTTGAGCATAGTTTCATATTGTTCTCCAGAATGGTCAGATCCATTCACAACTCTACCATGCATCACTGTCCCAATCCTCCCACAACCTCTCCAACACTGATCATTTTCCCTTTTTCTCATCTTAGCCAATCTGATAGGTGTAAGGTGATGCCTCTGAGTTCTTTCAATTTGCATTTCTCTAATCAATAATGATTTGGAGTATTTTTATATGATTATACATAACTTTAATTTCTTCATTTGAAACCTGACTATTCATATCCTTTGACCATTTATCAATTGGGGAATGACTTCCAACTTTATATATTTGATGCAGTTCTCTATATATTTTAGAAATGAGACCCTTGTCAGAACTTCTAGTTGTGAAGATTGTTTCCCAGCTTTCTGCTTTCCTTCTAATTTTGGTATCATTGATTTTATTAGTGCATAAACTTTTTTAATATAGTCAAAATCATTTATTTTGCAATTTATAATGTGCTCTAATTCTTGTTTGGTGGTAAATTTGTCCCTTTTCCATAGATCAGATAGAGAATTTCTTAATCTATTAATTTATCTATGGTGTCACCCTTTATGTTTAAATCTTGTACCCATTTTGACCTTATTTTGGTATAGGGTGTGAGATGTGGCTCTAGGTCTTGTTTTTGCCATACTATTTTCCAGTTTTCCCAACAATTTTTGTCAAATAGTGAGTTCTTATCCCAGAGGCTGATGTCTTTGGGTTTGTCAAATAGTAGATTGCTATAGTTTCTATTTCTTTTGAACCTTTCCTAATCCACTGATACATTACTATATTTCTTAACCAGAACGAGGTAGTTTTGATGACTGCCACTTTATAATATAGTTTTAGATCAGGTAGAGCTAGGCCACCTTCCTTTACCTTTTTTTTATCAGATCCCTTGCTATTCTTAATTTTTTGTTGGTCCAGATGAATTTTGTTACAATTTTTTTTAACTTGGTAAAGTAATTATTTGGTAGTTGAGTGGTATGACACTGTATAAGTAATTTAATTTGGGTAGAATTGTGATTTTTATTATGTTAGCTCATCTAATCATGAACAATTGACATTTTCCAGTTATTTAGATCTGACTTTATTTGGATGAGAAGTGCTTTATACTTGTATTCATACAGTTTCTAGGTTTGTCTTGGGAGGTAAATTCCCAAGTATTTAACATTGTCTTTAGTTATTTTAAATGGAATTTCTCTTTCTATCTCTTGCTTTTGGGCTTTGTTGTACATATATAAAAATTCTGATGATTTATGTTGATTTATTTCATATCCTGCTACTTTGCTGAATTTGTTAATTATTTCAAGGAGTTTTTTTTAGATAATTTTCTTGGGTTCTCTAACTATACCATCATATCACCTGCAGAGTGAAAGCTTTGCTTCCTCATTGCCAATTCTGATTCCTTCAATTTCTTTTTTCTTCTCTTATTGCTACTGCTAGCATTTCTAAAACTATATTGACTAGAAACAGTGATAAGGGGGATCCTAGTTTCACCCCTGATTTTATTGGAAATGCTCCAAGTTTATCCCCATTACATATATTTGTTCATGGTTTTAGATAGATACTACTTATTATTTTAAAGAAAACTCCATTTATTCCTAAACTTTCTAGTGCTTTTAATAGGAATGATATATTTTATCAAAGGTTTTTGTAGAATCTGTTGAGCTAATCATATGATTTCTGTTAGTTTTGCTACCAATATGTTCAATTATGGTGAGTGTTTTCCTAATATTGAACCACTCCTACCTGCCTGGTATGAATTTTATTTAAATTATTTAAATTTTATTTAATATTTTTTGCATCAATATTCATTAGGGAGATTGGTCTATAATTTTCTTTTTTTCTATTTTGGTTCTGCCTGGTTGAGGAATCAGTACCAGATTGGTGTCATAAAAGGAATTTGGTTGAACTCCTTCCTCTCCTATTTTTAAAAAGAGTTTATGTAGGACAGTAATTAATTGTTCCTTAAATGTTTGGTAGAATTCACTTGTAATCTGACCCTGGAAGTTTTTTCTTAGGGAGTTTATTGATGATTTCTTCAACTTCTTTTTTCTGAAATGGAGTTATTAAGTATGTTATTTCCTCTTCTATGAATCTGGGCAGTTTGTATTTTTGTAAATATTCATCCATTTCATTCAGGTTATCAAATTTATTGACATACAGTTGGGCAAAGTAGCTCCAAATTATCCCTGTAATTTCTTCCTCATTTGTGGTTAGTTCACCCTTTTCATTTTTGATACTGGAAATTTGGTTGTCTTATTTCTTTTATTTAATCAGATTAACCAAAGATTTATCTATTTTATTGTCTTTTTCATAAAACCAACTCTTAGTTGGTTTTATATATGATTTATATATGATTTTCTTGCTTTCAATTTTATTAATCTCTCTCCCTTGATTTTCAGAATTTCAAATTTAGTATTTAATTGGGGATCTTTTATTTGTTCTTTTTCTAGCTTCTTTAGGTGCATACCCAATTCATTGATCTCTACTTTCTCTATTTTATTCATAAAATCATTTATAGATATAAAGTTTCTTCTCAAAACTACCTTGGCTACATTTTATAATAAAATTCTGAAAATATGCATTTAGCATTGCATGTATTACATTTTGGGTTTTGGGTTAGTATTGTTCCAGTTGTCCAAGGATCCCCATGTGGTTCTACTCAATTTTTCACATCTCTCCATCTTCTTCACAAGACGAGCATGAATAATAGGACAGAAAGGGAAAATGACAAATGTTGGAGGGAATTTGGGAAAATGAGGCTTTAATGCACTGTTGGAGAAACTGTGAAATGATTCAACCATTCTCTAGAGCAATTTGAAACTGCCCAAAGAGCTAAAACCCATGCCTACTCTTTGATCTAGTAATGGCACTACTAGGTCTACATTCCAGAAGAGATGAAAAACAGGAAGGAAAAGGACCTATATGTATAAGGTTTTTGTTAGCAGCTCTTTTGTGTTGGCAAGAAATTGAAAATTAGGGGGATGCCCATCAACTGTAGTATGACTGAACAAATTTTGACATGTGATTGTAATGGATACTGTTATATGAAATGACAAATAGGATATTCTCAGTAAAACTTGGACTTACATGAGCTGATAAAATATGAAAAGTACTGTATATAAAATAACAGCAATATTGTGGGATGATCGGCTGGGTATGACAACTTTTTTCAGCAGTGCTGGTGACCCAAGACAACTCTTTTAGTATTTAAGATAAAGAATGCCATCCCCAGAGAGAACTTATGTATCTGAAAACAGATTGGAGTATACTTTTTAAAATATATATAATAAGTATACTTATTTTTCTTAAGTTTTCTTTGGGGGGAGTTTTTTTTCACAAAATGATTATTATGAAAATGCTTTGCATGATTATACATTTTTAACATTGCTTTCTCAATGAGGGGGATGGGGTGGGAAGAATGGAGAGAATTTCAAATCAAAGTTTTAAAAATGAATGTTAAAACTTATTTTTATATGTAACCAGGGAAAAATAAAATAAATATTTTTAAAATATCAAAAACAAAAACAAGATGAGCATGAAATATTTGTCAGATGTTTCATGTATGCTATGTATTTACAATATGCTTGATCTACTTATATAGTAACTCATTTAAAAAATCAATGAAGTTAGTCTAGTATAATGTCTTTGATAAAACCATAGTGGCTTTGAGAGATCACTGTTTCCCTTTTTTATATATTCATAAAACCTTCCTTTAATATGTTATTGCATTTTGCCAAAGTTATATAAAAGCAGAATAACTATCTTATAATTTGGATATTCCAACCTCTTTCCATTTAAAAAAAATCTGGATAACATCTGTGCTCAATATATTTAACATGGTATAATTCATAATTAACTTCTCTCCTATATCTAATGCCATAGATACTCATTTGCTTTCCACAAATTTTCAAAGCTCACTAATAGAAATTCAACAAACATATATTATAGTTCTTTCAGTCCCCTAATATAATTTGTCTGGTTCTACTATCTTGAATTTGTGGAAAATGATTAAATGATATGGAGTGACTTTAGAAAGAACAGTTTCAGGAAATACATAGAGGCAGAAACCAAATTGCAAATGTTTTAGGAATTTTAGGAAATTGTGGAAACATTTGTTGTAAACAGTTTTTTTTTAAAGAAGTTCAACCATAAAAGGAAGGAAAGGGATGAGAGACTTGTTGGACAGGGAAAAAGTAAAATTTTTTTTTAGGAGGCAGAGAATATAATTCTAGATAAATAACAAGGAAAGACAGTGGGGAAGGAAGAGGAGGTGATAGAAAATTGAATCAAGGATGATAGCTGTAGTGAGGAGTAAGGATATCTCTTCTGTAACCAGAGGAAAAGAGGAAAAGTGTGAGTGAGGACTACATTGAGCATGGCCAGGTGTGCAGGGACATCAAAGTAAGTGTTCATATTGGTCTTTGCTCTAATACCAACGACCAATGGCAATACTTCTCCTATATATGTTGGCACATCTTACTTTTTTTGCCATATATGCATTTCTAAGATGATGCTCAAAATGTAATCTGTTCCAATGTATGTATTAGGCTCATTTTAATGTCTTTCTCTTACCCGATGGAGGATGAGGTCACTTTAGATTCTGCCCTAGTTTCCTATCCCCAAGCATGAAATCACTTGCTAGTAACCAGTCCTCTGTGTTCTGTACCTTACTTATTTTAATTGAAGTCTTGTGCCATTTATTAGATGGATTCCCACAAGAAAATTCAACTGTACTTTTTCATTATTAAAAATCCATTTACATTTCTAGCTCTTAGCAACTTTATTTTTCCAAGGTAAATGTATTGAAATTATTGTCCAAATTTGATTAGTGCTAATAATAGCTTTTTATTAAACTCAGAATTGCCAAGATACTGCATATAGCATAGATATTGCATGGCTCCTGCCATCAATCAAGAAACAATTTAAAAAGCTGGAATTTGGAATGGATCTGACTGGAGGACAGATTTGTCAGATATATATATACAGGTCAGTCATTGAAATGATCCCTTCTGTTCTTAAACTTTTCTGGGGCATTTTTTAATTTAAGGGGTTTTTTGATTTTTGATTTTAAGGCAACAGGTTAAGTGACTTGCCCCAGGTCACACAGCTAGGCAATTATTAAGTGTCTGTGTCTGGATTTTAACTCAGGTCCTCCTGACTTTAGGGCTGGTGTTCTATTCACTGTACCACCTAGTTACTCCTAGGGCACTTTTAAAAATAATCATTGATGTGGTGTAGGAGTAACCCCAAACCCTCAACTGAAAGGTTATTTTTTTTTAGGTTTTTGCAAGGCAAATGGGGTTAAGTGGCTTGCCTAAGGCCACACAGCTAGGTAATTATTAAGTGTCTGAGACCGGATTTGAATCCAGGTACTCCTGACTCCAGGGCCGGTGCTTCATCCACTGTGCCACCTAGCTGCCCCAAAAGGTTATTTTTGCATGGCCATCAGACCCTGTGCTGCTCCTTTCTGCTCCATTACTAGTATAATGCAAGAAGAGAGCTTTTCATCAAAATCTCTCAATCAATAGCCTTTCAGACACCATAGAGAATTGGTGCAAAATGCACAGGATTTGGAATTTGCAGACCCAGGGTCAAAACTTAACTCTATAACTTAGTAGTTTTTTTTTTCCCCCCTTAACTTTGCTTAGTCTCAGTTTTTACATCTAGGAACTAGGAATGATAATAACTGACCTGTCTATTTCCTAGGGTATCTTTGAAGTTGAAATAAATGGGTTTTTGCCTGTAATCCTCATAATCACATTACATAAAGTACTGATATAATCTGTCTACTTACACTTTAGGCCATCCATGAATCGAAACAAAAGTTGTTTTTCTGCTACTCTCTACCTACTCTCAGAATAGTGTCAAGAATTAGTTTGTGCATTTTGAGAGGGATGTTTAGAACATACACTAAACATGAGTAGAATGTTGTTTATAAAACTCTGAACCATGGGAAAGTTGGAATCACTAAAGGATCTTTGGAATTTTCCAAAGAATTCAGCCTGTTCTTTCCCTCTTCTTCAATTCATTCAATTGTACTATAGGTGCCAAATATACATACTGATAAACAAATTCCATGAGTTTTCTTTCCAGATCTATCTTGTAATCAGGATAAAAGATATTCTTCATATATCTGCTTTTTTTCTCCAGTATTGGTCAAGTCAAACTTTTCTGAGCAATTACAGGTCTGCTCTAGGAGTGTCTGCACTATTTCTGGGATGGATATAATAAACACAACGTTATCTTCAGTCTAGAGCAGAAACAGATACCTGTACCTGCAAAGTGACTTAAAAAAACTAAAAATTCACATTATCTATGTTGTATTATATTTTTAATTTCTTTTTAAAGAATTTTCCAGTTACATTTTAATCTGGTTTAATCTGGTTAATAATGCACTCTAGAATTGTGCAATGATCTCATGGCTTGCAGGCTGTAAGTTTGACTTCTCTGATCTAGAGGACCTCACCATCCACAGAGAATCTTTCTTCAACTTGGACTCTGTGATAGACCTCTGGCAACACAGAAAAGAAAACCTTTGATGAGGATGCATCTTCCTATTTTTTTTTGTTTCATTTGATGCAGAGAGTCAATGAACAAGGTTATTTCTGAAGTTCTTTGATTATATGGATGGCAAACAACTTTGAAAAGAATATTTAAGGTGGCATTTTGCAAAATAATTGCTTTTTTCACAATGAACAAAATATTCTCATCGAAATATCCTTGATTTGTGTACATATCCCTTGCTCAAAGAGTTTATATAGATGGGAGACAAAAAAATATTGGTTGGTAGTTGTTGTTTTCTCTCTTTTTTTTTTTAACTAGCAAGGTACAAGATTTTTTTCCATGATTTTGGTATTTACCCCTCTTCTGGACAATTTGCATATCCATACCTCAGCCCTAATAATTTTTTTTCCTCCAACATGGATCTCATACACACACACACACACACACACACACACACACACACACACACAGAGTCATACAAGAGTGTGATTGCCTTTTCTATTTCTATTTTTGTGCTCCTTAAAATTAATTCTTCTTTCCCTACAAGTGTATCTTGAACTGTAATATTAGGTCCCAAGTAAGGTGGTTCTCAGTCCTTGAGGATAAAATCACTTTGTTGCTAATAATTCCAAATCTTTTCCATGTTTCTTTTCTTTTCTTTCCTCCTTCCATTTTTAATACCCTCTGAATAAATACTTTGAACTTCAAGGACTTTTCTTCTTTTTGATATGGTACTAGTCATAACTTCCCACTATCCTCTAGCAGATTTTATAAGTTGACTTATCAATCTGCATTTTGGCAATTTTAGAAGTGATATTGGATCTTTCCAAATCAATTTCCTCACTTTTGGTGATAAAAGTAACGTTATAATTCATTTCACATGAATGAGAAAGGTGCTTTGCGAAACTTAAAATGATAGAAGTGAGTTATTATTATTATTATTAACATTCTAAGATGTAGACCTCTACTGCAACTTACTACCCTGACTTGTGGGCTAATACATGTTTAAGCAGAAATTGAATACCTGTTCACTGGAAATGGGTCCTTGCTTCAGGAAATATTTAATACTCAATAAACATTTATTAAGTTGACAGGCTTTGGGCAAAGTACTGGATGCCAAGAGACACTAGAGACAGGCCCTGACTTTTTGGAGCTCATAATCTAGTGGGGGAAATGATAAGCAAATGGTTGGACTAGAGCATTTCAAAAACCACTCACTTGAAAATTCATGATTCTATAATTTTAAAAAAGTTTTAAAGAGATAAGTTTGTCTTAGAACAGAGAAGCTAATTGTTGCCTTTATTGTAGCTATCTGTATGTAGATATAGGATATAGTGCAAGGTATTAGTGAAACTTAACCTTCTCCCTTAATCTAGAGGAATGAATTTTTAAATGACTCCCACTAGAACCATATAAAACAATGTTAGATGATGAGAGATTGTGCCATCTTCATCCTTGTAAATTTTCATCATCAGGAATGATAATGAATTAGCTAATTAATATGTTGGAGTAATTCAGGGAGGGAAATGGATGGAATGATGTCTTGGTTTTCCAACCAAGGCTGTGTCTTATGCTCCTATTTATCCTCTAAAGTAATCACTATCATTGGTATGTATATAGGAAACATAAAGGATGATAGAATGAAATGTAGATAACAAATTAATAAATCTATAATACAGTTAACTTTTGAAAGCAAGTTATATCATTAGAGAAATTTATTTTTAAAACATCTGTTTCTGAAAATGTTTCTGAGTTGGGAATTAGTTTTTTAAGGTTAAAATATAGGAGTCTAAACCTGTGACCTTGATAAATTAAATACCACTTAAAAGAAATTTAGTAATAGTAAGTACAAGTTAACTCATACAGCTAAACCACAAACATACCAATCAGTTTAGCAAGGGGAAAAAAATGGCCTTGCCATAATGACTAACCATGAGTTGAATATATTAACAAATACACTTGGAAGTTAGATGGGAATCTTTCTTTATTTGTTAAAAAAAACTTACATTATCTTCCTCTCATTATTTAACTACTGTTTACCTTCTGTATGCTTATAGATGTATATATTATTTTCTCCATTTGAATTTAAGTTCTTTGCAAGTATTGATTATTTCACTCATTGTACACTGACATATTAAAAAACTCAAGAGATATAATTTCTGGGTAATTAATCATTTTCTTAATCATGCTAGCATATAATTAATAAAAGGGGTCAGTGACACTCTGGAATGCCAAAGTTTCTTCAAGACTTATATGCCCTTGAAAGAGTGAATGTTCCACAGGGTGGCAATCTACTTTGATGGGTTAATAAGTAACAAGAGAGAATGAATATTATAATAAAAGCAGACCTATTCCAATGAAAGGCTGGGTGAGTGACTTTGATCATGTCATTTACTTCCAAATCACCCCCAGCTTTGGGCAATCTAATCAAAGAATTTATCCCCACCCAAACTTGAATGGAACACAAGGGGTTCTGTCACCTAGGTGTTGTCTAAACTAGATTGAGGAGAAAATTAATCCAATCTCATTGTCAGCAATCTCTTTCAGATGTTATCTTGGCTTAATAGACAATACGTTTTAAGAAAGGAAAAATTGGGGCAGCTAGGTGGTGCAGTGGATACAGCACCCCAGCCCTGGAGTCAAGAGTACCTGAGTTCAAATGCAGCCTCAGACACTTAATAATTACCTAGCTGTTGTGTGGTCTTGGGAGTGAAGATGGCATAAAATAATATCTCTGTAGATACACAAGAAAATAAGCAGTAATCTGTTCTAGAGATGTGAGATATCTCATAGGGCAGACTCTGGACCAATCTCTGGAAGGGAGTTCAATATTTTTCCAGTTCTCTGTTGTAGAATTTTAAAGTCAAGACCTCCAAAAATCTCTAAAAGGATCATAGTGCAGAAAGATGCTACATTTTTTAGGTGTTTTTTTTTTTTTGCTAGGTAATGGGGTTGAGTAGCTTGCCCAAGGCCACACAGCTAGGTAATTATTAAGTGTCTGAGGCTGGATTTGAACTCAGGTACTCCTGACTCCAGAGCTGGTGCTTTATCCACTGTGCCACCTAGCCGCCCCTCAATGCCATTTTAGAAGAAAATTCAATTGCTTAAAAAGAAAATTGTCAAACAATAAGTATTGTGTGTTCTTATATTTTCTATATCTTTTTTTAGGTTTTTTTTTTTTGCAAGGCAAATGGGGTTAAGTGGCTTGCCCAAGGCCACACAGCTAGGTATTTATTAAGTGTCTGAGCCTGGATTTGAACCCAGGTACTCCTGGCTCCAGGGCCAGTGCTTTATCCACTGCGCCACCTAGCTGCCCCAAAATGCTACATTTTGCCTTACAATATAATCATCCCATATGCCCCATTCTGAGAGTATACCCTTGGAGAAATCTCCCTTAGGTAGGGAAAGGCAAAAAAAAATTCCCCTCTATATTAATACAACCCTTTCTCAACTTACGGAACTTTAGGATAAATCACCATAAAATATACACCCAGAAAACTAAGAAAGATTTTGCTTTTGCTTCCTATCCCCATTTGCATTTAACAATGACCTTTTCCTGGCAATTTTGTTTTAGTTTTTTTTAAACTTTCTATCCTCCTTTCAGCATAGAAACCAATACTGAAGGAAGAAGATGGTAAGGGGAAGAGAGGTGAAATGGAGAGAGGGAAAGAGGGAGAAGGCTAGAAGGAGAGTCAGACAGACAGACAGAGAGATGGGGGGCTGTGGAGAAACAGAGAGAGAGAGAGAGAGAGAGAGAGAGAGAGAGAACAGCAGTATCAGCTTCATGCATTCTTGATTCCAAATTGTCAAATTTCATTCTGGAAACATACATCAGAAATAAGGCAGTCAAACTGATTCAGGAATTAGACACAGAATTTTGCAATCAAGCCCAGGGTAACAGGACTGTACTGCTGATGTTGTAGTGGGTTTGGGGAACAAATAGCCCACTTCCAATTTAAATAAAAAATAGCCACCACAAAATGACATCCCTGAGATGAAAATGTACATATTTGTCATTCTGCGTAACTAGTCTTTCATTCTTTTTTTAAGTAGCATATAATTTTTACTTTGTTTTCTTCTCATTTGGATGGCAGGTGTCTATTCTAGCACCCTAGAAAACTTACATAAGCCAAGTTATAGCACACATTAAAATCCTAGCAGCGGTAGGGAAGCAGGAAATAGTTTCCAATGAATCCAGACAAAAACATTTCCAGACATGGGTTTTAATGTCTCTCTGAAAGGAGGCCAGATGTGTGAATCTAGTCAAAAGACTCGGGTTAGAACCATATCTTGGCCTGGTCCCCCCATCCAAACTGTATCCCTGGGAGTTCCTCCTACCTACCCTCTTCTCCCATCTGCTCCTATTGGGGAAGGATCATTGAGTTGACAATGATCTTTCCATCTTCAGGATACTCAGGTGACTTTTCTGTTGTGCCTCTCTTGTGCCTTTGCTCTTTTCTATTTTAATGATTCATATGTTACAGCCCTCTGTTAGATTGAAAGCTCCCTAGGGGCAGCTAGGTGGAGCAGTGGATAGAGAATGGCCCTGGAGTCAGGAGTACCTGAGTTTGGATCAGGCCTCAAACACTTAATAATTACCTAGCTGTGTGGCCTTGGGCAAGCCACTTAACCCCATTTGCCTTGCAAAAAAAAAAAAAAAAAAAACCTTAATAAAATAAAGTTTAAAAAAAAAAGATTGAAAGCTCCCTGAGGCCAAGATCCCTATCTTGGAAAAAGATTTTTAGAAAGAATTCTGGACCTGGGATTGAGAGACTTTTCATCAAATCCTAGCCCTTCAAGAACCATAATTCAAAACTTTATCACAATTATCACAATCCCCAATTACCATACTATCTTATATTTACATAAAATGCAGGGGAGGGAAGGGGCAGATGAAACCTCTAAAGCTGCTGCTTCTGCCATGGGGAACTGGGTAAGAAAGGAAAGAATGCATTGAAGTCATTCATTTGATACCTTCTGATTTTAATCATTTTTTATTAATTAAGTGATGAAATGTTGGCTCTACATTTCTAAAGGATTGCAGATGGTATTATTGTTTGATTGTTTCAGTTGTGCCCTACTCTTTGTGAAGGGCAACTGGAAAGGGGGTGCAGTTAGGAGGATGGGAGTTCAAATCCAACCTCAGACACTTTGCCACTTATTAGCTGTGTGACTATGGGCAAGTCACTTAACCCTGATTACCTCTCGTCCAGGGTCACCTCCAATTATCCTCATTCACTTTTGACCACTGAACCAGATGTCCCAGGAGGAGAAAGTGAGTCTGGTGACTTAGCACAACCTCCCTCACTCTAATCCAATTCAGGTTCTTATTGTGATATCACCTCCCCTGATGCTATAGTCTTCCTCCAAACAAAGGACAAAACACCATCACTTTTTGAGACCCCACTGGGGTTTTCTTGACAAAGAAACTGAGGGAAAATTAAATGACTTGCCCAAAGTCACAGTTACTAAGTGTCTGAGACCACATTTGAAATTAGGGAAATAAGTCTTCCTGCTTCCATCCTGATGCTCTTTACTTTGTGCCAACTGGCTGCCCTGCAGATGGCATAGGCTCCCACTAAATCTAGTACTCTGGAGCAAAGCTATTGTCATAGTTTCATTATTATAACCTACTTCTGCTCTGAAGTCATAGAATCATAGATTTAGAGCTGACCAATTGAAGCCAGTCCCTACATTTTAAAAGTTAAGTCCAAGATCAAACAGTAAGCTAGTCATTATCTGAGGTAGTATTTGAACTCAGAGATTCCAGACTCCAAGCCTAAAGCTCCATTCTCTTTGCTATCTGGTGCTTAGCTATTTCACCTCTCTGAGATTAGTTTTCCTCAGCTGAAAAAAAAAAAGAATCTAAAAATATCTCATCAAACAAAACAACCGAAAATTTTTTCTTAACATGTAATTGGAAAAATAAAATATAATTAAATAAAAAAACAAATAAAAATATATCCTCTCTTTACCTCTTGAGATTATTCTGAGGAAAACTTTTTTTAAAAAGTTAAATAAAGGGGTGACTAGGTGACACAGTGGATAGAGCATCAGTCCTGCAGTTAGGAGGACCTGAGTTCAAATCCAGTCTCAGACACTTAATATTACTTAGCTGTGTGACCTTGGGCACGTCACTTAATCCTATTACCTTGAAACCCCCCCCCAAAAGTTAAATAAATGAATATTTATTATCATTCATCTTTAATCTCCCCTTACCCTAGAATAATGCTTTACATCCATCAGGCACTTAAATAACTAGGAAATGGAATGAAATGGAAAGGTATGGAAGTCCAAGTTTACCAACACAGTTTCTCTACTCAAGAATCTTCAGTAGCTCCCCATGTCTACTCAGATAAAATATAAACTCCTCTTGGCACTTAAAGTCCTTCACAATGTGGTTTCAGCCTATCCTTCCAAGCATATTACTCCTCCCTCTCATGAATTTGACAGTTCAGTTAGACTGGAATTCTTGCTTTTTCCCTGTACACATATGCCATCTCCCAATTTTATGCTTTTGAGTGGGTCTTTGGTACCAACCCATGGTTGGAACATCTCTCATTTCTACCTCTTAGCATCACTAGCCTCTTCCATGTCTCGAGTCAAGTGTCAGTCTTTCTCTGTCTCCCTCCTAGTTGTTAGTGCCTGCCATGTTACTCTGCATTTTTTAATTGTTGTTTAATCTCTGTGCTGTATTGATCTTTCTGAAGAGGGGGGATTTTTTTTTCCACTATAGATAGAACATACTGGTTGTTGAGCCTGCTTCCAATTAAGATGTCTTTTGACTTTGTGAGAAAGAAAGGGGAGAGATTCTGAGGTGTGCCATGCAGCCTCACCTACCCAACCACTTTATATCCAGGGTTTTCACTTTTCTGGGTTCACATTGTCATACTGAGTGAAACATCTTCATCATCCTCTCTTGCAGGTGAATGGCATTGACCTTCGTGGAGCCTCCCATGAGCAGGCTGCAGCGGCCCTAAAGGGGGCAGGGCAGACGGTGACAATCATAGCACAATATCAACCTGAAGGTCAGTCTGGAACCCATCTTCTGAGTCTTTAATATGTGCACGCATGAGCATGTTCATCCCTAGTATGCTGTGTTATCACTAAGGATGTGTTCTTAACCATAACTGGAAAGGTATCAGTAATGGAAAACATGCCATTCAAATCTCAGGCACTGACATTTGCCTGTCTTTGCTACCTCTTTGCTTCCAGACATTTGGAAATATTTGCTTAAAAATAAGAATTTAATCAAATGGCACCTGGCATTAGTTTCATTATTTTATATTCATATCTCTTATAAGTATTATCTTGGTAATGGAAGCTATAAATACAGACAATTAAAGGGGCAGCTAGGTGGCACAATGGATAGAGCACTGGCCCTGGAGTCAGGAGGACCTGAGTCCAAATACAGCCTCAGACACTTAATAATTACCTAGCTGTGTGGCCTTGGGCAAGTCACTTAACCCCATTGCCTTGAAAAAAACTACAAAAAACACTTAAGCAATTAAGAATTAAATCACCCATGTTCTGGAAGAGATCTTCTCTCCTCTCTGTTTTCCTTTAACTATTTATGGCTAACTTGACTTATGGATGTGCACTCTTTTCTCTTACACTCTCCCACCCCTAGTTTTGGTTAATTATTGTTATTCTTCTTGTGCCTGCTGATGGAATTTGGAGTTACTCAAATTGTGGACTTTTCAAAATCTCTGTGTCTCTGACCAGAATGGTGTACAATGAGTTAAATGGGAAGAGAGGCATCATTCAGTAAATTACTTAGTAGTTCTAAAAAAAGGGGGTTAATCCTTGATTCATTCAATTTTATACAAGTCAACATATAAAGAGTATGAGAAAAGTGATTTCTGCTGTTAAGAAAATTGTTATTGTTCAGTTGTTTCAGTCTTGTACAACTCTTCATGACCCCATTTTAGAGGTTTTCTTTGCAGAGATACAAGAGTAGTTTGACATTTCCTTCTCCAACTCATTTTACAGATGAGGAAACTGAGACAAAGAGGGTTAAGTGATTTGCCCAAGATCAGGAAAACTTATCTTTGTGAGTTCAATCTAGTCTCATATACTTATTAACTATGTGATCCTAGGCAAGTCAATTAACCCCATTTTCCTCAGTTTTCTCATCTATAAAATGAACTAGAGAAGGAAATGGCAATCTCCAGTATCTTTATTAAGAATGTTAAGTCCCAGATAAACTCATAATTCAAAATGACTGAAAAACAACAAAACCAGTGATATATAACTACTGAATGTCTGAAGCTGAATTTGAACTTAGCTCTTCCTGACTCTAGGCCCAGGACCTTATCCACTGGGTCACCTAGCTGCCTTCAAGAAAATTGATTTGCTCCTATTTTACCCCAAGGCACTGGGGTGAAGGTGGGGAGATGGGGAGGGTGGGAACAATCTTCTTTAGTAAGTGGATGTGGCAGAGTGCTGATAAGAGAAAACAAGATGTCAGCATAGTGAGGTTTCCATGTACCTGGAGAGAGAATGCCTCCTTTCATCTTCTTTTCAACATCAAGAATTGTTAGCCTGCTGTGTGATATTGTGAGGTGGACATCCATTGCCTTGGGGCATCATGGACCCCTTCCTCTGCGACATAAATATAAATACCACAATAGAGGAGCTACATTTAAACAAAAATATTGGAATATATACTTTGTTGAGTTAGAAAAAAAATATTGTCTTTCAGAATAGTGAGGCAGCCCCCCTCTCCTCCTCCCCACCCCCAAACTAACTGGAAAAGAAGGGGGAAACACCATTACTCAGATACCTATTTGAAAAAAAACAAGAGACATTTTTTCCTACTCTACTCCATGAGATCTTCTCCTTTCTTCTCAGTTCACATGCCTAGCATCTAATGAAGCTGAGTGGCTGTAAAGTGTCCATGTTACAATGGCAAGCAAAGAGACCTGTGACAGTGCAATTTGATACATGAATTGTGCTTCAAAAAGAAGTCACGTCTTTTCTAGGCACTTCTGACATTTTCTGCATAGTTAGCTTTGTTCAGCTTTCAAATGTCTGTTTTTAGCAACACCCAAGGTGCAGGGTAAGTGCCTACTGAGTCTTTTCTCATGGTCCAAGAATTTCTCATTGTAGGATTCTATGAGCCGATAAGATAGTAAAGGCAGTAGGTAGCCTCCTGCCTGAATACCATCCCTCGCCCAAATGGAAGTCAAGAGAACTTGGGACAGTTGTGCAAATAACCTTGAACAGATATCGTTTCAGGCTTTATGGGTTACAACAAAGGACCAGTATGCCCTAGTTCTATCAGTTTACATCTTCATCCATCCTCTGATCTGCTGCTGCATTCCTTTAAGCAATCTGCTTAATTTGGGATGTAGTGCTATACTTTATCAGAAAGCTAATTTTCAGAACATGTCTTATAAGATCATCTAAACTGATTTTAAAAGAACCTCTGAAAAAAAAAGAAAAAACACAAACAAGAAATAAACAAAAAATTCCTCTTCATCCTCTCCCCTCCTCCCCCCCCAAAAGAATACAGATTGCTTGTGTGGCTTGCCTTTTTTGATTAGATAGTCATTTTAACAAAGCTCTGATTTGTCATTGTTTGAAATTTATGTAGAAATGTGGCTCAAGGCTTCCCTAAAGCCTAACGATTATTTTTTTCTTGGTGTTTTAATATTCACAATAGCATCAATTTAAATCATCTCATAAGGCAATCTATAACTTTTTTTTACTCTTTTAAAAAATATTTGTTTATTGATTTATCCAACTACATGTAATGGTAGTTGTTTAAAAAGATTTTATTTATTTTGAGTTTTACAATTTTCCCCCAATCTTACTTCCCTCCCCCTGCCCCCCCCCAACAGAAGGCAATTTGCCAGTCTTAACATTTTTTCCATGGTATACATTGATCCAAATTGAGTGTGATGAGAGAGAAATAATATCCCTAAGGAAGAAACAAAGTAAAAGAGATAGCAAGATTAGACAATAAGATATCAGGACAAACTAGAACTTTAAAAAAGAATGTTCCATAGGGCTAATCGTGCTTCTATTGGATATGTACTATTTGACATTTCCTGAAGGTCAGGCAAAGATGAGACTTTTGTTTTTCCCTACCTTCTTTACATCTATAATAAATAGGATAATAGTAAATCTGAAAAGACTGTAGAAGCTAATTGCCTCATTTCACCAAGGAAACTGAGACCTGGATAGGTTAAGTGCCTTGTCCAAGCTCACACAGCTAATCAAATCAAGTCAACAAACAATTAAGATCTTACTATGACATCTCAGGCATCAGGCTAAGCCCAGGGCATAAAAAGAATGATTAAAAAAATACAGTTTCTGCCATTAGGAACTCATATCCTAATGGAGGAAGGTAACAGGCAAGCAACTATATATCTACAAGTTATATTTTTTTACGGTCTAAATAGACAGTAAACTCAAAGGGAGGCTTTAGAAGGAATAGGGAGGGGGGTGAGACTGGAAAAGGTCCTTTGCAGAAAGTGGTCTTTGAACTGTGTCTTGAAGGAAGAAAAGGAAGTCAGGAGATGAAGTGAGAAGGGAGATCATTCCAGGAATTCCTTGGGGCATCATTGACCCCTTCCTCTGCAACATAAATATAAATAACAGTTAAAAAGTATTCATTGAGTAGAAGGGTGACAGGATCAAGCCTGGTACTTTGTCACTGAATGGAGGAGGGATTGAAATGAAGATGTACCAAGACAAGGAGACCAATTAGAGATTGCCTTGTAATATTTCTGATCAGGGATGATCAGGGCAGCGACTAGGGTGGTAACTGGGTGAGAGGAGAAAAAGAGGACCTATAAGAGTGATGTTGAGAAATTTGCCCACAGCCACCTGGTGAATATCAGAGATGGAATTTAAATATTTCAAGTCCAATACTTTGCATACCATGTCACCCCTGCTTTTCTAAAGGAGAGAAGCAGGAAGATATTTAACATAGATCACAATTTTATACCACAATCAATAAGAGTGACTGTGCTGATAGGTAACAGAACTGCCTTTATTACTCTCCAAAGAAATGCTTAACCTATTTTGGAGAGCATATTCATTTCATTTAAATTCAACTTCCTATTTCCAGAGGACCCATTTTATTTCAGTCTTGTTCAAAGAGAGATCATTATCAACCTAAATGATGATTGATGTACTGATTTCCCTGAAATTCAAGTGAAGCTAGTGAGCAGTGGGAAGAGTTCTCAGCTCCATAGATGGGCCAGGTGGAGAGAGACAGAAAGAGAGACAAAGATCCGGCAAGAGAGAAAGAAAGATAGAGGCAGAGGCAGAGACAGAGAGATAGAGAAGACAAAGATGGAGAGATAGAGACAAAGAAAGTGAAAGAGATAAAAAAGAGAGCAATTATGCTACCACTAAACACTTCTAACTCCAAAGGTGTCATCTGTATAGTAGTGAGATGCAGCCTCACTAATCTCCTGCAGAACTGACTGGTAATGATAAATCAGTAGACACATATTTATTAAGTACATTCTAGATACTGGGGAAATAGCCTTTGCCATCAAGGAGTGTACCTTCTACCTATATTTCTGCTTCAATTTATTCTCTATTTTATGCATCTATTCTGTGACTAACATGGTATTGGACTCTTCAGGAGATTCTAGAAGAATTATATTCCACAGACCATACCTTCAGAGAGTTTATTCTAACATGACATGATTAGAGGACAAGAATAATACCTCATATCTCTTTAGCATTGTAGGTTTTACAAAGTAATTTTCCCACCACAGCAGTCTCCATAAGGCAGGAAGTACAGTTATTATCCCCATTCTAGAAATGAGATAACTGAGACTCAAATACATGGTAATATACCCAAATTTATATAGCTAATGGGCATTAGAACTCAGGACTTGAACCCAAATCAAATAACACAATATTAGTAGACACAAATTAGGTAGCATATATTAAAATGGGTTTTCATGGCATCATGATTCACTCAACATTAAAGTCTTTGATTACAGTGTTAATAGATTATTCAGGATTATACATTAGAAAAACTTCAAGAAGACCATTGGACTTGTTAACATAGTTGAAGGATGTGCTCAATTTGACCAGGGAAGAGACTCATTAACTTAGAACTATAAAGGTCATTAGAAGTCATCTATATTTATTAGAAGTCTAGCCCCTTCATTAAAAAAAAAGAATCGAGTTTGGGGACTTTTGCCCACTGTTCTGCAGGTAGTAAACCACAGAACTGGGATTCAAACAGAGATTCTCTCGATTCCAAATCCATTCTGAGATCAGAAGGGAACGGGGGCTTCTTGACCATAGGCAATTGTATACTCAAAGATATGCCAGCTTAAATAAGCATGTTTGCTAGGGGCTAGTGAAAAGACCTTCCTTGACTTGAGAATCTATTTTGGTTATTAAATTGTTTCTTTATTAAGATGGGTCTCTGAGATGGGTCCTTATAGAAGACCCTCTGCAACAGAGAGAGACTTAAGAGAAATAGGTTGTACTTGAGATAATCAAGACCATGTTCAACACTGGTAGAAAAAATTTACATGTCCCTCCCAAACCCTATCAAACATGGAAACCAGTTGAAAATCTTTGAATTAAATTTATATTATTGTGGAGAAAAAAATACTTTGCCTGGCCTATAAATGAAACATGAAATAGGAAAACATTTATTTCGAAAGAACATATATAAATGAAAATATAAATAACTTAGTGAAATCACATCTAATATACCAAATTATTATAATTCACATTATAAGGGGGGGCAGGGCAGATAGTGACAATCATAGCACAATACCAACCTGAAGGTCAGTCTGGAACCCATCTTCTGAGTCTTTAATATGTGCACACATGAGCATGTTCATATCCCCAATATGCTGTGTTATCACCAAGGATGTGTTCTTAACCATAACTGGAGAGGTATCAGTAATGGAAAACATGCCATTCAAATCTCAAGGTTGGATCTTGGAAACAGTTGGGGTTTTTTGTTGTTTTTTTTTTCTTTTTTACTCCCAATTCAGTGCTCTTTACATTACATCAAACAGGGAGAAATATGGGTAATCCTGGGCAATTCACTGAAATCTTTTGATAATCAGTTTCATTTGTCAAGTTGAGATAATAATACCTGCAATAGTTTCCTCACAAATTGCTGTGAGAAAAACCTATTTTAAACTCTAAAGTAGGGGTTCTGAACCTGAAAGCCTTTAGTTCATTAATGGATTTCAAGGAACCCATAAACTTAGATGGAAAAATAATTTCTATTTTCACTAACCTCTCACTGAAATTTAGCATTTTTAAAAATTATTTTTAATTTTTTTCTGATAATGGTCCTGTAAGTTTCACTAGACTGCCAAAAGTTCTCACCAATTTTTTTAAAGACACAAAACTCAATTATTTTGTCTTTGTTGTTTCTTTTTGGGGGCAAGTCTCTCTGATTCTAAAGTTCTTGAGGATGGGGACTCTGTCATTTTTTAAGCTTTATTTCACCAGCCCCTAATGCAACTCCTAGCACATATAATGAGTAGGCTAGTAGATCTAAGGGACTCTACCTTGAATAAAATTTAACTGTAAAGAAATAAGCCTAATAACAAATATCTAATGATTCTTTTTGAGACTGTCATTCACTGCTTCAGTCAAGGAATTATTTCTAGAAAGACTTTTAATCAGAAGCCTGAGCTAGAAGATGAAACACTGTAGGTACCTGTACTAAAAGCCCTAATTGTGCAGGTAATTTGGAGCCTAGATAGCATCTTTCCAACAATTGGGAAAGTTAAAAATATAGTCCAATTTGGAATGTTAAAAAACAGACAGACAGACAGACAAACAAATACATAGGCCCTAGAATTGATGGAGTTGAAGATGAAGCATTTTTTGGATTGATGAGTTTGTTTATGGCACAAAACCCCCAGAAGTATTAGCTGGGCAGCATCAAGATGCTGCATTGCAGTCATTCTGCAGTTGTTTCCTTTCATAGAAGAGACACAAAAGAAACCCTTTGCACCCTGCTTCAGTAGCCTTAAATCATGGGAACAGTCTACTAATTACAATTAGATTAAATTAGTGGACAAGTAAAAGTAAACAAGTATTTCCTTTGAATAACTATGGTATAGGAGAAACAGTGACTAACATATCTTAGAGATTTACAAAGTGCTTTCCCAACAGTAGCCTTTGTAAAAAATGCAATTTGGGTAATCTTATCTCCATTCCATTTGTTAGGAAATTGTGACTCAGAGATGCTAAAGGCCTTGACTAATTTCATACTGCTAGCAAAGATTAAAGGCCTGCTACAAGATGCCATGCTGCCAGGGGAAAAAAGATTGATGAATCTGGAGGCAAGGGGTTGGGTACAAAGCCTACCTGGTGTTCTTTATTACTTGATCAGTTCATTTTGCTGCTAAGTTTTCTCAGTGTTAAAATGAAGATAATACTATTTATACCACCTTCCTCAGAGGCTATTTCAATTTCTACATCTAAAAATAACTGGGTCTAAGACATCTCCAAAATTCTATGATTTTGTTAAGTTCTGGGTAAGCCAATTTTCTCTATTGATTACTGTGAGTTTCTCATTAATATATGATCTGTGTATTAAGCCTGAAAAGAGTTGTCTGGGATGTAAAGTGACCAAACAACAGGGAATCAATAGAAGAAACCAGCTAACATAGTGCTCCCTTGTTAAGTGAAATCAACTTTTTCCCCTTATCTCTGTGGAATCAAAAGGAATCAATTAACAAAGTTGTCCTTTGAATACAAATTTAGGTATTTCTCCCTTAAGCTTGATTCATAACGAAATGAATGAATGAAAGCCTTTGGTTTTAACACTTTACATCCTAGTGGCCAAGGACATTGCTACCACAGGTCATAAACAAAAAATTTACACAGAAGGAATGTAAAGGATGTCATTAGGTGCCTGACAGGCTGGTGACAGAATGAGGTGTACCTGGGTCAGTCGTCTCTGTTATCATCTGGTATCCCCAAAATGTTGAAAGAATGCAAGGAAAGTCTACAGTGTAGTATATAAACCCCCTGTAGTAAAGTTATGGGAGGACACAGACAAGAGTCACACAGGAGTGGTGCTCGTGGAAGGATTGGGATCTGCATTTTTGGAGGGAATGTCCACATTGATGAGATCACAGTTGAATACTCAAAAACATATGATTTCAATGATGTGGGTGTTTTCTCTACTTATGTAATCTGCTATGATTTATTTATTAAAATGTCTTTCAGGATGCTCTGAATGAAAAATGCATACCCTGAGGTCAGTTTGATGATGAGTCTCTCTGATGTATCTAGTCTTCAGACACACATTCCACCCTTGTGTGCCTTTCAAGGCTTTGTTTTGGTTTAGTTCTTTTCCCAACTTGACCCTGGATCAGCCAACTTTTGTCATCTGGTGCAGTTGTCTTTGAGAAGACAAGGCCACCCACTGGGCCTTGATGGATAAACCATCAGAGGAGGATTTATTGGAGGCATCTTGTTCATGATGCCATTAAAAACATGTATGTCTACAAAAAAAAAGTTACAGCAGGAATGATAGTGGTTCTTCAAATAGCTTGAGGAATGTCATATCCAAGAGGTCTT
This sequence comes from Macrotis lagotis, assembly GCF_037893015.1. Taxonomy (NCBI): domain Eukaryota; kingdom Metazoa; phylum Chordata; class Mammalia; order Peramelemorphia; family Peramelidae; genus Macrotis; species Macrotis lagotis. The sequence goes on along the minus strand of NC_133658.1, from coordinate 812,762,775 downwards.
GTTCTAATCAGAAAATAAACCAGGGCCAAAGACGGGAAGCTATGAAGAGTCATACCTCAATTTAAAAGAAAGAACTACTGAACAATTTAAATGGTACATTTACCAATTTAAGCAAGTAATGAATTCACCATCACTGGAGGAATCTAGGCAGAGCTTAGATGAATCCTGGTTTGAGACATTAAGAGGAGATTCATGTTTCGGGTAGAGGTGAATAAGATCTTCATGGTCCCTTCCTCTCTAAGATTCTGTCATTGTAGTCTCTTTTTTTTCTTGTTATTGTTAGTTTCTGTCCACATTTTTATTTCTTTAATGAACAGAACTTCTGCTAAGAAAACAATGAAGATTATGTGACTAAAAGTCACAAAAGACTTATCAAATAATGTGACATTAAGAAGGTTAATAACAAAAATGGTTTATAGTTTGGGCTTGCCCAAAATTAAACTCACTCCAGACTGTAGAATTTTATAGCTGGAGAGACTTCAGGAATTGTCTATAAAAAAGGAATAATTATACCTGTACCACCAAATCACTGTGATGAGGAAACAGTAAAGGAATTTGTGTGTGTGTGTGTGTGTGTGTGTGTGTGCATGTGTGTGTATGTGTGTGTATATAAAAGGAAACAGAAATTGCTTCAGAAACTATAAGGCACTATATATACTTCAATAATAACAGATTATATAAACATAATGTATATTATATAAGTATTTATAGTACCTTACAGTTTATGAAGCAGCTTCCTCATAATAATCAAGGTGATGTCACATTTTCATTCATTCGCACATTTAAATGGTGATGATGATGATGAATCCAGACCCTTGTTTTGTTTTTATAGACTTTACTGATGACTTTTGCTTTTATATTCTAGTTATTACTGGAAATATCACTATTTTCACTTCCTCCTGTTCTCCTGCCTCAAAATGGAAACTTGTAACTAAGGGGAAAAAAATTAAGTGAAGGAACTCTACTCATTCTCATTCTGTCTAAATATATATACACTTATTCTTCCCTGGGAGTCTTTGGCCTCACTGCCAATAATACAGAATCATAGATTTAGACTTGGAAGGAACCAATCAGGGAGGGATATGTGGTACCAATTATTTGTAGCTGATTACTAAATTTTAAATGTGAGCACTTAAATCTCAGAATTTCTGTGGAGTTAAATTGCTTTGGCATGGCAGAAATGGTAAATCCATATCCAGGAAGGTATTTGTTGTTGTTGGTTGTTTGTTTGTTTTTCATTCTCAGAGAGGACCAATGATATCAGGAAGGCGATGGCTAGACTTGCAAGTGAATTGGACATAAGTGAAGCAAGGCTGTGCAAAGTCACCAGTCTTACTTTCTCCTCCAGAACAATCTGGGTCCAGTGGCAAGATAAAGATCATGACTGGAGATGGCCTTGTATGCAGTGGGAGACCTCGGGTTTTTTAAGCTAAGATCTTTCCCAGGTCTCACTTTGTCTGAGGGATCACCAATTTGGTGCTTAAGGCTAAGTAAGAAATGAATCAAAAAATGACCTCTTTTATCTAATCCAAAAAAAAAAAAATCAACCTGAGAAGAGAAGACCCTGTTTTGACTGAAACAGAAAGAATGGTTATTTAAACTCAATCTGAGCCATCATTTTCCATTTGGAATGGGGAAATAGTATCCTAAATTTAAAATATCCCCATTATAAATTTCTATCAACAAAGAACTCTCATTTTATCAATTGATCAGGCAGTCAATAAATGTGTCAAATATCTAATGTTTGTAGAGCAGATGTAAAGGCACAAAGCTGAGAACAAGAAGTCATTGCTTTAATGGAGTTTATAGTTTTATAGTAGAATAGGACATATTAAAAAGGCAGTTAATCACATGGTAAACAGCACTGGTTCAATGTTATTCAGTGTCTGAAGGTTGCCATCAATTGGTAAACAAATCTTTGTGATCAAAATGATAACCAAAATTTAAAGGCTTTAAGGTAAGTATGAAGTCTGTTCACCTCCCCCCAAAATGAACCCATTCCATCAATGAATACATTAAGGGCCCATAACACTTTGTTCTTTGCCAGCCAGGAACTACCCTATATTCTGTGTGCACTTCACTGATAACAATAATAATTGTTGTCTGTATAGTACTTTAATACTTTATTATTGATACCTGATAACAATCATAAATCTACAAAATGCTTTACATACAAACCTACTTCCTTAATAATTACAAATTGTACTTCAATTTATGAAGCAGAGATTTACCCATATGAACAAGAAATAAGAAAGGTAGGAACTTTTTTTTTTCTCAGTGCTGTCCTGAGGGAATAGTTATATCTGTTGCTTATGAATAATTTATTTTAGGCCCCTGTTTTTCCCAAATACCCCCTCAAAAAAAGTTGAAAATCCTTATAAAAGAATACAAAAGCAAGTAAAACTCATTCATTCAATCTCTCTATTAAGAAATAAGTAGCTTACTTCATGATCAATCATTGAAACTATAATTGGTCATTGCATTGATCAGAGTTCTTAAGTCTTTTAAATTTTATATTTCTTTATAATGTTTGCTAGGTAAATTGTGCTTGCACTTCTTCTTATCTGACTCTGTACCATTATCTTCCCAGGTTTTTATAAATCATTCCTTTCATCTTTCTTTACAAAACAACAATTTTACACCACATTTATATACCACGATTTGTTCAGTCATTACAAGAAGATTTCTTTCTGAAAAACTTAGCCAAGATATATGAAGTCCCTTCTTGATACCTTTGGTTTCCCCTTGTCATTGTCATTAGGATATACTGGCACATTCTGTATTGTATACCTATTTGAGGAGAGAATGGGCACACACCTAAAGAGAGAAATAGCTATAGATTATTATCCATGTTGTTGTTTAGTCATTTCAGTCATGTTCGACTCTTTGTGACCCTTTGGGGGGTTTTCTTGGCAAAGATACTGGAGTAGTTTGCTATTTCTTTTTCCAGTTCATTATACAGAGGAGGCAAATAGGGTGAAATGACTTGCCCAGGGTCACAGAGCTAGGAAGACCTGATTTGCCTCAGGTCTTTCTGACTCCAGCTCCATCCACTGAGTCACTTAGCTGTCCTCGGGAACATATAGAGTGCCAAAGGCTGTGTTGGAACTTGAGGAAGCCTGCTAAGGATATGTAAGATCAAAATAAACAGAGAGAAAGAGGCTCCCCTAGGCAGGGGAAGGCTGATTTTTCCCTATGATTTCTAACAATGCAGTCTGTTGTCTGAAGGATTGAGCAGCTTGAAGAAAGGTTCCCTATCCTTGGATGTTTAGGTTTTAATAGCATTAAGCACCAAATGAACTCCATTGGAAGCCATGCTTATGGAGTCTTCTTTCCGCTAAGTGTTTATTCTCTCTTGAGAATCAAGAAGAATCTTTGAAATGTGCCATGCCTCCGGGCAAGACCCTCTCAGTAAATTAGGGCACACACAGTTAGTGAAGCTTTTATTTTTTAAGATGCTAGCAGGAAATACCAAGAGGATGAAAGAGCAGATAGAGGGGAACTTATCTGGGTTCTTGGTAATAAAAATATTTTTAACCACTGGCTATCAGTGCTTTCTGGCTGTCAATGAGAAGTCCCATTCCTTGTCATCATCCCTTGGGTTTCTAGTGCCTTTCCTCTGTTGGTTAGTTCCAATTGTATCTTGTCTCCATCCTTGGTCTGTAAACTCCTAGAGATCAAGGACTGCCTTTTGTCTCTTTTTGCATCCCCCCAGCACTTAGCACAGGGCCTTTGCCCTTACTAAATATTTATTGACTGGGTGATTGGGTCACCATGGGTCCCTGAGGGTCTCCAGACCTTTCCCAGCCTCTCAATTCTAGTGTTTTCTTATTTGTTTCCTCTTATTTATTCTCTCTTTATTATCTTCTATTCATTCTATTATATGTATATATTTATTTGCATATTGTCTCCCTCTTTATATTGTAAGCTCCCTGAGGGCAGGGACTATCCTTCAACTCTTCCTGTAACTCCAGTGTTTAGCATCCAATGCACAAAATAGAAAAATAAATATCGACTGAATGAAGTTGTTCATTGGTAATTATCTGCCCTCAGTCATTTAGGATGACAGTGTTTGTCCTTCTTTCTGGAGGAAGATCATGACATCAGGGGAAGTGATGCCATGACAAGCACTTGGATTTGAGTGGAGGGGGCTGTGCTAGGTCACAGCCATCTGGGTCCAGTGGCCAGATATGGATCAGGATGATTGGAGATGGCCCTGGATGCAAAGCAATCAGGTTTAAATGACTTGCCCAGGGTCACACAGCTAGTGAGTATGAAGTGTCTGTGACCAGATTTGAACTCTGGGTCTCCTGACTGCAAGCTGGTGCTCTAACCACTTCACCACCTAGATGCCCAATGTTTTCATAGGGTTGCTTCCTGAACTGATTATTTATCTGCTGTCTCCCCGTCTTCTTCTCCCCATTAGAAGTTGAGCTGGTACTGTCTTTGTCTTAGTACTTAGAAATTTAAGCACTTAATGAAAGGTTTGTTGACTGACCAAGAATAAGTTTACAGCTCAAAGCTACAATCTCACAGCTATACAAACAAGTGGGAGTTTCCCACATTCCCCTGACACTAATTTTGCCACAGGAGGCAGGAACAATAAAACCTCCTCAAGCTAACACACCTGTATATAGAGAAACTCCTGGTGAAGAAACTCTTCCCTTCCGGCATAGATTTTGAAGTTCTCTGCTGGCCAAATTTCATCAAGAAGTGGTATGTTATGAGTTGTATATCTCAGGGACAAAGGGCCAGTCTCCAGATAATCACCTGGGAAAGCTCACTTCTGGAAAGTTCTTTTATAGCCCCTGAATAATTCCTGGCATCGACTTTCTGCACCTGCAAACCAACTTGTAAGTACTCCCAACTCTAAGGCTCAGGGAACTCAAAAGTCATTTTATCTATGTTTATTCCTTAATCTCTTTAGCAGGGATATACCTCGCCTTTTGGTTTGCTTCTCTAATCCCCTTATCAGGGAAAAGGAAACACTTTCCCTACCTTTTTATTTACAGATGTTTATTCTATTAATCTCTCTTAACAACCTGGGGGTGGGGGGCGGGGAGAGACAGTGCCAGGCTCCACTTCCTCAGATTTCCTAAATACTTAAGCCCTTTATCCAGCATCGAGTACTGCCAGGTTCTGGAAAGCAAGGAAATAAATTAATTAGGCTCCTGGAACACTAGATAGCCAATTGTTGCTGTTGTTCAGTCATTTCAATCAGGTCTGATTGTTCATCACCCATTTGGGAGTTTTCTTGGCAGAGATACTGAAGAGGTTTGCCATTTCCTTCTCCAGTTCATTTTATAGATGTGGAAACTGATGAAACCAGGTTAAATGACTTGCCCAGGGTCACACTGGTAGTCAGTTTCTGAAGCTGGATTTGAACTCAGGAAGACCAGTCTTTATGATTCCAAGCTGAGGGCTTTTATCCACTGTGCCACTTAACAAAAAAGGAGACAATGTCTCCTTTGCATATGCCTACAAGGCCTCTAGGGATTACAGATTATTTTTTTAAGTGCTTTCTCTCCAACCTTTCTCTAGACTCTAGAGACCTAGATATGATTCCCAGGTTTAAAGCTATATGTGTGTCTGTGAGGAGGGAGGGAGGAGGAGGCTTAATCTTTTAGTCTCAGTTTTATCATTTGTGAAAGAATGAAGGTGTCTTTGACTATTACATGAGATAAAGATGCTTTGCAAATCTTAAACTACTATCTATATACAATTTTAAAGTAATTTTTTTTGTTTTGTTTTTTTGCAAGGCAATGGGGTTACTTCCCCAAGGTCACATAGCTAGGTAATTTTCTGAGGTCACATTTGAACTCAGGTATTCCCAACTTAGAGCAGGTGCTCTATCCACTGCATCACCTATCTATGTAAATTTGAACAAATATAATTTGCCAATTAACTATACATATATATGTGTGTGTGCATATCTACCTCTATATTACAATGTAGAACTACATAACTAAATCTATTTAGATATATATAGATTTGAATCTATTATGTTCCAGGGCTCCAAAAATTGAACTAGAGAATCTTTAAGATATCTTCCAAGTCCAAAATTCTGTGATGCCATATAAGCTATTCCATATCTGTTATCTATTTGTGTGTGCAATATCTATTTTATAACTAGATGAATATTAAATTCTTAAATTGGGTGCATAGGAGAGAAACACGTATGAGACAAGATTAGTCCCTACCTTCAAGAAGCTTATACTATGACCAAAGAATACAAACACTATTCAACATATTTAAAAAATTTATAAAGTGCTCTCTGAGGTGAAGAGAGCCATCACTGATCAGGAAGGACCAGGAAAGAGTTTGTGGAGAATTATTATTGGACCTGGATAGAGATGGTAAAGAAGAGAGTATTGACAGGTTGAGGAAGTTGCTCTAGGCTAACAGAACACTCAGGCAAAGTCATGGTGGTGGGAAAGTGTGAGCCATCTCTATAGGCTATTCCTTATGGATGATATTCCTTCTACATTCTGTCCTGGAATGCATACATCCTCCTTACTTCCTTCTAACATCCCTGGTTTCTTTCACAACTCAGTTCAAGTCACTGAGTCAGTTGGTCAATAAATATTTATTAAGCCTTTACCAGAGGACAGCTATCTTGGTTCCTCCCAGTTACTAGTGTCCTTCCCCCAGAAATTATGTATATATTTTGTATTTAGTTTTATATGTACATATTGTTTATGTCTCACCCTCATATCACCTCAATAAAATGTATACTCCATGAAGGCAGAGATTGTTTCACTTTTGGTTTTGTATTCTTACCACCTCATTCTTATATTGGGTGCTAAATTATACGTCCTTACTTGTTGAATAAGTCTTCTGTGTTTTTGTTTGTTTGTTTTAGGTTTTGCAAGGAAAATGGGGTTAAGTGGCTTGCCCAAGGCCACACAGCTAGGCAATTATTAAGTGTCTGAGGTCAGATTTGCACTCAGGTCCTCCTGACTCCAGGACTAGTGCTCTATCTACTGCAACACCTAGCCGCCCCTCCTCTGTGTTCTAATATGGCAATTTCTAAGTTTCTTTCCATATATAATATCTTTTGATTCTTCAGTGTTTCTTTCCCTGAAGTCATCTGTCCTTGACCTCCCTATTATTTTCTCTAAAACATTAGTTGTGTGTGTATATATATATATATATATATATATGTATATATATTTGAACCTATCTATAAGAATGAACAGTTTGTTGAATAGAGATTTTTTTAAATACTGCTATAGTTCTACACTAGAGCAATGGCCATTATATTCTAACTGTACAGTTTGAAACAACCGGATTTTGCCTTTATGAATAGTTTAGAATCATACGTGATCTGTATGTAACATTTACTGACTCTATAGCTGCCTCTATCACAACTGAATTGACCTCTCTGTGGCTCAGATGACAATTCCTATTTGTCTGTATGTTGTTCAGCAGTAACAATTTATTCTCTTTACATTTTTTAGAAATCAGCACTTTGTTTACAGGCAGAGGTAAGCCCCTCATGGTAGTACAATAAATAAAATTGTAATTACTAACCAATCAACTTCACAGCTTGAAAACTGAGACATTCAAAACGTAGGGTAGGAAAATCTATTTCAAGGAAATCAATAAGTAGCAAGTGGAAGTTTTGCAAAAAGTTTGAATGCTTAAAGAGGAGGCAGCTAAGTGGTGCAGTAGATAGCCCTGGAGTCAGGAGGACCTGAGTGCAAATTTGACTTCAGACACTTAATAATTGCCTGGCTGTGTGACCTTGGGCAAGTCACTTAATCCCATTGCCTTAAATAAATGAAAAAAATTTTTAAAAAATCCCCTGGAATAGCAACTTTAAAATGCCAACATGGACATTTTTGTGAAGAAAAAAAACAGAGTATGATTACATGAAAATGTGGACCAGTTTTTTTTTTGTTTGTTTGTGTTTAGATTTTCTATGGATTTGTAGTGCTAGGAGAGGGAATGTGGGACTGCAAAAAGAGTCCTGAGTCTGAGTTAAAAGCCTTAGAGTTCAAATCCTGAATCTCCTCCTTATATTTTTGTTAGACTTCGGATTAGGAGTTCTTAACGTGGGGTCCCTGAACTATTTTCCAAACATTTATTTATTTATTTGTTTGTTTGCTTGTTTATTTATTTATTTATTTTGCCAATTATGTGCAAATATAGTTGTCAGCATTCCTCCTTTTTGTAAGCTGCTTTTGAGGTCTGCATTTTTCTACCATCCTCTTTTCCCACTCCATTCCCCATGGCAGTGAGCAGACTGATATAGGTTGTGCATGTACAATGGTGTTTAACTTATTTTACATTAGCCATGTTGTTATTTCAAGTATTTTGATAGCTATTTCAATATAATTGGTTTCCTTTATAATTTTATTTTCTACATTTAAAAATGTAATTCTGAGAAGAAATCCATAGGTTGTCAAAGGGAATTGGGACACACATGAAAGGTTAAGAACCTCTACTTTAAACAAATCACATCTGGGCCTCATTTTCTTCATCTAAAAAATGAGTGAATTGGACTAGATGCTTTCTGAGGCTGCTGCCAGTTCTGATGCTCTATGATCTTTGTAGAATGTCTATTTTCCTTAGAGATGAAGTAATACCTATTTCCAAATAGCCCTCTGCTTGGTCCAGGAACTGATCCATTAGTCAGAAGAGATGCACTCAATTTTAATGTCAGAAAATAGCAATCTGGTTCAGAGTATTTATTTTGTGGTAAACTGGAGTGAAAGCTCTAACAAAGTCTGGGGTGAGTAGTAATACACAAAATGGGGGGCTTTTTTAAATGCAGAGTTGTTAGTCACTAATTCTCTCCCTGCCCATCCATCTCACATTAATTTTCTTTTTTTGTAAAATATTTTTATTCATTCTTTGATTTTTACATCTTCTACATTTCCACCAGAATCTCTTCTCCTCCCCTTGCCAGAGAGTCACCCATTTTAACAAAAAAAAATATCCTTATCTTAATTTTCAAATGTTACCTAGGCCCTAAATCACTCAAAAGCCTGGTCTGGCCTCTGCAGCAAATTGTTGTTGCCAGAAGCAATTTTGCATAATGGATGGAGAACTGGCCTCCCTCTCTAGTCTGGAAGAACTAAATTCAGATTTAGCCTCTGACCCCACTGACTCAGAGATTTTGACAAATCACTTAACCCTAGGCAATGCTTTAAAACTCTAGGGTGGAGAGGAAGCAGTTCTGCATTAGTTTTTCCTAGATATGCCTTTTAAAAATGAAATTATAGGTCTTAGGGTTGGGAGGGAGGGAGAGATGGGGTGGGAACTTTGTTGAAGAAAATTAATCAAGCAATGTTTTCCAACCTACACAGGGAGAACTCAATGACCTCATAACCATTTTGTGTTTTTTTAAAGTAAATTTTAATACAAAATTAATCTGGGGGGTCCTACAGTGTTAGTTTCACTTCCAGCACTCCCCTCACCATGGCCTCATATTTATACTTTCTCTGACCTCACTGGAAACTTGGACTCCACACCTGGGTTTTCTCATACCTCATGCCTACAGTTGAGCTGTTGCCATGCTTCTGAATGGGGTCCAGGACTCTATTGGATTTCCCAGTCTTGTCTATAGCACACACACATCCCCTATCAGCACTCCTTTTGGAGTTGTCCTAAATTAGAATGTAAGCTTTTTTTTCTTTCTTTTTTTTTTTTAGGTTTTTGCAAGGCAAACAGGGTTAAGTGGCTTGCCCAAGGCCACACAGCTAGGTAATTATTAAGTGTCTGAGCCTGAATTTGAACCCAGGTACTCCTGACTCCAGGGCCGGTGCTTTATCCACTGCGCCACCTAGCCACCCTGAATGTAAGCTTCTTAAAAGCAGGGGCTATCTTGTTTTGGTATCCTTAAGATTTAGTATACTACCTAATAAGTAGTAAGCATTTAATAAGGGTTTCATCTATAGAAATGAATTTGCAGAGCAGTCATTGATCTGTAAAGGGAAATGGAAATCTCCCCACTCTGAATGCTTCCTCAATATTCTCATGTTTCACTTTCACAAATTCAAGCAGTGGCATAGTTTTATTAATAACCTCAATTTCACTTTCCTGTTGGCAACTGGCACATTCATGGATATTTGCAAGTAGGAAAAAAAAAAACGAGTGGCACAATAAGAGAAAGTTTACTTTCAAAGAAAGGTAGAAAATATTCGTAAAAGTGCTTATGAATCCACTCCAAAAAGTACTAAAGTAATCTTGCATGACCATCAGTGAATTGAAAAAATGGAAAAGCAGCTGTTTGTGAGTAAACAAGATGGTAGCAGTCATCACCATCCAACTTCACTGGCACTGCCAAGAGAGTGTCCTATGTCCCCCACTACCCAAGATACCCAAACTTGGACCAGGGTATGAGAACAGTTCAAACACAGAACTAAAAGGGAGATTAGAGATGGAAGTTTCCAAATCCCTTTCCCTTTTTTTGTCTCAAGGTTCTTCTGTCATTACTGCTCTTGCCTCTTCCCATCTTATCCTGTCCAGAGTTTCTTTGCCTCTTCCCAATCTTTCACAGTTAAGAAAAATGCATATCTTCAGAGTAAATGTTTGTTATGAAAATTATATCAGAAAAGTGAATGGTTATCCATTCCACATATTGTAGATAAGGGACCTAGCTCTCGTGCATCTGGAAAATTCACATAAAATTTTTTATTTCTCCCTAAAAACTAGATTATTTTACTATTTAAATATAAAATATGTTGATATTATATAGGACTGTACTATATTTCATTCATTTCTGAGTTTCTAAACTTTTTCTTCATGTGTGGTCTGTGGCTTCCCCAAAATTCCATTTTAATTTCTCAGACTATATATTTCTCCATGGAGAAAGTTGTGATGTAGAAGGGATAATTATATTTCGAGCACTCATCTAGAACAATATTACAGTTTATGGTGGTCATTGGAACCCAGCTTCTTTTTTCTCATTAATTCAAAGTATCAACATTAATGTTTTTTTGACTTTCACTACATTTTCTGGGAATATTACCCCCATGAAAATTAAGGAATGATATATCTAAATTCCTCTAGCATCAATGATTTCTTCTTAAAGTTATTCCTTCTATATAAATAGGTCTCAAACTTGGTAGACAATCTTTACTAGTAGCTCCACATGGTAGCTAATTTTTAAAATGCTTTTATTTTATTTGTTTCAATTACATGCAAAAATAGTTTTCAACATTCATCCTTTTGCAAGTTTTTGATTTCCTACCTTCTTCCCTTGCCCTTCCCATAACAGTGAGTAATCTGATAAAGATTATACATGTATAATTATGTTAACATATTTCCATATTAATCATGGTGTGAGGAAAGATTCAAACCTAAAGGGGGAAAAAAAAACCATGAGAAAGGAAAAATGTTTTAGAGTGAAAATAGTATGCTTTAGTCTGCATTCATATGCCATAGTTTTTTCTCTGGGTATGAATGGCTTTTTCCATCACAAGTTTTTGAGAATTGCCCTTCATCACTGAACTGTTGAGAGGTGCTAAGTTCATCATAGTTGATCTTCATACAATGTGGCTGTTAATGTGTACAATGTTCTTATGTTTCTGCTCACTCCACTCAGCAACAATTCATTCAAGACTTTCAAGGCTTTTCTGAAGTCTGCCCCTTCATGATTTCTTACAAAACAAACATTCATATACTGTTTCACCATTCCCCAAATGAGGCATTCCTTCAATTTCCATTGCCATTACAAAAAGAGCTGTTATAGTTTTTGTACTGTGAATCTTTTCCCAATTTTTTTATGTCTTTGTGATACAGACCCAGTAGTGGTTTTGCTGCATCAAAGGATATGCATAGTTTGATTGTTTTGGGAGCATATTTCCAAATTGCTCTCAAAATGGTTGGATCAATTCACAACTCCACCAGCAATGCATAATGCCCCAGTTTCCCCACATCTTCTTCAACATTGATCATTTTCTTTTTTTGACATTTTAACCAACCCAGTAGAGATGTGGTAGTGCCTCAGAGTTTTTTTAAATTTACATTTCTCTAATTAGTAATGATTTAGAACATTTTTACGTGTGATTATAGATAGCTTTAATTTCTTCATCTGAAAATTGCCTGTTCATATCCTTTGACCTCTTATCAGTTGGGAAATGATTTGTGTTCTTATAAATTTGTCTCAATTCTCTCTATATATATATTTTAGAAATGAGTCCTTTATTAGGAAAACTAGCTGTGGAAATTGTTTCTCACCTATCTGCATTCCTTCTAATCTTGAATAAATCGGTTTTGTGTAAAAGCTCTTAAATTTAATGTAAACAAAATTATCCATTTTGCTTTTGATACTGTTCTCTATCTCTTGTTCCTGTTATATATGCCTCCCCTATCCATAGATCTGACAGGTGTTTTCCTAATTGCCTTATGGTAGCAACCTTAATGTCTAAATCTGGTACCCATTTCAACCTTATCTTCATATAGCATGTGAGATGTTAGTATATAACTAGTTTTTGCCATACTATTTTCTAGTTTTCCTAGAAGTTTTTGTCAAATAGTGAGTCTTTTGAGTTTATCAAAAACAGTAGATGACTATAGTCATTTACTACTATTTCTCTTGTACCTAATCTATTCTACTGATCCATCATTCTATTTCTTATACAGTACCAGATATTTGGTGACTGGAGCTTTATAATACAGTATTAGATCTGGAATGACCTAGACATTGATAGCAAGTCTTTTGATGACCCTTTATGGCCTGAACAAGGCTGGTCCTCTGAAATGGACATATAGTCATTCACTCATCAAGGCTATAGTGGAAGCCTTTTTAGGTCCATAGGATCTTTTAAATGTTGCTTGTCCTGGGAAAAGAAAAAAAAAAGAAAAATAATTTTAAAAAAATAAGAAAGCCTTTATATAGTATGTAAAGATTAGCAAAGTGTATAACATATGGACTCTCATTTATACTCACAACAATCCTGGGAGGTGGTACTATTATCACCACTGTATCAAAAGGGAAACTGAGGCAGGGAGCATTGGCTTTATCTACCTTGAATTACATAAATAGAAAGCAACTGATTCAGGATTTGGACTCATGTTTTACAGACTCCAGATCCCCCCTTATCCATCAAAACCTCATTGCCCAAGCATAGGCTTTGAGAAATCAAAATCACTTACCTACTCAGGAAGTGAACAAAGTTTCTTAAATTTGAAAGAATTGAGCCTTATTGGGAAGACTCTTCTGGTGAATTTGGGGGATGGGGATTAGGGTGGCAGGAAGGAAAGAATAATGGTTAACTACCAGAAAACTGAAGAAAATGAGCTGCTTCTATTACTTTATGGTGGGTTTACTGTCAGTCTCCTCATATTTTAAAATATTTTCCTAATCAGAAGCCATCTTATAAATGCCTACTTTTCCCTTCAGCTCAAATGTGCCCAGTAGCAGCATGTCAGATTTGTGATTATACATTCCCACAAATTTCCACAAATGTCTTAATACAAACTTAAAAATGTTTTAAAGTATCAAATCCTAGTACAAAGAAACATGAAATTCACAAAACAGTAAAACAAGTCAGCTTTATTAAGGACAGTTGGGTGATGCAGTAGTTAGAACTTTGGGTCAGGAAGACTCATCTTGAATTCAGATCTGGCATAGGATATTTACTAATTGTCATTTAATCCTGGTTCCTTTATCTGCAAAATGAGCTAGAGAAGGAAATGTAAATTACTTCAGTGTCTGTTAAGAAGATACTATGGGGAGCTGGCTAGGTGGCACACTGGATAGACCACCAGCCCTGGAGTCAGGAGTACCGGAGTTCAAATCCAACCTCAGACATTTAATAATTGCCTAGCTGTGTGGCCTTGGGCAAGCCACTTAACCCCATTGCCTTGCAAAAAAAACGAAAACAAAAAATAAAAAAAAAAGAAGATACTACGGGGTCTTTGAATGAAATAACTGAACAACTCATAAAATAAAGTACAATCAGGGAAGCTGGTAAAAAGAGTCTTGTCTGCTGGGTCTGCTCACCCTGATAAAACTTCAGAGGAAATGGGGCACCTTCTCCCCCAAACCAGTATGTTTCGATGGGTTTTTTTTTTTTTATTACAGTTTCTTTCTGAATCAAGCATTGGGGGAAGAGTTGAAGGAACCTGGACCTAGGGATCAGTGCAGTTTTTTCCTAATGGGAACAGGAAAGGCACCTGGGGCAAGTGAAAGCTAATTGTTATTCAAACTCCCCTCCCTAGAAAGGAGACTTTGAACCTTTGCTGCTGATCTTACTCTTTTTTTTATATTTAATATTTATTTATTCTCATTTTGTACAAATAATGTTTTTATACATTAATAAAATATTCTTGTTTAAGAGTAAACTAAATACCCCCTCCCCCAAAAAATATAGACTCGCTTGAGCGATAAAGTAAAGGGGAGAGAAAAAAATGAAATTAAAAAGAAAAAATAATAGTAATAATTGTAGGCATGGCCAGGTGACGCAATGGACGGAGCACCAGCCCTGGAGCCAGGAGCACCTGAGCCCATATCCGGCCCCATACACCCAACAATCACCCAGCTGTGTGACATGCAAGCCACCCGAACCCTACTGTCCTGCAAAAACCAATAAAAGAAAAAAACCTAACTCTTGCCAGTATGATTTAGTTTCCTTGACAGGAGAGAATTTGAACTTCCCCTGGACTTCCATGGAAGGTAGGGAGATCAATATATTCATTACAACAAAGAACTTGTTTGTGGTTATAATTAATAAATGTTAAAGACAAAATTTGAACCAAGTCTTCCCAAAGTCTCTTTACTGGGCCTTTTTTTTTTTTTTTTTTTTTTGCTAATTAGTGTATTCAATTTAAATTACAAAGGAATTTCCTTTTCTTCCTGGAGTAGAGACCTCCAAGTAATTATTTCTCCTTTAATTGATGAGGTTTGGGTTTTTTTTTTAAGACAGAACATTTCCTATTACTAAAAGAGGTCATTGAAATCCAAAGGGATGTTGATATTGGGGTTAAAGCCACCAGAAATCCCTAGGAGTTTTCCTGAATATTGCAGTATCTTACTTTACATAATTGACCTGTTCCTGAAAGGTTGCATAGAAATCAGACCATAGGCTAAATTCAGCCATTTTGCTATGGAAAACACCCCAAAGAGAACCTTCCCCAGCCCCATAAAGTGAAACTATCTCTAGTAATTCAAACAAAATTCCCCAACTGAGCTTTCTGATAGTTTATATTTTTAAGGAGAGGTAGAGGGAAAGGATTAAGGGACTTAGATATTCAAATTTGTTATTTCTTGAGTGTAAATTCCTAGTGAGATTTCCTCTGCAATGAAGATCAGCAATTCTCTAAGTGAGAACTGTCTAGAGCATTGAAAAAAAAGCTTGTCAATTAACAATAAGTCAAGGACAGTTATGTCTACCCACTATGTGCTAAGTACTGTATCAAATGAAGTAACTAGGATCATTATATAGTAAATATAAATAAGAGACAGGGTCTGAACCCAGGTCTTCCTGATTCTGACATATTCACTAAGCCCCCCAGGGTACTTTATTTTTTCCATGTTGAAGTTTCTTAAATTAAGATTCTCTCACAATTTAAAAAATAAAGTATGAATTGCTTTATTTTAGTGCACCAGAAACACCAAAAGTGTCTTCAAAATGAGCCACAATCATCTAGAATATAGTCTGTATATATTGGAAAGCAAGCTAATGAATGAGTTA
Organism: Macrotis lagotis; assembly: GCF_037893015.1. NCBI lineage: Eukaryota > Metazoa > Chordata > Mammalia > Peramelemorphia > Peramelidae > Macrotis > Macrotis lagotis. The sequence goes on along the minus strand of NC_133658.1, from coordinate 812,747,128 downwards.
TAGTTATAATCACAATGGAGCTGGCAGTGTAGAAAGGAGGGGGAGTAGATTTAACAGTAAGGGAGATATGAGGAGTATAAAAAATACTTTGGAGGAAATTGGTGTTAAAAATCAAGGATGCTTTTAACCTGGGTGGTTTCATTTACATTTAGAAATTTGGAAATATTGATTTTTCTTTCTCAGTCCATTGAATTCAGAAGAAAGTATTTTTAATACATTGTTGATCTGAATGAGTTTTATTCCTGCAGCAAGCAAAAGAGATTTGGTGACTAAGGTATTTCCCTTTACCTGATCCCACTTTTCAATTCTCTCTTCTGTGATTTCCTTGAAGGACAGTTGCCATCTTTAATGCCATTCAGATTCACAAACATTTCTTAGACCCCCACTAGGTAGATGCCTGTGGGTGAGGCCCTGGTGTTATAAGAGGGGAGGAAGTCAAGATCTGAGGAAATGAGGTTGAAATAGGGAGGGGGAGAGCAGGAGGGATTTAGAGGCAAGGGATGAGGAAAGAACTGCTTTTAAAACTTTTAAGTTCTCCTTTAAGTTCCCCTAGACTTTCATTCAACATCAATCACTTTTTATGAGTCTTTTTTTCCAAAACAATCATTTCATACATCTCTTCCTTCTTAAGTCCAGAACAAGGAATTTTAATTATAAGGATTTGAGACAGATGTAATAATAATGAAGACATCTCTGTATATGAAGCAATAATGAGATTATTCTAATAACATTTTGTTGACCTTTGAAACTAATTTTCTGTTGCCAGTCACAACTGGAGATTTAAAATAAAAAAAAGTTTTTTCTCATTTGGAACCATTTAGAAATCATTGTGGTTTAGTGAAAAGAACAGTGATCCTGGCCACTGGTATTCAGGAGTTCGAGTCCTGCCTTTGCTTCAGAATAGATAAATTTACCCTAGGAACATCTCTTAGACTTTCTGGGTCTCAATCTTCTTACCTATAAGAAAGGTAAGAGGGATAGATGATCTCTTGGTACTAGACTACAAACTTCAGAAGAAGAGGGATTATATCTTTTGTGAATATTTATTTTCTTTTCCAATTCCCAGAAGGATCAGCACAAGAAGATACTTAAATAAGTGAATAAATGAAAGAACTCCAACACACTAAGATGCCAAAGTATACTAAAAACTTTCTGTAGTTTCAAAGTCTAGTATAATAATATAATGGACAAAAAACTCACCTTGGAGACTGGAAAACCTGGGTTCAGATTCCAATTTTTTTACTTCCAACTATGTATACCTGGGCAAGGTGGGTTTGCTTGGGGCTTTAGTTTCCTTACCTCTATAGGTTTTGCACTAAATGACATATAAATCTCATTCCAGATTTTAATCCATGATCTCATAATTTTCCTGTTTTTTCAAGGCAATGGGATTAAGTGACTTGCCCAAGGTCACATAGTTAGATAATTCTTAAGTGTCTGAGGCCACATTAGAAATCAGGTGCTCCTGACTCCTGGGATGAATCAGGTCCTCCTTACTTTGCCATCTAGCTGCCCATGATTTAATGAACAAATCATTGGAATTAGGATTTGAAAGCTAAGGTTTTTCTGCCAACTAACTATGTTATCTTGGCCAAATAAGATAATTTTTCTGAATCCAATCTTTCTTAACTGTAAAATGAAAAGATTTAGATCATCTCTAAAGTCTCCCCTGGTACTACAAATCTTTCATCTGGTCTTGATCTAGTGGAAATGTAACAGTCAATATTCAGGCAGTCAATAAATTTTTTAACCCTGGAGCTATGAAAAATGAGTTGGACTTATTTTGAAAACCAAGACCTATAATAGTAAAAGTCAAACTTTCCTGAATTCCTGAACCCCCTAGACTAGAAAATAGTTGTTTGGAGGGTATGGAGAGAATACCTACCTCTCTACTTTATATTTACTTTATATGTTCTCTGTTCCATGGTACCTATTCCTCATTCATGGACTACCATCTATTGCCTTCTTGTCTTTATAAAGAAGATCCCTCATTTATAAAATTAGTTCTTTTCTCATTTTTTCCTAGTAGGATTCCTAGCTTCCATCAAAACATAACAGATCTATCTCTTACAGAGGCCTTTGCTTCAGATCTTAGCACTTTAGAAATTACTTTATATATTCAGGATGTCCCAAAAGTCTTCCTGCTGTCAGAATTTATTAAGGCTTGAGACTTTGGGGATACCTTGTACTGTTTTTGTGAGTCAACTACTTATAAGCAAGGGCTTTTTCTATTCTGTCTTTAAATTCTCAGGTCTGTTATAGTGAGCTGCAAATACTTTCATTCTCATGGGGACAGTTGAGCTCTGTAATGCAGCTTGCTTTATAATATACCCAGACTAACAGTGTGATGACTCTGACTGAGGAACAAAGGAAAAAATTATTGATTTAGTGCGATAATTGAGTCAATATAACTATAATTCAATATGAAGGCAACAGAATACACCCTAGGCAAAGGGTGGGCTCAGTTAAATGGAATTTTTTAAGGCTAAGAATCTTCTAAGATATATGCTAAAGAATCATGAGGATCTACAGAACAAATCTATCTACTTAATGAATCAAAATCTTAGCATCAACAAGGATATTAAAAATAATTTTCCTTGCCATATCAGGAAAACTGGCCTGCTAATTTTTTTCCATGAATGCCACTGAAATTTCTTACTTCTGTTACCATGGAATGTTGAGCCATAGAGTGTTTTGTCCATGGTATTTAACAATTCCACCAGCTACATACCTTACTAGGCTTAAAGTAAATTTAAAGCACTAACAGAAATATGCTATACATATTTATACTTTTGAAAGGACTTAGACACTGTGATAGATCTACAGTCTTGCTGATAGTATTCCTTCTACTATTACAGACCTCAGCCCATCCATACTTTCTCCTATGAGCAGTACTTGAACATACCCTTCCAAATATCTTCCATAAAAGATCTTTTGAACACAAACATGACCTACTAATTTTTTTTTACCATTTTGAAGGTACAAATGCTTTATTGTTAAGTCATTTTTTTCATTCACCTCTTTATGAAATTATTGGAGCTTTGGATTGGTTTGTCATTTTCTTCTCAGTTCATTTTAGAGATGAGGAACTGAGTACATAGAGTTAAATTGACTTGCCCAGAGTCACACAGTTAATAAGTGTCTGAGGCCGGATATGACCTTAGGAAGATGAGTTGTACTGATTTGTGCCATCTAGCTGCAATACTCAACTGTTTATCAACAGTCTTTCTCCATGTCTGATAATATTTAACCTTGATAATGACTTTGAAGACATTTCTCTGGCAAGGGATACTGTCAGTAACTTACTAGGACTCTTTTATTCCCATCATAGATCTCTTCATTAATCTTTGAGTCACCTGGGATTTTGATTGGTCTGAGACCTTAGTGTTTCATGATTCATTGCCATGTAGCAACAACAGGAGAGTATTAGCATTTGAACAATAGGCTTTGATGGCCAGGAAGAACTCAAGATAAGTAAAAGGACTGCATATTTCCCCAAATCTAATGAAATTTACCCTCTCATTCCAAAAGATGAGAAATTTAAACTCATTATCTCTACCCCAAAACACATTGGAATACTTCTTTATAGTTTATCAAGAACTTTTTATGTAAATTAACTGATTTGATCTTTATAACATCTCTGTGAGGTAGCCAATTTTTAAGTCTCCATTTTACAGACAAGGAAACTAACCCTTAGAGAGATGAAAGGACTCATTCATATTAGTGCTACTTTAAGGACTGAAGCCCAGCCATATCTTTTGACACCAGTCCATTTTCTTTTGATTTTTTTTTAGTGTTATTATACAAATCCAGATGTTTCCATTTGCTTTTAAGGGGGCAATGTGTTCTTGTGGAATTTGATGTTTTCCATTCAGCTTGGTTCTGTTGTATAATGTGCTATCCACTGTTGAATGCCAGATTGTGCCATCAAGCTTAATGACATTTTCATTATTCTTAAGTTCTAAGTCTTGTTTTTCTTAAAAGGTCCCTGTTGGGTTATAGTGGTAATGAAGCAGCACCCCATCCCATTTAATTAATTGGTGAAATTGTTTCTATGTGTGCTCACATGTTGAGGTTTTAGATGCCTTTGACTTGAGTTGAAACTATCTTAAATGCTCTGCACTCCTAACCCACCTTTCAAAAGAATCAAAGAACACCTCCCCCCGCCCCACACACACACAAGAGAATTTAAGGACCTTTTATTATATTCCTACCTAATGGCAAAGTGAAGAAAATGCTAAATTACAAGCCATGTGACCTGCCACAAATGGCTTCAGTTAACTCTTCTGTAAAATAAGGATAACAATTGTACTTCCTTAGGGAGTTGATTTGAATGTTCTATATGATAATGTGTGTGAAAGCATTTTGAAAATCACAAAGTACCTTGTAAACTATTGTTTGCTTTCTACACCTGAGTAATTTTAACTGTACAGCCATACAGTTCCTATACACCCATAAAATGTTTTCATTATCATCAACATCAGCATCAATGATGGCAACAAATGTTTCTAAAGTTCCCAGAGGATGGAGACTGTCTCATTTTTTGTTTTTGTATCGCCCAGTGCCTGTAAGAGAGCCCTAAACACAGCTTTTGCTTAAGGGATGCTTGTTAATTGTTGATTGAATAGATAAAGCAATTCGGAGGTGCAGAAGTCTTCATTTACTATTGCAATTAATGAGTTCTTCAGCACCATGGATAATTAACTGAATTTGAAGTTCGGATTAGTACAAATTGTATTTAAACTGGCCATTTTAGCTAAATTTAGTACTAAAGAATGATGCCAAATTGTTTCTTGAGTCTATAACAAAGACTCAATTATATTACACTTACAGTTTGTAGAACACTTTAATCAACACTATCACAGTTTTGGTGTAACTTCATAAAATATACAATCTAGTAAAAGGATCTCAAATAACTGTAACAACAATGATACCTATCCTCTAGGCAGTCAAGGCTTTTTTTTTTTACTTTTTTTACTTAGTCAAGCAGGTTTTTGTTAAGTTGTTTTTTCAATCATGTCCAACTCTCTGTGACCCTATTTGGGGTTTTCTTTGCAAAGATTCTGGAGTGGTTTGCCATTTCCTTCTCCAGCTCCTCTTACAGATAGGGTTAAGTAACTTGCCTAGTCATACAGCTAGCAAGTGTCTGAGATATTTGAATTCATGAAGAAGAATCTTCCTGACTGCAGGCCTAGTACTCTACTGAGTTATCGAGCTGCCCACAAAGCCAAGATGTAGAGATACAAAGAGAAAGACAGCCCTGTCAATAAGAGGCTTACCTTCTAATGAGGATAATATTTTCATAATATACAAAGGGAAATAAACAGTAGGAAGAAGAGTTGAAGGTGTCTGAATGGGAGGTGAAGCATTGAAAGTCAAAAATTCAGCCAGAAGGGGAAATCAGCCTGGACCCCTTCCCAAAATGGAGGCCATTTGAGGAAGAAGAGGGTTAATATGATATAGGCATGTTTCATGATGTAGGTTTGTTCCATGGTGAGCAGCTTCAGGGACTGAGGAAAGTTATGAAGACTGCCAACTGAGGTATGATGTTTAAACTCAGAAAATTAGAAACACAGTCATGTTGTTGTATAAATAAATCGAATATTAAAATGCCAATAAAAACACAAATAATAAAGAAATAACAATGTCACAGCACCCAATAGCTTGGAGACTAGTCTTCAAATTGAGAAGTCCTAGATTCAAATACTGCCACTGTCTTGCTTACAGGTGAAGGGCTAATCAGTATCAGTGGAGGGAATTTCTTTAGCTTAGCTTGCTACACCTTGAAATGCTTTCTCCAACTCTTTCTCTTCTCCATCCCTCCAAAAAGTACAACTAACTCTATGCCAGATTATATGCACAGATAACCATAATGCAAAAATAATGAACAATATGTACTTTGGAGGCCCATAAAACAAAGTGCTAGGCAAAGTCTGAGGGGGGTGAGTTTTGTTTTGTGTTGTTCTTTTTTGCTTGCTGAGTGGATGAGGGAAGAAAGCTTTCCATGGAGCAAGAATCATTTAAATTGGGCCTTTAAGGAAGGGCAGAGATTCAGCAAAGTAGGGCAACCATCGTATTTCTGGCTTTGGAAGTCAAATAAAATAAATAAACAAAGGCCATAAGTTGAGGCCATATTTGGGAGACAGAGAACAGAAGAGTCTATTATATAAGGGAAAGTAGCATAGGCTAGAAAAATAAGGTAGCAACATATTATGGAAAACAATAACATCTCAGTAGATAATAGGGAGCTGCTGAAGATATTGAAAGAGTAGCATGGTCAGATAAATATACATAAGAAAGATTAGTGTAGCTACTGAAGCTCTCATGACAGAAGCTGAAAGAATCTTAAAGATCATTGAATTATAGAATTTATAACCCCTAGTGCTTCACTTACTAGCTATATAGCCATGGGTTTTAAATAACTTAATTCTTTTCAACCCCTGTTTCCTTATCTGTCAAATGGAAATAATTTGTCCTCCCAAGGTGGTTGTGAAGAGAACGCTTACATAAATATGTGTCACTAATTGGAGCTTGAGTAGTTGCTTTAATTGAGATACTAACAAGGAACATTTCAATTGCCTACAGTTCAATAAACAAACTGTCTGATTGAGGATAGTTCAATACAAGCATAATCTACTAATTTGCTAATGGGAACTTGCTTGATCTCTTGTACTTTTAATTCCATTTTCATTGGATGAAAGCAGCATTGCAAATAGCTACTCACTCAGTGTCACAATTAATATTGAATAAACAACCAAGAATGCTAATTGTATTCATATCACCAGTTCTATATTTCCAAGGGCTAAAGCATGCAGGGAACTCTCCTGTTGAGCCTTAGTCATTTTGGCAGTTATTGTTAAAGTTTTGGTTATATAACCATCAAGTAAGCAACTGAAGGATCTTTTTAGAATGAAACATTTTTATCCCATTGGGTATTGAGATAATAGAATCCAAATGTTAATTTTTGTTTGTTTGTTTTTTTACCAGTGAGAATAGATCAACCTAAAAATTCTGACAGATCTGTTCCTCTTTTTATTTTTTTTTTGTAGTCTTTCCAGTTTTATATACAACTCCTCTCAGGGTTATCCAGCTTAGTTAAACCATGCCCTGTACTACTTCATTTTCTCCTTACTTATCCTTTGTTGTTTTGTGTGTCTTTTCCCATAACTATAACTTTTTCATATAATTAAACTTCATTAATAGCAAGAATGCCAATATGGACATGGTTTAGTTCCTCTAAACTGTTTTGGTTTAATGTACATTGCACAAAGATGCATATGAAGAGAACGAACATATGAATTATTGTTTGTAATTGCTCTGAGGACGTTGTAATTCTCGGAACCTTCCATAAAAGCTTTACTCAAATTCCTTATCATAACATGGGAGTGACCCTACCTCCAAAGGGTATGTCAGGAGAGTCTAACCTGTGACAGATGTTACTGAGCTGCTCCCAGATGGCATGACTCCATCAACCTTTGTATGAAGACCAGCTTAATGAAATATAGGAAACTATATTAGTGGAAGCTTGGGCAAATATGTGATAACTTTCCTTTTGGTTATAGTAATCCATGAAATGGACAGAAACACAAAATAGAGTCAGACACTTTAAAACTAGAAAAGCACTCTTAAAGAGACTGCCGTTCAACAGATCAATCTCATTTTACAGTTGAGGAAATAAAGGATCAAAGAAGGAGAGGGGCTTCCCTAAAGTCATCCTATTAGCAAAAAAGCACAACTTGAATTTAAACCCAAGGTTTCTGTCTCCAAATCCAGTGCTCATTCTACTGTATCATACAGTCCTTAGGTCAATGTACCCCCTTCTGTTTCTGCATTGTGGTAGGTAAAGTTGTAGAGAAAGTACCAGAATATGCTAAGAATTCTTCCTGGTGCTGTTTTCTTTCTCATCAGCAGCAACATTATTATCACTATCATCACCTCCATCCATTAGGATCACTTTAGGGAAACAGAAGGGAGCAGTCAATAGAAAGAAGACCCTAAGGGACAGCTAAGTGTCACAACATATAGAGCACCAGCCCTGGAGTCTCAAATCCGGCCTCAGACACTTAATAATTACCTACTTGTGTGACCTTGGGCAAGTTACTTGACCCATTGCCTTAAATTTAAAAAAAAAAACTGTATTTAAGAAGACCCTGAGGGATTTCTTTTTGTATACGTACATTTTTTGGTATCTCTTATATTTTCCTGGTGTTTCTTTCTCTCTTCCCCCATCTCTTACAACAAAGAATTTATTTTAAAAAAAGAAAAAGAGGAAAAAGAAAAATTATTGTAAAATCAATATATTGGGGGGAATCTGATATTATGTGCAATGTCCTATTTTCATCTACAACCCCCTGATTTTTTTCAAGGAACAAAGGGAAATGTTTCCTTATATAAGATAGAGATTTCTAAAATGTCTCTGGAACATTCACTCTGTCCCAAAAGTTTTCCTCTGTTGAGAAGCTCCCAGACCACAGGGGCTTCAGTAAACTTCTTTTCATTTTAGCTTTTTCCTATCCTATTTCACTTTTAAGGACTTGGATTCATAGCTTCCCTGGTTCAGCATCTGAACAGAACATTTTTTTCTGTTTATCCAATGTGTACTTAGCTACTTTTGGAGGGCCTCTCTCCCCTCTTACTCCAGGGGTGTGGTTTTCAAAGAATATGGCATAGTGCTGCAGAAACAGTACTGGGATTAGTTAGAGGATTTGCCACTTACTAATAGGTAGATAGAATTTATATAGCACTTTAAGACTGCACAGAGCTTCACAATATTACAACAACCCTGAGGGTGAGGGATGCTGTTATTATTCTCATTTTAAAGATAAGAAAACTGGGGCAGATATAGATTTAAGGAACTTGCCCAGGGTAACAGTAAGTGAAGTTCAATTTGAACTCATGTTTTACTAACAGGCCCAATACTCCGTTCACTATGTTTTAAGTTACATAACCTCTCTGGGTCTCAATTTCCTTCATCTGTAAAGTGATGATGTTGAACTAAATGGTTTTGCAGGTCCCTTCTAGGGCCAGATCCCAGAATTATAGTACCTTGATTTGGAAAAGAATCTTCTTCAGGTTCTAGTTTAAAAGTCATTCAACCCACAATAGGCCATCAGTGCTAATGTTGGCATTGGTGTCCTTGACAAGGACCCAGAATGTAAGTGAAGATTTTTTTTTTATTTTTTTGTGAAGATTTTTTTAAAGGACATATAGGGGACAAAATATAGTAATTAAAACATAATAATTGCTGGTTTTGATCCTGCTGTGTCCCAGATCCCAGAAGCTGTAACTAGGGCAACTTAAAGGTCTGTTCAAATTGTTGGTAAGGCCTTGTGCTGGCTGACATTTTAGTGAAATGCCTGGCCCAACTTGGATGAGAGCATCCTCTGCCTCTGGCACTGGAAAGCAGGGAGGGCAAGCTTATTTGGGCAATGTCACAGCTTTTGCTTGTTTATATAACATCAAAAGCCCTCCACTTTGAAATGCCAAAGAGAAAACAGCAGCAACAACACACACACACACACACACACACACACACACACACACACACACACACTCACACTGTAAACTGTATAATCATGCCCTAGCACAAAAACATACTTTGGGGTTTGATGAATTGAAATTTGGAATGGATAGCTAACCCATTGGTTAGCAGAGCAAGGATACTGTACAATCTAGAATGTCTAGAATACTATATTGAACCTAACAAACTGAAATTTAATAGCATTGAATGTTGTTCATGGTCTGACAAATTCAGTCTCACTGATTTCATCTCCCTTCCACCCTCTTAATTATAGAGCTGGAAGGGATCTCAGAGGTCATCTAATCTGACTAGATCTCATTTTAGACATCAACCAGCAAACAATGATTTAGCTCCAACAAAGTGCCAAACACTCTACTAAATCTCAAGAATATAAAAACAAGAATAAAATAGCTCTTATGGTCAAAGAGTTGAAATTCTTTCAGGGAGGCAATTTGCACCTCTATATGGCAGTGAGGTGGGACATTGGATAGTCTTTGACCTGGAGTCAGGAAGACTCATCTTCCTGAGTTCAAATCTAATCTCAGGCATGAACTGTGTGACCATGAGCAAATTACTAAATTCTTTTTGCCTCAGTTTCCTCTTCTGTAAAATGAGCTGGAGAAGAACATGGCAAACCTCTCCAGTATCTTTGCCAAGAACACCCCAAATGGGGTTACAAAAAATTCAGACACAATTCAAAGCAACCTACCAACAAAAATAGTAGAGTTAGAATTCAAAATAAGATATTTTGACTGCAGGTTCAATGTACTTTAGCAAATATTCTGATGATTATTCTTTCATTTTCTGTAAAGACTTTTTTCCCTTTGGAAAAATGACTTTTGAACAATTCTAATTATTAGGAAGTCAAATTTTGTCTTCCTATGGCTTCCAACATTTGTCCTTAGTTGGTGCTGTTGGACCAAACAAAATAAGTCCAATCTTAACTAGTTTGTCATAAAATTAAGAAATAACTTGTGAAATTCATGCATTTTGTCCCATTGCCTGCCCATTGCTAATAGGACAGCTATAGCTTAGATGAAGAGTTTTCAATATTTTTGTTTCAGGACCCCTTTATAACTCTTAAAAATTACTGAGGTTCTTAAAGAGCTTTTGTCTTTATGCATTACATTAATTAGTATTTCCCTTATTGGATATTAAAACAGATAATATTTAAACTATTTATTAATTAAAAAATAAACCTACATAAAGTAAATAACATTTTTATGAAAAATAGCTATATTTTCCCAAGCACAAAAAAAACAGTAAGAAGAGTATCATTGTTTCTCATACTTTTACAAATTTCTTTAATGTCTGGCTTAATTGAAGACAGCTGGATTTTCATATCTGCTTATGCATTAAATCTGTTGTGATGTATTGTCCTACTTGAAGTATATGAAGAAAATCTGGCCTCACATAAATATGCAGTTGGAAAAAAGGAGTATTTTAATAGGCTAATAATGTATCCTCCTCCTCCTCCTCCTCCTCATTATTATTATGGACAGAATTTGGAAGACCTGAGTTCAAGTTCAGACTCAGACATTTATTGTCTAAATGTATGTCATTTAATCTCTGCTTCTTTTTTTTTTTTTTTTTTTTTTTTTTTGCTGTTTAGTCATTTCCGTTAAGTCCAACTCTTCATGTTGATTCTCATTTGGAGTTCTCTTAGCAGAGATACTGGAGTAGTTTGTCATTTTCTTCTTCAGCTCATTTTAAAGATGAGTAACTGAGACAAACAGGCTTAAGTTACTTGCTCAGAATTGATCAGCTAGTGTTTGTGGTCTGATGTGAACCTCAGAAGATGAGTCTTCCTGACTCCAGGCATTGTACTGTTTCCACTGCCCTATGCCTCAGTTTCTTCACCTGGAAAAAAGAGGTTAATAATATCACCTACCTCCCAGGGTTGTTATGAGGATTAAGTGTGATAATATTCATAAAGTATTTTGCAAACTATTAGCTATAGCTAGAATTAAAATACTATTGACCTTGTGAACTCCCTGAAAGCATCTTGGGGACCTCAGAACACATCAATATAGAACATCTACTATGTTTCAGGCACTGTTCAAGTACAGCTAGTTTGCCAATTGTTTTGTCTGCAAAGATGATAAGCTTTATTTTTCACAGAATAAGGTCATCTCTCTGGTAATATACCCTGAACTATAGAATGATTAAGCAAATGACATAGTAGAAGGTCAGAATTAAGCTCTAGTTTACATTCTCTGAGGCTTGTAGAGCAAATTTGTTTCTGGAAAATAGCAAAAATCTCAGAAAATGTAGTCAATTCTGTCCCCCAATCATCTTTAAAAAAAAATCAGAAAACTGACCATTCATAAGTTCAGAATGTTTTCTAATAGAACTACTTATTAGAATTCAGCCAAAGCAGGATATGGATAATTTAACAACATTTTTCCCTTTTTATCCCAAGGATTATATGAATTAGGGTTAGAAAGGATATTGTAAATCACCAAAATCACTTGTTTTACAGTTGGGGAAACTGAGGCACAAGCTAAGGAAATGATTTGACTATGTTCACATAGGTAATACTAGCAGGTGACCTTTAAATAACAAAATTTAATGTTTAACAAAATATTTTTATACATTATCTTCCAAATAGTCTTATGAGATACATACTTGCCCCATTTTATGCAGCTGATGAAAGGTGTAATTTGACCCCAAGTTCTTTCCTCCCTCCAAAACCAGCATGTTCTCCATGTCACCAAGGTATCCCTTAAAGCAGCAAAGGCAAGACTCAAAGACAGGTCCTTCGAAACTAAATGCAGTATACTTTGCCCTACATCATTATGTCACATACTAATATGGGTAGTTTATATCTCATTCTAACTGATCTTGGGGGTAATAACTGTATATATTTGTTTGACCTAATTTATATGGATAATAATAGTTTTTGCTTAGTCTCTCCATCTACCAATTTAGACAACAGTCTGAGGGAAAACAGGTCCAGATTCTCTAGTTTGGGTCATGCCCCATCCACGCTGTCAAGTTCTTTCTTTCCTAAGGGTTGTAATTTTTTTAATCACGTGACTCCTTTGAAACACACCTGGAAATCTTTACTGTGCCTTTGAAATTGCATCCAAGAACATACCCTTATGTGGTCTGCAGTGGTGGAGCATTTGGAGCAAATTAAAAGCATAAATTGCTTTTTCTTTTTTTTTTAAGTGGTTACTTTTCCATAGTCCCCATTATGGAAATGCTTCAGGAAATTTGCATGAAAATGCTCCACTGAAATGAATTTACCAAAGGGATGTGACATCGATATTTTGAAACCATTTAGTGGATAAATGATGCTCCTATTTTTCTCCTTTGAGAACATGGAATGTGGTTTTAATGATAATGGCTAAATTGCACATTTGTTGAAAATCAGCTTCCTATAAACATACAATTGTTCTATTCTCTTTCCTTTCTCTCTTTTTTTTATATAATGTGTATATGTATATTTCTTCTACTTTCTTCTACTTTTAAAAGGGTGGGATGGGGGAAGAGGGAGAAGAAACTGTGATTTCATCAGAGAACTCTCAGTCTGAAAAATCTGTCCAGCAAGTCATATAATAATCAACTTAGTGTGATATAATTGCCTGAGGTATTGCCATTTAATAGACTTATCCACAAGTCCTGTCAGCCAATAGCTAGAAAGTAAACATTGATTTAAGTCCAATTCTGTGAAGTACACTGGCTAAGTACTGATATACCAAGAAAATCTAGGAGCTCACAACTTAATGGGGAAAGAACATACAAATATCTATGTACATATAATATGTAACATATATATATATGTGTGTGTATATATATATATATATACATACACAGAGAAAGAGAGAGAGAGAGAGAGAGAGAAGATAGAAGCTAATCAGAGAGAGGAGGCACAAAGGGAAAGGAGAATTGGATGGGATAGGCTCCTTGCAGAAAGCAGGATTTCAAGTGAATCTTGTAGGAAACCAAAGAGGCAAAGGTGAGGAGGAAAAATATTCTAGAAATGGAAAACTGCTTGTGAAAAGGCTTAGGCAAGGGAACAAATGTCTACTTAGCCTCTATTATGTGTTTGATACATTGTGTTAAGTATTTTTTTTACAAATATTATCTTCTTTGATCCTCATAATAATTTTTTTTGGCTTTTTTTGGCAAGGCAATGGGATTAAGTGACTTGGTCACACAACTAGGCAATTATTAAATGTCTGAGGCTGGATTTGAACTCAGGTTCTCCTGATTCCAGAGCTGGTGCTCTATTCACTGTACCACCTAGCTGCCCCCTCACAATAATTCTTAAAAGTAGGTGATAAGAGTTATGACCATATACACTTGAGGTAACTAAGGCAAAGAAAAGTAAGTGATTTGCTCAGGTTCACACCATTAGAACATGTCTGAGGCCAGTCTTGAACTCAGATCTTCCAGACTCATTGAGTGGCACACCAGACAAAATTCTGGACCTGAGTTTAATTCAAGACTGGCTATGTGACCCTGAGCAAGTCATTTAATTTTGCCTCAGTTTCCTCATCTGTAAAATGATCTGGAGAAAGAAATAGCAAACTACTCCATTTTCTTTGCCAAGAAAAGCCCAAAAAGGATCACAAAGAATTGGATATAACTAAAAACTGAACACAACAGCAATTTTTACACTCTAGACCTAGTGCTCTGTCCACTATTATCAACTTCATCTTTCTCTAATGGAGTTAGGAAATTGAAAGTCAAGTGAATAGAGTAACAAATAAGCCACAAGTAAGATCAGTTACATAATGTAAGGATAAATCACTACTAGAAGATATCAGTGGGGAAATCATTGCTTCTGTGTGTCTGAATCTATAATTTCTTGGAGGGACTTCTTTACAAATACAGGTTTGTATCTTCTTTGCAACTTAGAACTTTTGGAATTTCCTGGGAATACTAACTGGTTAACTGACTTGTCCAGGGTTACATAAGCTTATTTGTAGCAGAGATGAGTCAAGTCCAGGTCTTTCTGATGCTGAAGTTGACTCTATCTACTTCATCATGCCCCAGGAATAATTATTTCAATGTTTTCTTTCTGTTTTTGCTCACTTTGGTTTTCACCTTCTTCCCATTGAAAAGTAGCTGGGTTCAACTGGGTCTTGTGTCTTGGTATACATCCACATTGGAATTCCAAATCTTATTCATGTATTCATGTATTCATTCAACCTCCTGAGAAGGAGAAAGTGAGAACAAAGGAGTCTAGAATCCTTCAGGGTTGAAATTTCACTTTAGACATCAGCATGATATTTTGAGCATTTTGGATAAGGTTTTAAAGGTTTTATTATATTGCTAGTTAAATCCAGTCCATTGAACCTTTATTTGATTGACCCTTATTTGATTTGGCCGGGGGGGGGGGGGGGGGGATAAGGAGAGGGAACCTGTAAATTCAAAGAATCTCAGAGTGGGAAGGGACCTCAATAGTCATATAGTCCAACCTGGAGACTCCAAAGGAATTCTCATTCCAAGGCACCCCAAAATAAGTCACTTATCCTCTGATTGAAGACCTTCAAGGAGCGAGAGCCCACTACCTTCTGAGGAAGCCCATTTTCCTTTGAAATAATTGCTCAATCATTAGAATGGTTTTTTCTAACATAAAACCTAAAACTGCCAATTTCTCTTTTTTCACTCATTGCTTTTGGGTGGAACAAGACAAAATAAGTCTAATCAATCCTTCTTCTATGTCACAGTTCTTAAAATACAGGAAATAATTGTCATGTGATCTCTTATTTCCATTTTTCTTTGCTGAACATTTCCATTTCCCTCAACTGCCCTTTCCCCTAACCAGAGCAGTGACAAAGCTTTGTGTGAATAAGCAATGAAAAATTGTGCATCCGTGCCCATGAAGACTGTGAACTCTTACTTACTACAAAATAAGTTCCCTACTTGCAATAGACAGTGGAATTTCTTTCATTTAGAAATATATATTCATTTTTAAGTGATATTAAAAAAATCCCTTGACATATCATACTTTTATGTTCCCCCCCCTGAACTGTTATATATTGTACTTGACTACTTTACCTGTCCCAAATCCTGATTCTGTTCTTAACTTTGTAAATAAATAAATTTTATAAATGAAATATAAATGCAAACCTTTAATCAACTCACAGCTCAAACAAACCTAGACTTTTACTGTGACCCATCCTCAAAAAAGAGAAACAGAAACATGCTAGTTACCTGGAATGTTGTTCTATGACTGCTAGAATGATGTCATAGAAACAGCATTAGATTTTAAGTTGGGAGACTTGAATATCAGCCTCAGCTCAATCCCTAATGGGTCATGTAGACATGAATAAGGTTACTTTATGTAAAAGTTACTATGTCAATGAAGACATTATTATTACTATTTTTCTATTGTATGGTTTCTGGCTCCTTGGTTATGATATTCTGCATTCAAATTCTACCCATGTCATTAAATAGCAAGTGGCAAGTCACTCAACCTATTCAAACTTCAGTTTCCTTGTCTAAAAAGGGAGCTAAGAATGACCAAAATAACTGCCCCACCCAAGGGTCATTTTGAAGCTCAAAGGAGATATGTGTAAAACGTTCAAGGAATATATAAGTAAAAACTGACATTTATATGATGTTTTTAGATCATTTGGTTAAACCTTCACTCTTCATATTTGTGAATTCTCTGATTTCTAGTTTCCACTGTGTGTGTGTGTGTGTGTGTGTGTGTATGTGTGTGTGTGTGTGTGTGTGTGTGTTCCTAGACTAGTGATAGCTAACCCCAGTTCATTTTCCAAGAGAGCTTCACTAAATGTTAAGTGTGCCGATGTAATTTTATGTGTATTAGAGTGATTTATGGTCTCAGGTTTTTGGGTCTTTTACTAAACTCAAGGTGAAATTAATTGGTTTCTTCAGGGGCCTGGTGGAATATGTTTTCAAACATATGGCCTACATTCAACCTTCTTTCCTCTTATTTTGCAAAACCCAATTACTCACCTCCTAAAATGATTGAAATCTCAACTACTGGAGGAATGATAAAGACCTTACCTTTCCAGAAATCAGGAAGTTTCCTGCATTTGAAGAAAGGTGAATAGATTGAAATTCATCTTCCCACCTTCAAAGACTCTGACCTATTCCTGGTCAGTTTTCATGCTCTGTAGGCTGCAGAACAACACTAACAGTTCAAGTCTCATTTATTTATAAGGTTAAGTAGAATACCCAACCATTACTGGAAAAGCAATACAAGTTTATGTCTTTCTGTTAGTAATATTATTAAAGGTCCCATATAACAGGTCAGTCCAGGATATTGATTTCTTAGATGCTCATGAGAGAATAGTACCATTTAAAAGAGCTTTAGGCATTTGAGAGGCAATTATTTAGCAATTCTTTGTTGCTTCCTCCAAAAGGTTGGAAAACATTTTGTGTTTCACTTCAAACACAATGAACAAATAATAATAAAAAAATATCTCCAGATTATTAGGACCAGTGGGGCTTATTTTCAGGGCACCATGATAGGATGAGTACAATTATCATCTCTAGAAGCAGAAGGATACTTGGTGATGAAGAATTATAAATCAGTCAATAAACATTTATTAGTTGCCTACTGTGATTCCAGCACTGGGCTAATTTATGGATTTTAGGGTTGGGAGGATTGATAGATATCAACTTCTCTAGCATCCTTATTTTCTAGATTAGGAAAACTGAAAGAATATGTTTAACCAACTTCATCAAAGTCACACAGCTAGTAAGAGAAGACTCAAATATAGTTTATCTCATTCCTTTTTTTTCCCCACTCAACCATGATGGTTTGGTACAAGAAGAATATGGACTCCATAATGTAATTTTCTGCCCTATGACCAAACTAAAATCCTAATGTTCAGTTGGAATGGAGATTTGAATCCAAGTCTGCCTCTGAACCCAGGGCTCATTGAATCAATGAACTCACTACCTCCCAAGGCATTTCTGGTTATTAAAAAAAAAACTCTATTTTAAGACACTGTCTTGAAGTTTCTGCTTTGTGTTCTTAGTTCTGCTCTCCAGAGAAGCATATTACTCTCATCTACTTTTCAGATGTATTGAATATATAAAATAAATAATATAAAATAAATAAATGAATCAATAAGTGAAATGGTGAATGAAAAAGGAAGATACTAATTAAACAGCTATTAGTTCAATTATGCCAAGCAGGGGCAATTAAGTGGTATAGTGGATAGAGCACTGGACCAGAAGTTAGAAGGACTCTTCTTCCTAATTCAAATCCAGCCTCAGATATTTACTAGCTGTGTGACTCTGAAAAAGTCACTTAACCCTACTTACCTCAGTTTTATCATCTATAAAATGAGCTAAAGGAAAAGGTAAACTGCTCCAGTATCTTTGCAAAGAAAACCCAAATGGGATCATGAAGAGTTGAATATGATTAAACTGAATGTTTCAAGCATGGTGTAAATCACTGGAATGTAAATAAAAAAAATTTAAAAAGTTTTTGATCTCACTTTCTAATTGGATGGGGGGATACAAAACACAAAGGAGGTTTCAGCTGTAAACTATATGAAAAGGTTCCCAGCAGCAAGGAAATGGGAACTCATCTTCTTAGTGTCATTTCTAATTATAAAATCATACTGATTTCTAATGTTGAATCATTTGACAATGCCAGGAACCTTCATGGCATGGGGGAGGACTTTGGGCGGGGGCAGGGTGTGTTTAGTTGCAGAAACACCTGCAGAAGCAGGTGCCAGATTGCATCTCCATAGGGATTGCTTTCCAGATGATGACTGCAGAGGCAGGACTGGTGGACCAAGTGGAGCAAGGAGACAGTTCTGCCATACCTGGGTTCTTGGGCTAGCTTGCCCATCTTTGTCAATTGTGCAGCAGCTGCTGCTGGTGATGATAGCAGCAGTAGTAATTATCAGTCCTTTACATCTCCACAATGATTGTTCTCCAAAAGAAGGGCTTGAACTTGATGCTGGACCAGTGATCTGGGAAAGCATTTATTCTCAACTTTTAGGATCCTCCCAAAGGATCTACATCTTTGGAGGAAAGTTCTTCATTAAGAAATCCCAGCACCTTATACCAATGAAATAACTCTCACACACACACACACACACACACCCCACAAAACAAGTGGACTGGAATATAAGATATCTGACTACAAAAAGTCCTCTAATTATCCCTCTCATCATTGCTGGAGTATTCAACCCCCTTTTATTCAACAGCATGGATGACTACAAAGTAGGGCAGTCCTTGACTATGATTAATGAAACCCTTCCTTCCTGTGAAACAAAATTGGTCTCCCAGCTGGCCTTAATTCATTCTATCAGTCAGATTTTTCTGCCCAGCATCTCCCCTACTGTTTGCTTGGACATTGTCACCATCTTTAAGAAGAATCATTGAATCCAAAAGCATTTATTAAGTACCAGGTCTGCACTAGGTCCTGGGAATACAAAGACATAAATGAAGCAGTCCTTGCCCCTACGAGTTTATGTTCAATAGGGTATTATATTTACATTGAACTTTGAGTGTTTTTTGTACTTTAATGATTATTTAATTTATTGTATTTTACTATAATATTTATTTTTAAATAGTTTAAATATATTATCTCATTTTATTCTCCTAAAAATTCTGTGATATAGTTACTCTTGTTAACCCTATTTAAGAGATGAAGAAACTGAGGTTTAAAGAAATTAAATGATTAGGTCACAGTGACCCACACTATATATGTGCAAGTTAGAATCCTGGAGCAGTATTCTAACTTGCAAGTATATAGTGGAATCTCTGAGTTAGATCATTAGTGCTGGAAGGACTCTAAGAGTTAATAAAATGTATCTAATCTAACCCCACTCTATAGAAGCATTCTTCCCAAGATAGCATACTAAGACTGTGTAATATCATGAGTGATTTTAAAATTAGAACAATTGGATTTTGTTGAAATTGTTGCCCCCTCCTATTAAATTAGAATTAAAAATTCATTCTATCATATATGAATTTTAAAAAATTACTGACTGATTTTCTACCAGAATTAGAAATCTCTACATAATTTATAATAATATTTTATGCTTATATAATGGTCTTTGGTCATTATATGCTTTCCTGTATGTTACCTCATTTGGTTTTCATAAATATTCTTCAAAGTAAGCAATCATTTTCAAAAAGACTTAACAAAATTTTTCTCTTCCCACTAATAAATTTTTTACATGGAAGAAACTAGAACTAGTGGCAAAACCCCTTAGTCTCATTAAATTATTATCTATCTTCCATTTTACAAATAAGGAAACTGAGGTATGGGAATATTCAGGTCTAAGGTGTTATTAATCCATGGTATTAATGTAAGTCTTCTTAATCTAAATGTGTTCTATAGTTGTGACCTAAAAATACAGATGTTTCTGTCAAACATGATCAGAGGCACCCATTAATTTCCTGGAATGTCGCTCTTCCCTTTTTTTTACTAGCATCCTGAACTTGATTTGTTGGTCCCCACTTTTATTTTCTTGTAGTCATCCCATCTCTCTTCTCTAGTCATAAATCCCTACTATCCACCTTAAAATACTTAGATGGGTCAAAGATGTATGCATTTAAAAAAATTCCCCTCTTTCCTTGCTAATCTACATCTTTCTTCAGCATAAAATTGAAGGTTTTGGAGCTGGAAGAGGTCCTTAAGGTCATGTGGTCCAATCTCTTTGCTTTATCCCCAGTAAAAAAGAGGAAGATGAATTAAGGTCCCTTCTAGCTCAGAATACTATATTTACATAATCTCCTTCAGCTCTGACCTTCTACAATGACCTTAGATGGGAGTTAGAAGAATAATGTAGATCAGGTACCATGAAATCCAGTTTAGCAGGCACAACACTTGAGAGGTGACAGGGTTGTAAACCAGGTTGTTATAGTTAGGGAAATTGAGGTCCAGCTCACAGAGAGATAGATCCCAAATCTATCGTCCTTGACACTACATCATTACATTCTCTGAAAATACCATGATCTCCCAAATTAAAGGGGAAGTTTACAAGCTAACATTGGGCTTCCTAATAAATCCTATTCCCATATGAACCCTAGATGGAACCAGGTCTTAGTCTTAGTTCCTTCTTCCTTACTGATTGAACTCTGTCTGTTAAATCTTGTCCTTGATGTTTCTTCAATTCCAACTCTCCTGCTGATGAAATTGGTTGGTGAGGCTCTTTAGTTTCTGAGTATTCCAGAATATATCTCCTTCAACTCTTGACTTTTTGTGAGGGGGCCAGGACCCCCATAAAGTACTCCATTCTCCCTTATAAGCATTTCTTGCCATCCCCCCAGTAAATCTTTTTGTTCCCTTTATAAAAGGGATATTATGGATTCCATTTATATTTGGGGTTATCTGTCTCTTTTTCTGTCTCTCTCTCACCCCCCCCCCCCATTCTCACTCTTTACTTTCCTTCACCTTCTCTTCTTATCTCCCTTTCCTACTCAGGAAACCTAAAACATATGAATTATCATAGTGGCCATATTTTCACCAGTGAAAATTTCTCTTCTACTTGTGCTCCCTAACATCCACATGCCTGCATCTTTTGGGGGGGGGGGCTAAACTAATCAGTCATCAAGTATTGTGGTTTTTGGAGGCATTTGGGATTAAAGGATTTATCCAGGGTCACACAGCTAGTTAGTGTCTGTGACCAAATTTGAACTCAGATCCTCCTCCAGAGCAGGGGCTCTGACCACAATCAGCAAGCATTTATTAAGCTACTAAACTATGGGCAGCTACTATACAATGAACAGGAATATAAATGGAAAGACTGCACACTCCAGAAGACTCCCCCTAAAGACAATGAAGTCTGATTACTTGCTCCAGTATTAAAACTCATGACTTTAGCTGATTGACTCTTCCTTCATGTAGTTTAAACAATGCTTGACTTGGAGATGGGAGCCAGGGTTCAAATCCCACCTCTGCCATTTAGTTGTGCTACCACAGTTAAACTGTTTCACTCTTCTCTGCCTATTTCCCTACCTATGTAATAAGTAAAAGAATACTCAGATGGTCACATGGGGTTGTCATGACCACAAAAGAAATGCATTTTATTACTATTAATATTATTATTATTATGTTTTCTCATTTCTTTCCCTCACCCCTTCAATTCTTTACTAAAATTCAGTCTTACAAAGAACAAATTCCTATACATATATACTACATGTCAGCAGAATATTTCCTCCAACCAATAACAGAAGGACCTGACCTGACAACCTCATAAATAATTTCTTGAGAAAAAAAAAGAATTCATATAATAGCCTTAAAAAAAACTTTCAAGGGGCAATTTTTGCAGAAAAGAAAAAATTCCCTGCTTTTTCTTCTTGCAGCTAAAATATAGACTGCCACATTGATCACAGCAGGCTTTGCTGATAGGATTGACTAATTTGCATAGTGCTTTGTTTCTCATGGAAGGTTAAATGTTAGACATTTAGAATGAGGCTTGCTGCTAAGGAAATGCTTCTTACCCAGCTCTTTTTTTCATTTATCAAACATCTTATCAAATAAGAAAAGCTGATATTTTTTTTAAAAAACTATGCATCAAACTTATTTAATTCCTTTGAAATGACTGAAAACTCTAATGTTACTTTTCTGAGAATAGGGAGGGAACAAGGAGCCCACTAAGTGGTTGCTGTCATCTTTCAGTCACATCCATCCCTTTATGACCACTTTTGGGGCTTTCTGCCCAAAGATGCTGGAGTGGTTTGCCATTTCCTCCTCCAGCTCATTTTACAGATGAGAAAACTGAGGCAAATAGGTTTAAGTGACTTGCCCAGAGTTACCCAGAACCCAGTAAATGACTGAGGCTAGAGTTGAACTCAGAAAAAGGAATCTTCCTGACTCCAGGTCCAGCACTCTCTCCACTGCATCACTGACCAAATGAGGAAAGGTAAGACAGTATTTTTCAAACTTTAACACATTTCTAGTCAAGCTAGAATGATGATAGTAAGTAATAATAATGATGCATTTTTTAGAAGTCACTAGATAGTTCCAAATACTGATATCCATTATTCAGTTTAGTAATAGGGGATAAGTCTTGCTTTGTTTGCTCCTCAAGGAGAGACTAAGTTGAAAGTGACAAGTTACAGGGAGACACACTCTGACTCAATAGAAGACAAATATTTCCAGTTAATGCTGTTCAAAAATGAAATGGACTGGGGCAGCCAGGTGGCACAGTGGATAGAGCACCAGCCCTGGAGTCAGGAGTACCTGAGTTCAAATGTGGCTTCAGACACTTAATAATTACCTAGCTGTGTGGCCTTGGGCAAGCCACTTAACCCCATTTGCCTTGGGAAAAAACCTTAAAAAAAATGAAATGGACTACTTTTATCAGGTAGTGAGTTCTCCGTCTTTCAAAGTGTAATCATAGAGATTATATGAATCAGTTTTAAGTTTGTTGTTGCATGGGACAGGTTGGGAGACTAAAGGCTCTCTGGATTCCATTTTCAAAAGCAATGATTAACTTCTTCAAAGGAAAAGAGATAAGAAATCTCTGTAAATCCCTAGCTATTTTGGCAATGGCAATTTTGTAAATCCAAAATTTCAGTGGTAGTGAAAGACACGCTTATATGTGGGCCTATTATGTATGGAAAGATGCCCCCGAATTACTCAAAACATAATTTTACCTTTTTTTAACCATACAAATATTTTGAATACGGGAACTTTCCATACTTTTGTGCTATTTTTAAAAGGTATAATTTATACCCCCTACTTGATTCTGAAAACTTGTCCCCCTTAAATATTTACTGTTTTTTGAGTTTTTTTAATGTATTACTATACAGGGCTTTTTTTTTAATCTTTTGCAAGGCAATAGGGTTGTGAGTATTAAATGTCTGATATAGGATTTGAACTCAGCTCCTCCTGACTCCTCCACTGTGCCACTTAACTGCCTGTGGAGTTTTGAGTCAGCGTGGTAGCACAGTGGCTAGTGTACTTGGTCTGGAGTTAAGAAGATTCATCTTCATGGGTTCAAATCTGTCCTCAGATAATTACTAACTATGTGACCCTGGTCAAGTCACTGTTGGTTTCAGTTTATTCATTTGTAAAATTAGCTGGATAAGGAAGTGGCAAAACCACTCCAGGATCTCAGGCTACTCTCTCTCTCTCTCTCTCTCTCTCTCTCTCTCTCTCTCTCTCTCTCTCTCTCTCTCTCTTATCCCCCCCCCAATCCCTTCCTATGTGTTGTAACTTCTTTTAATAAATTTTTGCATTTTTTAAGAGTCCCAAAAGGGGTCACCAAGAATTGGGACAGTATTGAAATGGCTCAAGCATGTAACTTCTGTATCCTGACTACCTGGTCTTTCTATGGGATGTCCTGACAAAGCAACATCAACTTCCTTATTTAAAAAAAAGGAGGGGTGTAGGAGAACAACTCTGTGAAACAACACATCTTACTACCCTTACACCTTTGAAATTTTGTGTGATGGAAGATCAGAGCTGAAGGAGATTGTGCAATTGTACCATTTAGAGCTGGATGGGACCTTGGTTAGCATCCTCATTTTACAGAGCAGGAAGTTAAGGCCTCCAAGAATTGAAGAACTGGGATACAGGGAGAAAATTGCAGTCACTATTTGAACCCACTATTTGACTCTAAAATAAATGTCATTTTACATGAAGAAACTGAGATTTGGGGAAGTCAAGTATTTTGCTCCAGGTCACAGGGTTAGTAAGTGGGGGAGCTGAGACTTAAACTAAAGTCTTCTGACTCCCAAGGTAGTATTCATCTCATCCAAAGTGCTGGTTGTCCCAAGTTCTCAGAGAGAGTTCATTCTCAGAGACTGCTCCTGGTTACTGCTCATGTTCTTCAGCCTCTAGTTATCTCTTGGTTTCTGGTGGCCCTTGCTTAAAGCTGTTGATCTTTCTTTTCTTCTCCAGTTAAAAGTTCTTGGTAGCATCACTCAAACTCAGAACTAGAGATGACCCAGGAGAGTTTCTAGCCTAAATTCCCCATTTTAGAGATATCTAAGAGGTCCATAAACTTTCTGACTTGTTTATAATCATGCTAGTAATAAACAAATGAACTAGACTTGGAATTAATGTCCTATGATTCCAAATCCAATGTTTTTTCTCCTGGAACATGGATAATTCTATTAGAGCTGGGAGGGCTCCTAAGAAGTACAAATTGAGGCCCAATGAGATTGAGTGACTTTCCCACCAGTACCCCCTTTCTCCTATATATAAAATAATTAGCAATGGGAGGAGGGTGGTATTACCTAATCTGAATACCAGGGTCACTTTGTTTGTTGAGGATTCAGCTAATACTCTTTTCTAAATTTTCCTCTAGATGTGATCACCATCATTTAGAAAACAAAGCAGGCTAAACAGCTCCCACTATATTTCTGCTTTTAAATAAAAATATTAGTCTAAAAGTGCTGGGAGCATGTGACTAAATGACCCTGAACATAGCATGTTCCTGACAAAGGGAAAGAAGTCATCCAAGCACTAGATAAAGAAATCGATTGGGGCAGCTAGGTGGCGTAGTGGATAAAGCACAGGCCTTGGAGTCAGGAGTACTTGGGTTCAAATCTGATCTCAGACACTTAATAATTACTTAGCTGTGTGGCCTTGGACAAGCCACTTAAGCCCATTTGCCTTGCAAAAACCTAAAAAAAAAAAAAAACGATCATAATGCAAAGGAAACAACTTTTATAAATTTCCTACATTTCTGAATCTAAATGAGAATTTTCAGTTGTTTTGGTGATAATATATGATGATAATAATGTCTTTTGAACAGCACCCTAACAAAGCAACTGGTATTGAACCAGAATGAATTAATATTCTGAATTTGGGAAGTGATTCCCTCCCAATCCCTCTCCCAAATAGATAGGATTCCAGAAATTAATCACTAGGCTTTGGAATGTAATCTGATGTCTCTCTATGGCAGGCCTGGGCAGCTGTCCTGGCATAGTTTTTCTCTGCTTAGTCGCTTGAATCAAAGACTTTTCAAAATCTTTTCTTATACCAAAACCTTGTGCCAAACAGGTGTTCTTCTGTCCTAGGTCTCATAAACACTCAAGCAAACATTTCTCTTGGCAGATTCTGCTGGTGATTTTAAATAAAAATAAGCCTCACAGATAGAACCACTGTCATGCCTTTCCCCATAATGCATGGTGGGGAAGAATCATAGAAATCCTAGGAATCTGAAATCTACCCCATATCCATTTCATAGGTGAGAAAAATGAGTCCCAGAGAGATGAAGTGATTTATTGCAAGTTAAAAGGGTATGTCCTTATTGGGAATCAGAATCCACTGCTAGTGATGGAATTATGAAAGGAGAACACTACCAGGAGAGTTCTAGCCCAACAGTTAATGACACCACTTTTTCATAAGAAGATTGATTACAGTTAAAATGGAGAGAACAAATGAAACCTCTGGAAGTTCCTGATAGTAATTCATGAGCACTGTGATCACAGAGGCTTGAATCCTAACCAGCAATTTGGAACTAATTTTCATTTTCTTTATTCTTAACATGCTGTAAAGTAATGGTTTTGTGCATCTGATGATTGTGATATGGGTACCTTAAAGACCCTAGGATTGGGTTGAATTCTGTTGGGTTCTGGTCTTGGCATCCACAGGACCTAACATAGTGTCTGCTACATAGCAGATACCCCACTGATGTCTTTTGAATTAAAGGAAAAAATAAATAAATTTCATAGCTTCAAGACATCTGAATCAGGAGATCAAGGGTCAAGTTTGGATCTGCCAGATGGAGGACACATTCCAACCTAGTTCGAAAAAGAACAAGAATGACATGCATTAGTATCTGGGGATGAAAGGCAATTTTTGCCAATTTTATATGATTTCCACCTGCCCAGATATTCAGGTTTTGATATATTGGGGTATAGGAGCAGCTAGCTTAATCAGTCTTTTCCTATGACAGGTTAAAGTCATTCTTTGGGTGGGTGGGTCTTTTCTCGATGGGACTCTGGATTTACCTAGAGATAGGCAGTCAATTAATAAATATTTATTAAATACTTACTATGTAACAGATACTATGCTAAGCACTGGAGATAGGAAAAAAGGCAAAGTATTGTCCCTTCCCTCAGAGTTCACAGTATAAAGGGGGAGATAACATGAAAACAATTATGCATGTACAGAATATTTCTGAAATAATCAACAGAAAGCAGACCCTAGAATTAAGGGGGTTCAGGATAACCTTTTTATAAAGGGGACATTTTTAGATAAAATTAGATGAACACCCAGGAAGCCAGGTGAAGATGAGGAGGGAGAACATATTAGGCATGGGAGAAATGAGAGATATCATTCTAAGCATGGGGGACAGCCAGAGAAAATTTGCCAAGGTCAGGAGATGGGTGAGTTGTGATGCATCAGATTAGCTTTGTGCTCATTTAAGGAAAAGATGTATGGGGCGGGGAGAAGGAACTTCGAAGTTGCATGCTAAAAAGAGCATCATTTGTTGTAAATGGCACAGTGGAGTCAGGAAGACCTTAGTTCAAATCCAACCTCAGATACTTATTAGTATATGAATTTAGGCAGATCACTCTTACTTTGCCTCAGTTTCCTCAGCTATAAAAATAGGGATAATAATAACACATTTCTCCCAGGGTTATATCCTTATTATTATCATTATTTTTAAAAAGCACTTAGCATACATAGTGTCTAACACAAAGGACTCACTTATATAAATGCTTTTTCCTTTCCCTTCCCCTTCTCTTAGACACCCCCAAAATTCCCCCACCATCATAAAGATAGGCCCTTTCTCCTGTTACATAAGCAGGGCTTAGGTTGCTTCTTTTAATCTTCAAAAATGTCTTTAAAAATAATAATCACTGGCATTTACACAGAGCTTTAGAAATATCTAGAACTGTGAGCTGGGATTTTGCTAATGTCTGATTAATTGTATCTTGATTGGGATTAAAGACAGATATATGTAATTTTATGGTTGTCCATGTTTAAACTCTTGAAAACATAAGTCCATCAGCCTCTCATGAATCTAATTGACTCTTATCCAACAGTCATTGGTGGGAAGAAGTCCATAGAGTCGCTAGGTCCTTTTGTTAAATTCTTCCCATTCCTGTCTTCCTGAACTATCATTTCTCTCCGTGAAAAAGTGAACTATTGAATACTGAACTGAGTGTTCCTTCTATACTTCTATAGAATCATAGAACCAGAACTAGAAAGGACCACAGAAGCCACAGAAGTCGTCATCTCTCTCCTCAGTTTTTACATATAAGGAAACTGAGACCCAGGATGATTCAAGTGATTTGTTCTATATTATCTATGCTTACTCAAGCATCAGAGGTTGGCTTTAAAGAGAGTAAGACAGAAAGTCAGCAAGAGAAGGAGGGGGAAAAAAGACAGTGATCATCATACAGTGAACCAGAGTTGGGTCGAAAGAGGATTTCTAGAGAGTCAAAAAAAAGCTAGAGACAAGGAAAGAAAGTAAAGATAGACAACTTGTGGGGTCAGGGAAGGATTGCCAATTGGAGTAAAAGAATTAGAAGAGGAAAAGGAGCCATAAGCCTGGGAGAGAAGACAGGTGTAATGAAAATGATAGCTATTTTTAGGTATTTTAAGACCTGTCATTTTGGAAGAAAGATTAAAGTTTGTTTTTTTTTTTCTGATTGGCCCCAGGGGACAGAATTAGGAGTGGTGGATTAGGAGTGAGATGCTGCAGAGATATAAGAAAAAAAGAAAACTTCACTTTTGGAACTATCCCAGAGTAGAATTGACTGCCCTGGAAGGTAGTGAGTTCTCCCTTATTAAAATCACTGGGATACTCCCTTTTCAGTTAAGATGTGGAAGGGATCCTTTTTCAAGACTTAGTTGCTTTGGATATCCTTTGAGTTTCCCCTCATTCTTGAGATTTTCTAAACAAGTGCCATCTATTCTATTTTCCAGTCTTTATAATTCTCCATGTTCCATTAGTTTCTTTCCATATATTTTCTATTTGAAGGCAGACTTTCTTTATCTTATTTGTATCAGTCTAGCATATATGGTTAATACATGTTATTGAATTGACTTAAATTCATATGGGACTATAATTCTATCATTTCTTGGCATCATTAAAATTATAAAGGATGTAGGGGCCCAGTATAGAGTAACCCTAATCCCAGTTTCTCTTCTAATTCTTCAGAGGCTGAGGAACATACTCAGCTAATTGTTAAAAGGATATTGGAAGTGATACTGCTGAATGCAGCAAACCTGTCATTCTTCTGAGGAAACTGAACTCAAACTAACTTTGTCTTCTGTATCTAGCCAACCCTATTCTGCCTATTCCAACCAGGCTTTGACATTTCCTGACCTCTCCTTCAGCTGCATCTCAGTCTTGGCAGCCCTCCTGGTTTTGATTAGGACCTTGTGCTTTTGACCTTCTTCTTGATTTAACACCTCAGTAGGGATCTCTGGCTCCCCATCAATAACCCTTCTTTGGTCACAGCCTAATGAAAGAAGCAGATGTGGGAGGTATGTTGTCCTCTCCCTGGATCTTTCTGTCTTGTAGCAATCAATATATACATATGGAAGGGGTGCTTTTTTATTTTTTATTTTAACAAGAGTTGAGCTTATTCTATCTATCTATCCCACTATCTCCCCTGATTCCTCATAGGTTGAGGTTAATGGTGCATTTAGAGGGTACAGACCAAATCAAAATTAACTGATTCCTATTGATAGGTAAATTTGTAATTTGGGATTATTAGCACTTTGTTTTGAGTTAACCAATGTTCACCAATGATATTTTCATTCCTTCTTAATGGTAACTATCATATATATATATATATATATATATATATATATATATATATATATAACATTTTAAGGTTTTCCAAACACTTTACAAATTTCTCATGTCATTCTCACAAACCTCTTATAATCCCCATTTTATGAATGAGGAAACTAAGGCATGCAGAGAAAAGGATACAAACATTTATTAAGCCCCTACTATTTGCCCAGATACTGCATTAATGTGATATGTACAAAGTTCAAGAGGCATAGTTTCTGGGTAATTAATATTTTATTAATTATAGCTAGCAAATAATTAATAGAATGATTACCCAGACTTTTATATGTCAGACTAAGTACTTTACAAGTATCAACTCACTTAATCTTCAAAACAACCATGATGGGGGCAGCTAGGTGGCACAGTGGATAGATCACTAGCCCTGGAGTCAGGAGGACCTGAGTCCTCAGATATACTTAATAATTACCTAGCTGTGTAACATTGAGCAAGTCACTTTACCCCATTGCCTTGCAAACAACAACAACAAAAAGCAACCATGGTAGCACTAGGTTGGTGCTATTTTTTTTCCCCATTTTACAGATAAGGAAACAGACCAAAGTCAATCAATTAACCCAGGTCTACACAGCTGGTCACTGTCTGAAGCCCAGTTTGAGCTTAGGTCTTCCTGACTTCCAAGTCCAACACCATATCCTCCATAACACCTGGCTGCCATATTCTTTCATTCATTCAATTTACATTTCAGTGCTTTCTATCTTCCTGGTACTAAGTTAAAATGGGATTGATTTGTAAGACGAGAGTTAACACAGCATGAAAAGGGATGTAACTAGCAGCACTGGAAATACCAACATTGATAAGACTATAAAATTCTTTGAGTTATTGAAGTCAACTAAAATTCCCAGGTTCCCTCCCCCTTCCCAAAGGAATTGATATTCATGCCTCTATATTATATGAATAAAGTTGATTCTCTGACTACATGTGTAAGATTTTTTTATTTTTCTCCTATTAAAAATATCTCGTTATGTATAGCCCAATATTTGAGCTTTTCTGTGTCAGAGACTTCTCTTAGATTTGTACTGTCTGAAAATAGGCATACTATTTCCATCTTTATCCCAGTCAGTTTTTTTTGTATCTTTAGCACCTCATAGTAGCAGGTAATTTAATAAATGGTTGTTGATTAATTGATTGATTGAATGTTAAGCAGCTTATGAGCAAGTATGGATCCCTGAGGCACTCCACTCTTTCTAATTGACAAGGAATCACTAAAGATTACCTTTTGAGTCGCAACCATTCAACCAGTTAAAAATTTGCTTTCCTGAACTGTTGTTCAGACATGTCCCACTCTTCATGACCCCATGGACTTTGGTTCATGGGGTTTTCTTCGCAAAGATATTAGAATGTGTTCCAATTTTCCAGATGAGGAACTGAGGTAAATGGGGGTTAAGTGCCTTGCTCAGGGTCCCACAGCTAATGTCTGAGGCTGGATTTGAACTCAGATCTTCCTGATTCCAAGCCTAGTGTTTTATCCACTGTACCACCTAGAAACCCCTACTTAACTGATCTATAATCTACCAAATAGTTTTCTGAATGTTTCACAGAAATATTACAAAAGACTGTGTAAAATATTTTGCCTAGGTATGTGTATATATGTGTGTAACTCCTTGGCTTACCAGTTTAGCAACTGTAAAATGTCAATATGTCATTGATACTTCAAAAATTCAAGGAGCCCCAATTTCAGTTGTATTGGTAATTTATTCACCATGCAGATATTCATGCCTTAGTAGCCCTTTTTATTAGTCTCCATATTCAAAAGAAAATTCAATACTTCTTACCTTCATTTAAGTATTACCCACTATCTACCAGAGTGGCTACCTGGCTATCCTATAAACGTCTTAAATTTTCAGCGCATCTCAAGTTGAGCTCATAATCTTTCCTGCTAAACTTCTCTCCCTCCATACTTTCCTAATTTTTTAGCATCATCCTTTGACCACTTAGATTAATAACAATATTGATAATAAATAATAATTACTTGTATGATGATGATACCAACATTATCCTTGACTCTTCAATCCCCCCTCAATTCCTCTATCCACTTCGATGGCAGGTTTTATCAATTCTACCTGTATACCATATCTCATATGTTCCCTCTCTTCTAGCAAGGCCACCACTATCCTAGACCTTCATCCCCTTTTGTATCGGAACTATCGAAATAGTTTTCTAATTAATCTCCCTGTTTCCAATCTCTCTTATTTCCAGTCCATTTCCAGCTAAATAATCTTCCTAAAGATCACAACTGACTGTTTTGTTCCATTTCTCAAGATTTTTCAAGTGATTTCCTATTATCTCTAGGATAAAATGCCAGCTCCTCTGTTTAGTATTAAAAGTACTTCATAATCTAGGTTCTCCACCTTTCCAGAATTATTTCACAATGCTTCCCTTCCTATGCTCTGTATTCCAACCAAATTAACCTATTTGCTGTTCTCCAATCCAAGTATTATATCTTCTGCCTTAGCTTCCTTCTAAGTTTTATTACTGTGTCATTTTCTACAATTAGGTTTTATTTGCTTTTCTGGACAACTAACTGGGACAGTGGATGGAGTTGTGAACATAAGAGTCAGAAAGACCTGGGTTCCAATCTACCCTGAGACACTTACTGTGTGACTGCGGGCAAGTCAGTTGACCTCACCTTTCTCCATTATAAAAATAATAAAATCTGCCTCCTAGAGTTATTGCAAGGATCAAATGAGATGATTTTTATGAAGTGCTTACTTAGCACAGAGTCAGCATCATGGTAAATATTATATAAATGCTAGCTATTATTATTTTTGTTGCTACTACTGTTACTATTATCTAAAGTCCCTAGTCCATAGTACTCTCCACCTTCTTACATCTCCCAGTATTTATATATCTACTTATATATTACATCTCGCAGATGAGTTGAATGTTTTTCTGACACCTAGCACTATATCCAACACATAGTATAAGTGATACACAGTAGTCAGTAAATGATAACTGTGTTCTGTTTGTGACGGATCCCCTGGTGATGAGCCTTTGCATGGGGCTGGGGCTGAGTGGTCCTGATTGGTGATTCAGAGAGCACGAGATTATGCAGCCCACTCTAGCAAACCAGCCCCAAATATCTTGCTCCAGGAACTATAATCAAATCAATATACCCTTTGTTTTCGGAAAGGGCAAGATAATCAATTTCCCCAAAACTCTTTCACTATCCCTTCAGTTAACTAGTCTAAAATACCCATCCCTCACCACTCCCCAATATATATATATATATATATATATATATATATATATATATATATATATATATATATATTATCCCTTCCTATTAGAATGTAAACTCCTGAAAAGCAGGAACTAACTCACTTTTTTTTTGAATTTCCAGTGCCAGATCAATCTTTAGCACTTATACTGATCACTTTTCATTTATCTATCTATCTATCTATGTATTTAGCCATCCATCCATTTATTGAGACTAATTCTGAAATGATGGCTACTCAGTCTGTCACTGGCCCTTATGCAAA
Source organism: Macrotis lagotis (assembly GCF_037893015.1). NCBI lineage: Eukaryota > Metazoa > Chordata > Mammalia > Peramelemorphia > Peramelidae > Macrotis > Macrotis lagotis. The sequence goes on along the minus strand of NC_133658.1, from coordinate 812,714,438 downwards.
CTTTCCCCCCCCCTTATGAGACCTTGATAGAACTTGACCTTCCCAGCAGCAATAGCCTTTAATAACTCAAGTCTCCTCCAAGTTATAATGAGGCATCCAAAGAGGACTTTAATGGAAGTATTCAACCAGTAGAACTGCTAAAGATAAACCCTTTAAATGATTTTCTTTCTATTTTCACCACTTTGCTGTCCAAATATCATTTATCTTAATGGAAATGTTGATGGAAAGAATAAAAATCAATTAAGCAGGCAGAGAAAGATGAGATACTTTGCTGGGCATTGAACTTTCATGCCTATGGATTCCATTTGTTAAACAATGATTTGATGAATGACACTAATATTTCTCCTTCCCTGAATTGATCTATACATCTTCCTTCTTTTACCAGATCCTGACACCATAAGCAAAGACTAAAGTCATTCACCTCAATTTGAGATAATCTTTACTGTGGATGAAGCATTCCAAAGGGGGATAATGCTTGGTCCCCAAAGCATTTCCTTGGTTGTTCTGAATAAAATCTTCTTTTATCCTCTTCTTTCCTACTCTAGCAACATCTTCTATTGAGGGCTTCAGGCTTTATTTCTGTCCCCTGATTCAACTTTAAAAAAATCATATTCTTTGTGGTATCATTCAGGAGATTAATTTATATTCATGGACCTTGGTCCCCTGGGCTGAGAGTTCTGGTACAATAGAAAATAAAATGAATTCATGTTAGAAATCCAGCTCATAGCCTTGGGGCTAACTTTCACTACATGTGGGAGCATCAACAAGTCACTCAAATTTACTCTTCCTCAGTTTCCTCATCTACAAAATTAGGTTAATATTGTAATGTTATTACTTCATAGATATAAAGAAAATATTTTATAAACTTCTAAATATAGATATGAAACATCCTTTTACTAGAATTATTATTTAATGATATATTAGTATTTGCATTGTAATGACAATAATTCTAATAGTGAAAGGCAAGATAGCATATAGATGGTCAGGAAGATTCAAGTTTTATCCCTTAGGAATCTCAACTATGAACAAGTTTCTTGGTCTCTCTCACTGACCCCAGCAGTTCTCTAAAACTACAACATATAAACAATCCCAATTTTCAACAGTTCTCCTTAAAGTGATGAAATCATGAGTCTAGACCAAAAAAGAAAAGTGCTTCGAGATGTAAAATACTATTATATTATTATTAATTGTTGTTGTTCAGTCATTTTTATCATTCATGTCTGACTCTTCATGAATTCGTCTGGGGTTTTCTTGATAAAGACCCTGGAGTGGTTTGCCATTTCTTTCTCCAACTTATTTTACAAATGACAAAACAAGATCGAGTGACTTACTCAGGACCACACAACTAGTAAATGTCTGAGACCGTATATGAACTTCCTGATGCCAAGCCCAGCATCCTATCCATTGCACCTAATGGTTATTAGCAATCATGACAGACATTATTTTAATAATACACTATGATTGATTCTTAATAACATTAATATATTGATAATATACTAGAAACTAATAATTTAGCATAATAGTGTATTTCAATATATATTTTACTATTTATAATAAATAAAAATGAAAACTATTCTCCTGACTAGTTCCCCCTCTCCCAAAATTCTACCAGCAATGTCATCATCAGGAAGCTGAACACTTTGGGGATATACTTATTTATTTGTTTCCAGATAAGCTGTAGTGGTCATTCTGCCTCATCTGTTGAATTGACAGATGAGCCAATTCTCTTATTTTGTTTGAGATCATAAAATAATGCTCAGGAACCAGTTATTTTCCTTTCTGGGTTTGTAGATAACTTGAGACTACCACCCACTATGCACAGATGCCTCCATGCACAGATGCTCAGCAAATTGAGAACACCTCCATCTATGGAAAAGTAATTAGCAGGAATCTCATTGAAATTGAAACCACTTTCCTAAAATCTATTTCATCCTGAAACTGTGTTCTTATCCTTGTTCAATGACCTACATGAAAACAGCTCTTCAAGTAAAAGTCTCTCTTTTCTCCTAGTGAAAGAACCATGGACTTGGGGGTCAAGACCTGAGTTCGAGTCTAGACTTTGTCACTTATAAACTGTGGGACTTTAGGCAAGTCTTTTAACTGACTAGGCCCCTAGACCCAATAAAACGAGAAGATTGGACTCCATGACTGGCAAGATCTCTTCTAGTGCTGACACTTTCTGATTTGGAGAAACAATGTTTTACTTCAGGTGCAGTGGTTTGCAGGTTGTCTCCACTATTAGAAGGGAACCCCTTGAGGACAGGGACTGTATTTTTGCCTTCCTTTGACTTTAGTGCAGTGTCTGACATACACTTAATAAATGATTGTTGATTGGCAATTACCTGAACTAGTAGAAATAGACATTTAAGAGAATTATTTCTTAAAAATAAATCAATCTTAAAAATGAAATGATGATTAAAAACATTTTAATAGTCTACATACCAGATAGTAGGTTATTGCAATAGTTCAAGTTGACCACCAGGGGCATTTTCACTGACTCCCCCATGCCTAGAATTCTCTCCCTCCACTCCTGTCCTGACTTGCCTAACTTCCTTTGAGAGCTACTTAAGATTCCCCTTTTCCAGTAAACCTTTCCCAATCCTAGTGCCTTCCTTCTGTTAATTTCCTATTTTTCCTGCATTGTAACTTGTTTGTATATTTTATTTGCATGTTGTCTCTCCCAGTAGATTCTGAACTCCGTAAAAGCAGGAATCATGTTTCTCCCCCCCCTCCTTTTTTTGATATTCCTTCACTTAGGACAATACCTAGAATGCATAATTAGTGAATATAACATGATCTAATTAATATTTTTTTGATGGACTGCTTCTCACAAAACTATGACCTAATAGAGAATATATTAGATTTATAGTTAGAAAACCTGGGTTCCATGCAAATTGGTTTCTCTGTGCTTTTTTCATCTGTGAGAAATGGGATCTAGAAGACTTCTAAGTTCTCTTCCATCTCTAAATTTATGATTCCAACAACCCCACAAGGTGGAGTCTATTATTATTACTCCTCTTTTCAGATGAATAAACTGAGACTAAAATAAAAGTCAGTTACTGTGGACAAATCATTTAACCTTAATTAACCTCAATATTTTCATCTGAAAATTAAAAATGAGTATTTGCAGGGTGATTCATAGCTAGGGTTTTCTGACTCAAAGTCCATTACTTTACCACTATGCAACTCTATAAACAGGATTTCTATATAGTCTATACCATTAGCTGTCTTGGGACAGTCTGACATTTATTGACTAATAAATGTACAGAGTAATTTTGTTCAATAGTGTCCAAGTCTTTATGACCCATTTTGGGCTTTTCTTGGCAAAGACACTGACATGTTTTGCCATTTTCTTCTCCAGCCCATTTTTATAAATGAGGAAACTGAGACAAAGAGGATTAATTGACTTGCCCAGGGTCATATATCTATGTATCTAGTCAGTATCTGAATCTAGTTTTGAACTCACATCTTCCTGACTTCAGGACAGGTGCTCTATCCACTGAGCCTGGAGTACTACTTTTTCTTGATTGAGTTTTTTTTTTGAGGGGGTGGCACTAAACCTGAGATTTCATTGCTATAGAAACAGAGTGGAGAAACTCCCACTGCTTATGTAAATCTGTAAATTATAGGCTTAGATAACTGCCTGCGGCCCTGAGAGTTTAAGGGTCCTGTTCACAGGTCACCCAATGAGAGAGAGGCAGGTCTCCCTGACTGCAAGACTAGCCCCCTATCCAATACACAAACTACACTGTGTTGGAGTCAAAGAGAAAATACTAAACTGGTAGCAAGCCAATCAAAAGAGCCAATCAACTGCAAAGGAAGAGATTCCCCCGCCTCTGTTAATACTAAGATTATAATGCTTGAAAAAGCAGTTTTGGACAAGGGTAGAAAGCTGTCCTAACTTGTCTGCCTAAGGAACACCTTATGGCTTTAATGAATGGTTCTAGACTTGTGCAAATTAGGATTCTGCTGTTTAGAGAAAGAATCTCTCCAGGTTGTCTGAATGCAAATAACCAAGAATGTTTCTTTGTTTATTTGCTTTAATTTAAAGTTTTTATTTTCAATTCCAAACTCACTCCCTCCCTCCACACCCTCCTCCATGCTTTGAGAAAGTAGGAAATAAACTCATTATATATACAAAGTCATACAAAACATTGAATGGTTTGAAGATGAATGACTTTATAGTGTCTCCTATCACACTTATTCTTTTGTTAAATGTTTTGAACACCAAGAACTTATCTCTGACAAAACTGTGAACAGTTGGGGCGTGGCTTAAACATTGCCAGTTTTTAAATTTGCACTGCAATGGAAGTTTCCTGCTTCTTGGTTTCTGCATGCCTTCCCACAATAGGATCGGGCTCTCTTTCCTTAACTGAGTTTTAAATTTTTTAAGGGAGTAACATATTCTTCAGGCACTCAATGAATCAGGAAGTATGGGCAGCTTCTTGCAGATGGCAAAGTGCAAGAGAGTGTTAGAATTGTTAAATGCAGCAGATTCCACTTCTCCTGGAACTTAGTTCTGAAGCCTTGGAGCAGCATTAAATCAACTACTGGCACGTTCTTTATTAGCAGTGATGAAAAAAATTATAGGGCATTTCTGGAGATTCACACGATCTGGAAAGAACTGGCCCGGCTGGTTTGGAGACACCAAATGCAAAGTGATGTGGTTTATCTGACATTTTGACAGTGAACCTCCTTTGCTCACTGGCTTAAGCTGAGAAGTTCAGGCTACCGGATAGAGGAGCATTCCCAGAGGTGCCAGAGAAGGGAATTGACCCACTCTTCGACTTTTGCTGCTTTTGCTTCACGGAGATTAGCTGAGAGAAGGGTCACCTGTTTCTTCTCCTGTGAGTCATTAGTTGTCCCTGAGGTCAGCCCTGGTGGTGGTGGGTTGTAACTGATCTCTTTCCATTAGAATCATACTGGGTGGTTTTTAATTATTTAAGTGAAATTCCAACTAGATCCTTTGATGTCCTGTCAATTCTCTCAAAGCTGTTGAAAGATCAGTCATTTCTCTTGGGTAGTTACTTCCTCCAGTAATGCAGATGACAATGCTTCCATGCATGGTATCCTCATAGAACCAAAGTTGGATGGCAACTTGTGGCCATTTAGTTAAACCTCCTTATTTTACAGATAAGGAAACAGAGACTCTGAGAAGTTAGGTAACTTGTTCAAGATAACACAGGTAACTCAATCACGAATCATTCCAAACCCACTTTTGTCCATTGTCCCTTACTGTTTCTTCAAACCTCATCTTGTTAAGTCCTTATCCATTCTTTTAAACTGGGAGACAAGGATGGACAATGCTAAAACAAGTAATGTGTAAAAAAAAAAAACCTTGGAAGACAGTGAGAAGATATGAGTATCTCTCATAAGAGATGTGCATAGGAAGATGAATAAAATTATATCAAAGACAGCTTGACGTAATTAAAAGAATCTTAGACATGACTTGGAAGAATCCTACCTTGGATATTAATTAATGAGATCTTGGTAAGTTAGTCCTTTGCAGATCCTCAGTTATCTCATCTCTAAAATAAGAACAAAAATGCCTGCAGTCCATACTTTCCTGGGTTGTTACAAGGGTCAAATGAACTAAAATATGAAGTGTTTTTATAAATTTTAAGGATCTGTGTGAAGGTAGCAATTATTATTGGGGTTGATGTAGGAAGTATTTTTTTTATCAGTTTTGGGTTGTATTACATAGTGTTTGAAATATATAATCCTGTGATTTTGGGCTCTATGGAGAGACAAAGTTTCTAGGGAAAAGGATTAATCCCCCATGTACTGTGTCCTCATCAGACCTCATCTGCAGTATAGGACACTTAAATGAAAGCACTGGAGCTGTCTAGAATGAAGAAGAAAACACTCAGGAGAACATGATAGCTATCTAAAGGTCTTTGAAGGGCTGTCATGTTGAAGAAATGTTATATTTGACCCCAGAGGGCAGAATTGGGAACAATGGGTGAAAATTGCAGTTGATAGGAAGAAAAATTTCCGAACTGGAGCTTTCAAAAAGTGAATGAGAGAGTGAGTTTCCTTTTTATGGAGGTCTTTGAGCTTAGACTGGATTGCCATTTTTTGGTTCTAAAATTATTCCTTCCACATCTCAGGGGTTAGCAACCAGAAACTCCACTTAAATTTTTTTGACCTTTCCAGAGAAGAAATCTGAATTTTTCTTTTTCTTTTATGGAGTGTTTACACTACTTATTGTAAATTTGGATCGATATTATACAATACTATACATACATTTTAAGGACTTCTGAATTTTTTAACTTTTTCTGTCATCTACAACTTCCTCAAGACTCCCCCAAAATTCTTATTTAATTCCTTATGCCAACCAGCAAGATACTGAAACCTCAAGATGTGAAGGAAAAATTGTAAATGCTTTCAAGATTGGGCTAGTCTAAATGACTGATTAACTTCTTTTCAGTTCTTAAATTCCAAATGTAATCCTGTGATAAAGCTTTCTTAGAGTGTCTCTCCAGTTTACTGGATATTTTATCTAAACATCTTATTGGTACCAATGGACCACCCAAATGATTCTTATGCCACTTGATCTCCCATTATTTTTAGTTTTGTAATAATCTTTAGTGTTTCAAGTGTTTTTAAAGGACACCAAATAGAATGCCAGATAGAATTTCCATATTCAGTGATAATTTTGATGATGGCTGGACTATACTCTGCATAGACACTAATCCAAGAACTTGAAAAGAATACTCTTTATGTCATTAAGTAAATGTGGTTTAGCCACCTTATTAAAGAAAGAAAACACAAGGAAAGAATGTTAACTTTTCTTGTTAAGCAGTTGTTTTACAAGAAAGGTATGCATTGGCAGCCTGGACACATCCCTTTTTTGGGGGTGTGCCCCTAACCATCCATTGTCTGAATGATTTCATTAATAAATATCCTGGTAGAGATACTTTGCAAGTTTCAGATGTCAGAAATGTAGTATTCATGAAGGTAGCCCCTGGGGAGGGAGGGGTTATCAAAATAAGAACAGTACGAATTTTAAATGTGAAATGACTTCTGAGCTTGGCCATGATAGTGAAAAAAGAGGCAGATACTAGAGGAACAGCCCTCATGAGAATCTTATTATTATTTGAACTTGGTTACAGTTTAAGAACCAAACCCATTCCCCCGAAACTGAAAATACAGTGGGGAGGAGTCTGTCATTAGGGTTGCTGCCAAGGGTGTAGCCAGCTTGACATTGGCCCTTGAAGGGTGGCTAAGGGATAATGCAGGCCTCAGAGCTTTTCCAACATGAACTGAGCTTTTCTGAGCTCTCAGTTGAAAACAAAAATTGTCCTTTGCTATGTGTAAGGTTTGTATTTACCTTTGATTTTGTCTCTGTTGTGGCCTCCCCCACTAATCCCAGTGCAAAGTCCTTGAAGGCGGGAATGTTTTGTTATTGTCTTTCTCCCTCCCCCTAGATTTTAATGCTTTCCCTCTGAGGTTAACCCCAGTTTATCTTGTGTGTAACTTGATTGTTCATAGCCTCCCTCATTAGACTGCAAGCTTCTTTACAGCAGGGACTTCTTTTGCCTTTCTTTATATCCCTAGTGATTAGCATAGTATCTGGCTCACAGTAAACCCCTAATAAATGCTTATTGACTCACAAGCTGGATCTAAGATCTGTTTGATCCAATGCTAGTCCTGCCAGCAGTTCAATATGGAGTGAGGAGGTTAGGAGATATGTTGTTGTTCAGTAGTTTCGATCATGAATGACTCATGATAATACTGTTTGGACTTTTCTTGGCAAAGACACTGGAGTGGTTTGCCATTCCCATCTCTATTTACAGATGAGGAAACAGATATATAAAGTCAAATGACTTGCCCAGGGTCACACAGTAAGTGTCATTGGCAAGATTTTTTTTCAAATGATATTTTATTTTATTTTTCCAATTACATAAAGTTTTTCAGCATTCATCCACATGATATGCACAGTTTTAAGTTACATGATTTTTTTCTACCCTCCTTACACCCCTCCCCTCAGCAGTAAACAGTCATGTGAATATTGTACATACACATTTATGTTTAACATGTTTACAATTACAAATTTTTCAGTATGAGGAATTAGGATTAAGGAAAAAGAAAGAATTCCATGAGATAGGAAAGAAATACATAAGAGATTTTTTTTTAAAAAGTAAATGTAGTATTCATTCACATTCTATAGGGTTTTTTGTTTTGTTTTGTTTTGTTTTTCTTCCTCTGGATGTGGATAATCTTGTCCAAAACAGGTCTCCCTGGGTTGTCCTGGATCTCTGAATGCTGAGAGGAGCTACATCCATCATGGTTGAGCAACTCACAAATGTTGTTAATGTATATAATGTTCTCTTGGGTCTGTTCCCTTTGATCAGCATCAGTTCCTGTAATTCATTCCATGCTTCTCCATTGACAAGATTTGGGCTCAGGTCTTCCTGATTCCAGACCCAGTACTCTAGTCACAATCTAGCTGCTGGAGAATTTATAGAAAGGGATAGTTAGACCAACTTTTGAATATCTAAGAGTGAAGCCCTGGACTTCAAAGTAATTCTACATCCCCATTAGAAGCAGTTAGGTGTTGCAGTGGATAGAGCACTGGCTTTAGAGTCAGGAGAATGGCCTCAGACAATTGACACTTACTGTGTGACCTTGAGCAAGTCACTTAACCCTGATCGCTTCTCCTACAGGGCATCTCCAGTCATCCTGATTCATATCTTTTTTTTAAGTTTTTGTAAGGCAAACAGGGTTAAGTGGCTTGCCCAAGGCCACAAAGCTAGGTAATTATTAAGTGTCTGAGACCGGATTTGAACCCAGGTACTCCTGACTCCAGGGACGTTGCTTTATCCACTATGCCACCTAGCCACCCTGATCCTGATTCATATCTGGCCATTGCACCCAGATGACTCTGAAGGACAAAGTGAGGTTGGTGACTTAGCACAGCAGCCCCTCACTCAAATCCAATCCATGTTCTTGACTCATGGCATCACCTCCAAGATGTCACAAAGGACAAACATCATCATCATCATCATCATCATTACCATCCCCATTGGATTTGACCCTCTCTGCCTACCCTTTGCTATTATACCTGAAAGAGACTCTAGCTATGTTGGTTCACTTAGGCCTAAAGATATGTAGGCTATTCAGTTCTTGATTGTTACTGTCCATCAGCTAAGAAGCTAGCATTTACAGGAACTGTGCTTCTAAGTGATATAGATTAAAAAGAAAGGCAAAAGACAGTCCTTGTCCCTTAAGGAGTGTTAATGACTTTGAGAATGGATAGCACTGACCTTCTAGGAATAATCTCTTTTAATATGACAGATGAAGACTGGGATCCAATGGTCCCAGTGAAATGAAGTGAATCAAAGACATACTCCTTGTTTGGCACTTTTCTTGTCTTCTATAATAACTCATAGCTATGGAAACAATAATGATGATGACAATAGTAATAGTTAACTTTTATATAGTGCCTTGGCATTTACAAAAATGCTTTACAAATATTATCTTCTTTGATTCTTATAATCAGCCTGCAAGGTAGTTGTAATTATTTTATTTACCTCTGTGTGTGTGTGTGTGTGTGTATGCATGCGCGCATGCGCACACATCCTGTGCCCTTCTACACCTAAAAAAAGCAATTATTATCCCAATTTTATAGAAAGGGAAACTGAGGCACATAGAAGTTAATCAACTTGCCCAGGGTCACACAGCTATTAAAAGTTTGAAGTTAAATTTAAAATCAAAACTTCCTGACTCTAGGTCCAGTGCTCCATCCACTGTACCACCTAGCTGACTTTAAATTGTATGAGTGTTTGCCCTTGTAGTTTTTAGATTATTCAATAAACTTTGTAATTGGAGAATTTTGGTGTAAGAGTCTTTTCTATTTCTTGAAATCCTAATTTTGATTATCTTTAATGAAATGTCAAAATAACAATATTAGACCATGAATCAGGAGTTCAGGGTTTGAATCTTGACTCAGGTACTTATAAGCTGCATAATCTTTAACAATTCATTTATTCTTTGTTAGCCTCAGTTTATTCATCTGAGGAATGGGGATAATATTTATTCCATTTTCCCCACAGGGCTGTTGTAAGGATAATTCTCTAACATTAAAGAATGTCAGTAATATTAGTTGCTCTTGTTGCTATGATTGAACATCTGAGATTCATGATTTCATCAGTGTGGATTTTCCTTCCATTGGTAAACATCCTAACATATGCTTCCAGCCCAATTTCTTGACAGATAATCTTTGGGCTTCTTGGTTGCCAAAAAAAAAAAAAAAAAAACAGAGAGGAAAAGAAATCACTACCTGTCAGTCAGTTCTTTGATGAGACTGTAGAAATGGCTAAGAGACTCCTTGGACAGCAGCAGCAGAGGCCAGCATGAAGCCTGTATGAGTTCATTTATAGTTTGGTAAGTCTTGCCAGAGCTGGAACTCAGTTGACCTAATAGAATAATTCCATCCTCCAATATAGCTTGATATTTCACTGCTGACCAATAGACTTACACTATTTAGTTCTATTCAACAAATATTTATTAAGCACTATAGAACCAGACCCTTTGCTAAATACTGAGAGTACCAATGAAAAATAAAAATGTGTATCCTCAGAGACTTTACAGGTAGGGAGGGGAGAGACAACATTGTGCACATATAAGTAAACATACAGGAGTAAAATATATATCAAGTTATTTTTGGGAGAGGAGCACCCATCTAACATGAGGATAGCTTGCTATCACTGGAACAAGACTCATGATCACATAGCTTATATGTGTCATATCCTTAACAGAAAATCAATAGAAATATCTTTGTAATAATGGTTACAATTTTAGAATATCTTATTCAGATCCAAATTCTAAGTCTCCAACTTTCTTCCCTTTTGATTAAACAAATGACTTCCTTTCTCTAAGCCTCAGTTTCCTCTCTTGTAAATTAGAGGAGTTGACTAGAATAGTGCTAATAATGATGTTCACGCATTGTTTTGGCCAATTATCCTTTTCAAAAAACAAAGCTGATTAAATACTGAGAACAGATAAATATAACCCAAAGTCACCTTCCTCTGAGTCATTCAGCAGATGAATTTTGCAACCTCAGCTACATATGTGTTATTGAAATATTTTAGAACCAAAACATTTTTATAAGGAATTAATCTAAAGTCAATCTTACAAGGGTCAACTAGGTGGTATAGTGGATAGGGTGATAGACCTAGATTCAGAAAGACTCACCTCCCTGAGTTTAAGTCTGGTCACAGACACCTCCTAACTGGGTGACCCTGGGCAAGTCACTTAACCTGATTATCTCAAAAATAAATAAATAAAACCCAAGCCAATCTCACAATAGTATAAAATGTCTTTTATTTATTACACCAGACTTGAAGAAAAGGGGGGGAGGGGAAGATTTCCAGTTCTTCTTCTACTTACTGTCTTGTGTCTTTGGATAAATCTTTATCTGTTCAACTGGAATAATAATTTTGTCAGCTTCTATAAATTAATTATTCAGCATATATTGAGCACTGTGCTAAACCCTGGTGATTCAAAGAAAAAAGTTAAAGTAGTTCCTACCCACTAGGAGCTTAAAATTCTAATGGGGGGGATGACCTGTATATAAATTATAAACTACATACAGAGTAGATAGAAGGTAGTCTTAGAAGGGAAGGCACTTCAGTGGCTTATTATAACTATAACTATATATATATACATATATATATATGTAATGAAAGTTAGTCAAATTATTATTTTTTATTGTTACTACTGGGTATAACATGGACAATCTGGTTCCTTGTTAATTTTTGTTGTTGTTGCTGAGTCATTTCAGTCACATTTGATTTTTCATGACCTGATTTTGGGTTTTCATGGCAAAGATACTAAAGTGATTTACCATTTCCTTCTCCAGATCATTTTACAAATGAGGAACTAAGGCCAAAAGGGTTAAGTAACTTGCTTAGGGTCACACAAGTAGTAAGTGTTGGAGGTCGGATTTGACTCAGAGAAGTGAGTCTTTTGGACTCCAGAGTGGTATCTTATCCACTGTGCCATCTAGCGACCTCTTCATTACTAAACATTCAATATCAAGAGAGTATAAAGAAGGCCCCTGACATCCTAGTTGGACCTTCTCTGGTGAATATAGGGAAGGTTATATAAGATGGGTTGCTGTGGTTACAATTTCTATCACCAGGCAGAACACCAACATGAGTGAGATTATAGACCTCATACAACTAATGAGAGATTTGGGACCAAGACTTGGGTCTCTAGGTATTTCAAGTATTATCTTTGTCAGTCTCAATTTCATCTTCATGTCATGATACCAGACAAATTGCCTGGCATGTATCGTCCTCAATTATCCCCAATCATTTCCTATGTGTCCCCCAATCATATGTGGATATATTTGACCTATTTATCCCAAGGATACAGTGGCATTAAAACACATGGAAGGTATTTATCCTGTCCCACCATGTTGTAAACAACCAAATTTACAATGCTCAGCATTTCTTTTAACTGTCAAGTCCTTTGTAGTTTTTTTATTTTTAAAATGCATTTTTTAATCTATAAAAGATAAAATGATGTAACCCCTCTGTTTTGCTACACTAGTGATAATTTGATTCTTTTTATTTTTTCCTGAAGAAACATTTCTACCAAAATGACTATTTCCTATCTTAGATGAGCTTGATTGACTCTGATTTAAATATTTTTCAAGTAAGATTTTCAAGCCTGTATACCCTAGCAGATTGATAAATGAAATAACAGGGAGAATGAGTAGGTGGTTTCCATGGTGACCACAACAGTGGATTGGATATACTGGAAGCAGATAAGACTGGAGAACAGTACCACAGTGCAGTTGAAATACAAAAAATGGCCAATATTCAAAAGAGGTCATATAAATGAAATTTCTATAATCCTTGACTTGACAATAAATAGATATACGAGTAATGGATTTCTATAGACTGGCTTCATAAGCATAGTCAGTTCAAAATGAAGACAGAAATTAATCATTTTTGTCACTTAAAAGCACCATGAAAAACAACATTAAAACTATTGTGTATAGAATGCTGAATTCAGAGTCAAGGATACATGGAGCTTAATCCTACCTATGTGAGCCTGGACAAAAACACTCAAATTGTTGTTTCCCTCAGTTTCCTCAACTATAAAATGAGGGGACTGGACTCAGTGACCTCTAAGGGTTCTTTCCATCATTAAATCTATGCTTTCAGTTGTTCATGAATATTATGTGTGATACTTTTGTGGAATATTAGTTGGGATGGGTAAAAGTCAACAAATTTTCTAGAAATATTTGACACAGGGGCATCAGTCACTGATATTAAGTATTTCATAATATTTTTACATTTTCACTATTCCAAATAAATAACATTGTTGGTTTCTCAGTCTTTGAAATGGAAGAAAATTCTTTATTTTCTCACCAAATATAAATCTTTTTTCATTCTCACAGGAACAGAATACTTAGAGTTCATGTAGTACCAACACACTCATTTTACATAGGAGCAAACTGAGGCCTAGAAATGTAAAAGGCCTTATCCAAGGTCATATAGTTAATAACAAAGTTGGGACCAAAACCTGTCTCTGACTCATTGATAGTTTTTCTCCAAGTGAAACAGGTAATGTTTTTCTCCTTTGCCCTTCTGTACCTTGCTGTCTGGCTGTCTGACTGTCTAGAGCTTCCCACAGAGGCATATGCCTGAACCTAGGTCTGCCAATGTTCAACTGAAGAGTTCACAGAAAGAAAACATGGAAGTCCTCAAAAATATTTAGGCTCAAAAATTACTCTTTTCTTTTGTGTTCCCTTCAAACCCCAAATCCTTTATATAAATCTATTTTAAGCCATACCTTGGAGATATTTCAGGTTCTATTCCAGACATCACAATAAAGCAAGTCACATGAATTTTTTGATTTCCCAATTCATATAAAAGTTATTGTATACTATACTGTAGTATATTAAGTGTGCAATAGTATTATGTTTAAAAAATGTACATATCTTAATTAAAAAATACTCTATTTCTAAAAAATGCAAGCTATAATCAGAGCCTTCAGTGAGTCTTAATTCTTTTTGTTTTGTGGAGGGTCTTGCCTTGATGTTAATCGCTGCTGACTCATCAGGATGGTGGTTATTGAATGTTGGGGTGACTGTGACAATTTTTTAAAATAAGACAGTAATGAAGCTTGCACATGGATTGCCTTTTCCTTTCACTTGAACATTTAGAGGTCATTGTAGAGTAATAATTAGTCTTAGTTCAATATTGCTGTGTCTAAAGGATAGGGAAAGAAAAGGGAATGTCCATCAGTGGAATAGTCAAAAAACCCAACCTTTATCAATTAAGCTTCCCATCTTATATAGGCATGGTTCATAGTCTCCCCTCCCCAAACTATTACAATGGTAACATCAAAGATCACTGATCACAGATCACCATTGCAGTTTTATAATAATGGAAAAGTTTAAATGATAAGAATTACCAAAATGTAACACAGAAGCACAATTATGAGCACATACTGTTGGAAAAATTGTACTGATGTACTTGTTCATGCAGAGTCAATACAAATCTTCAAATTATAAAAATATCCAATATTTTCAAAGCACAATGAAACAAGGTATAGCTGTGCATCTCTGCTAGCTAATTTGTTGGGGAGCATAATCATATGATTAAATTACATTTACATCACATACACATTCTTTTCTGTTCACACAGTCACCACGCTAATTCAGAATCTTACTATCTCTCTCTTGAATTATTGCAGTAGTTTTTAAGACTGATCTCCCTCTCTCCATGTAATTAAGTTTACTATTCTATAGAAGAACATAGATACAAAAAACTCATTTAAATATAAAATCTTAGTGTAGGAAAGGATTTGCAGCTTCCTAGTATAGAAAGCACTCTTCCACATTCTTGACAGATGATCAATAAAATCTTTGTCATTCTGATTAGAGTTTCAAAATACTCTCTTAAGAGGTTCAAATTTTAATATTCCACCTTGTTTTCTATGTGACTCTGGACAAATCACTTCCTTTCTCTGGGTTTCAGTTTCATCACTTGTAAAATGTAAAGGGTTGATTATATTCCTTTCTAGCTTGACATCATATGAACCTGTGGTTAAGTTTCTACCTAAAGCCTGAAGGCATCTCTTCATTGCATTAGACAGCAGCTAGGTTGCACAGTGGATAGAGCACCAGCCCTAGAGTCAGGAGTACCTGGGTTCAAATCCGGCAAGCCACTTAACCCCATTGCCTTGCAAAAAAAAAAAAAAAACTAAAATAAAGTAGATGTAAGAAAATTTTAGATGAGGAAAGGTACTCAAAGAGGGAGAGGCATGAAGAAAAGCCTTCTACAAAAGTTAGTACTTGATCTGACTCTCCAAAGAAGAGCAGAGAGAATCTAAGAAACTGAGGGGGAAAAGTAGGTTTCATAGCCCCAAAACAATACCCATAGTATCTCCCTCTCTGAATCTCATATTTTCCATCGGTGGTGATAACTCCTGGAATAAGAATTATAAAGTCTTCTAAGAGGTCTTCTCACCTTCTTGCTCCTATCTGATTTTCATCATACCTATGACCTAATTTTTCCTAAAGATGAAACTAAAATGTCACTTCTCTGCTCATTAATACTTCAGTGAAACATTGATGCCTACCTAGCAAGTCCTTCTGCTTGGCTTCCAAGACCCTCAAATGATATCTGTCCAGTCTTATGTTACATAGTTTCCCTCAAGGAACTCTTTGCTCCTTGCATGCTTTAGCTCACCTTGTACAATATGCTTGGAATACCTCTCTTTACTAGAAGAAATTTCTATACATTCTAACTTTCTCTTGAAACTTTCTCTCCCTTTGCAGTTCTTCTCCACTAGTGACAACCAACCATCCCCCTCAGAGTTCACATTGCAAATTATTTTTCTGCACTTCTATAAGAGGTATCAAAGTAGTCTTTGTGAATTCAAAACCAGTCTTGAAGACAGGAAGAACTGGGTTGGACTCAGGCTCCTGATAACATGTCTGCTGTGTGTCCCCGAGCATGTACTTAGCTTTGAACACACACACACTGACATAGAGAGAACAGCATTTTAATAACCACATTTCTAAAGATCTTAAAGCAAATTTAAGAGAAATAAAAATTATGTAGCTGATTCTCAAAATCTCAGAGGAAGGTAACTTTAAAGTTGTTCAAGTTACTACTTCCAGATTTTAAGGAAAACCAAATCACTTACCTTTTCAGAGTTCTCTCTAAATCCTAAGGCAGAGAGAAAATGCTGAACTGCACTGGTAAAAGGAGTTTCCTTACTCTATACTAATGAAATCACAGGTCTATTACAGTTGTCTAATTTTGCTCCTCATGCACAAATATGGACTGCATGGTCCATGAGGGCATTTCTAAATTTTGTTTCTCTCTGAGGGGCTAATTTTATTTTTTGCACACATTTATTCATTCATTCGTTTGTTTGTTTATTATTTGTTTGCTCGGTTAGTTATTAATTTTGTGCTTCAGATTTCCTTTATTTCTCACAGAACATTACCAACATGAGAGGTCTGAATTTTTTCCAAACAAGATTAGCTTTTTCAGAGACCAAGCTTGAGGCAACTGATTTATTATCAAATATACACAAGTAATCATTTAAAATATATCAGATAAATGAATTACCATATTTATAGAATTTAATTTTGGAAAGAGCCTTAGACATTAACTAATCCTGTCTCTTTGATGCTGATCATGTTAATAGAATTTAGAGTTAGTTAGACATTAAGTAATACAGTCTCTTTGATGATGAAGTTGAGGAACTTAGTCACAGCATTGGTAACATTAATAACAAATATTTATTAAACCCCTTCTCTTCACTATGCATTTTATAAATATAATCTTACTTGATTCTTTTTGTTTATTTTTGTGAGGTAATGGGGTTAAGTGACTTGCTTAAGGTCACACAGTTAGTAAGCATCAAGTGTCTGAGGTCAAATTTGAACTCAGGTCTGATTGACTCCTGGGCTGGTGCTTTATCCACTGTGCCACCTAGCTGTCCCTTACTCTTATTTGATTCTTACAATAGCTCTGGTACATGGATGCTGTAAAAATCCCCATTTTACAATTGAGGAAACTGAGGCAAATACAAGTTGCCTAATAGAAGACTTGCCTAGGATCATATCTAATAAATGTCTCTGGTTGGATTTGAACTCATCTCTTTCTGACTATGTCAAGAACCCTATTCACTTTGAAACAAGGATTTCTGATTTTAAATTTGATGATATTTCCACAGTTTATGGCTGCCATCCCAAACTAGAAGGATTCAAGTAAAGGCCAGTCCCAATGGTTCACATTTCCAGAGTTATTTACCCTGCTTTGCAGAAAATGTTATGTTTCCACATTGAAATGAAAGTAACAATCCTAGGTTCTTAAATTGTGCCTTTTATTTCAAAGCATCCTTGATGAGGCTGGCTCAGCAACAAGTTGGGTAAGGTGGCCCCACCTGTGGGATTCTGGAGAGAATTTGGCTGCCTCTCAAAAACCCAAGAAGTAAATGTGGTTAGGGTGGGGTTTATGAACACAGGGCAGAGCTTGACCAGAGAAGGGAAACAGAGTGGGAAGCAGCTGTCTGCTGTGCTGAAAACCTCCAAAATTGTTTAAGGAGCCCTGGTGAGAATGGGCTGCTTTTCTCAGACCCTGTTTGTCTTCAGATTCCACCTGGGGAAATAACCCATCTGTAAAGGAGAGTGCAAGAGGAACAACAGGTTCCTCTTAGAGCAACTGGTCACTTTTTTTCTCTTTTAAGAAAAACTGTCATCTGCCATTTGCTTCTTGTGCCTGAATTTATTCCTTCTAACCTGTGTGACTTTTTTTTTCCTGTTGCTTTCACTATTAGAAAGGTAGTTTGGAGGAGAAGGACTGGCTTATTTTCTGTTCCTGTGTCTTCTTTTGCCAGATTATTTACATATAGGGATTCTTGATCTGATTTTCACTTTCTCTCCTGTTGTTTTTACTATGTCTTGGGTGAGACAGTGCTTTTAAATGCTACTTAGCTTTCAGTAGCAAATTATCACTGTGGTTCACATGGGCAATTCCATGTGAATTGTTATATACCTGCTAAGTTGTATTTCCTGTGCATGTATCTTATTTTCCTAGATTGTAAACTCCTCAAGAACACGGACAGTAGGGGCAGCTAGGTGATAGAGCACCAGCCCTGGAGTCAGGAGGACCTGAGTTCAAATCGGACCTCAGATACTTAATAATTGCCTAGCTGTGTGACCTTGGGCAAGTCACTTAATCCCATTGCCTTAAATTAAAAAAAGTAAAAACAAAAAAAAAAAGAACAGGGGCAGTATCTTACCAGTTGAAAAAGAAGGAAATATACAATTACCAAGCCAAGAATGTATTTCAAATATTCCTTCCTAATGACCTAATTTTATATTTACCCAGGCATAAATATTACTGCAGATTAAGAAGGACAAGCTAAGAAGTTTCTAGAATTAATGGAAACAAAATATTTGGTGATATCTTTTAAACCTTAAACTTGGCATCTTTCCCTGTTTCTCCTTTCTACCCCAATCCCAAAGATATGATATATTATCTTTTGCCCACAATAGGCATTTAATAAATTTTAGCTGAGTTGAATTTGCTGAACTGAATAGAACTAAAACAATTGTTGAAGAGTTAAACAAATTCTTGAAATATATAAAATCAACTGATCTTAGATCAGTTTACAAGAATTTCACCTTAATAAATGGCATACTACGCACAAAAAAATTATATAGTCAAATCAGATAGCATGGTCTGGAGGTTAGGCCAATACTGAGAGTTTAGAGAACTTGAGTTCTAGATCTTTCTCTGTTTCAAATTAGCTGTCTTTTTTTTTAAGGTTTTTGCAAGGTAAATGGGATTAAGTGGCTTGCCCAAGACTACACAGCTAGGTAATTATTAAGTGTCTGAGACCGGATTTGAACCCAAGTACTCCTGACTCCAGGGCCTGTGCTTTATCCACTATGCCACCTAGCTGCCCCACTATGCCACCTAGCCAACCCTCAAATTAGCTGTCTTAATTTGATTTTTTTATCTGAATATGGAATCTCTTCCATTTCTTGAATTCTTTGATTGTAAGGCCACAATACACATGAATTATAAAACAGTGATTATTTCACATCCCAAGTCAAAATTAAATATTTGGAATAATCAAGACAATTATCCCTTTCTAGTGACCAAGATACAAGAGGTTTGACTATTTCTCCTGGCTGTATAATTTCTTAGGCTTCCTGCAGTTAATCAGTAATCATTTATTGATGTTTGTTCATCTTTCTACATGAAGATCATGACATCAGGAGATGATGTCATGATAAGCACAATGAATTGGATTTGAGTGAGGGGATACTGTGCTGTCACTCCAGAGCCACCTGGATACAGTGACCAGATATGAATCAGGATGACTTATTTCAATGCCAATCATTGTGTTCAGTACAAATTATATTAAAAAAAACCTCACAAAAGTAATCCCTGCCCTCAAGAAGCTTACATTTTAATGGGGAGGGGGGGAAATAACATATATAAATCAGAACAAACAAATAAATTCATAGTAGATGGAAGATAAACATTAGCATAAATTTCATTAGCAACTGGTAGGATCTAAAAGGATCTCCATTAGGAGGTGGCACTTGAGGTGGGACTTAAAGAAAGCAAAGGCATCTCAGAGTTGAAGTTGGCACTGAGTATACAGTCAAGGCAAAGATATGGAGATGGTAGATTGGAAATGAGAGTATTATGTGCAAGAAACAATGAGTAAGTCAATATGGCTAACAGTAAAGTTATGGAGAGGGGAGCAGTATGTAAGAAAATTGGAAAGGTAGAAAAGAGCCAGGTTGTAAATGTCAAGCAGAGGATTTTGTGTTTGATCTTAAAAGTAAAAGGGAGCCATTGGAGTTTTTTTTAAATTCTAATGAGATATGAATTCTTAACTTTATGAACAGCTCATAAAGTTAAATGTATCATCTTAGATGGCTGTTGTGATTTTATTTTTCAAAAGAAATTTATTCTCTGGGCTCTCATTGCTTTGCTGCATTTTAAAGACTTTGAATACAACACCCTTTTCATAAAGCCACATTTATAAAGACTTATATTCCCTCCTTTCTCTTTCTAAAAAAGGAAACTGAGCCCAGGATTGGTTGTACAATCAAAGTCTATGAACTCTTAATTGTTTTCTTTTTTGGTGATTTGGTGACTTTTTTTGACAGTTTATAATACACTTGGTAGTCTGAGGTCAGGGGGACAGATGGAGATTCAGGAAATGTTGCCAACCCCATGGTATTTCTGAGGAAGAACCTTAACTCATGTTTCTGCATTCTGGGACTGGGAATCTGACAGTTGAGTTGAGTAAGTGCTTGGCAGATGTCTCCACAAAACAGAGATATACACCGGGAACCTAAATCTCTGCCCACCCTTCCCTCAAGGTAGGGAAGTAGATCTGCAAAGGGGAATGATTTACATTGCACACCTACACTTGACTACTTCACTTAGGGTGAATGAAGTCAGTCAATAAGCATTTAGGTAAGGGCAGCTAGGTGGTGTAGTGAATAGAGCCCTGGCCCTGGAGTCAGGAGGACCTGAGTGCAAATTCAGACTCAGACACTTAATAATTACCTAGTTGTGTGATCTGGCAAGTCACTTAACCCCATTGCCTTGCACAAACAAACAAATAAACAAAAACAAAAAACACAAAAAATAAAAGGGTCACTATTCTCAAGGAACTCACTTTCTAATGAAGGAGTTAACTTAAAAAAACAGCTAAGTACAAATAAGATTATATAGATAAATTAAAACTGATCAACAGAGAGGTAAGGTTCTGTCACCCAGTTTAATGCCTTAATTGGATTATCTTGGAGACTTGGAGGATGACAGAAAGAAGACTTTCTGAAAGGCAGAGAATTAATAACCTAGTAGCAGGGAAGATTAACTTTGGGCAAAACTGTGAAATTGGCAAAGAGCGTACGACCAATGAATTGCTCAGTTGGGTTGTGGGCAAATCTAGCTTAATTACTTACCAATAGCATAACATCAGCACCCAGTTAACTTTTCTGTGCTTTAGTTTCCCCTGAAATAAAGACTTGGGTTCAAATTCCACCACTGACACTGACAAGCATAGTCACTATACTTTATTTCACTTGAGTTTCCTTTTCTACAAAATGAGGATAAAATAACAATAGTTCTTTAACTCATAGGATTATTATGAGGCAAAAGGGAACTAATGTAAGGTAAAGTTTTTTGAAAACAAAGCATTATATAAATGTCAGTTGTCATTAACATCTATAAAATGGATTGAACAAGGGCTCTAAAAATGTGCAGTTATATGAATATGAGCTATTATTTTAACTTTATATTTCAGAGTTGTGGGGAAGAAATATTTTTATTTTTCAATCTTGCTTCTATTCTGTTTCCCTCCCTATGGACCAGCTAGATGGCTTATTGAGTAGAGCTCTAGCCCTAAAGTTAAAGGACTTGTTAGAGGATAATGTTCTGGCCTAGGAGTGAAGAACCTGTATTTGAATCTTCATTCAGTTGCATACTAGGTTTCTTGACTTTGTCACAATTTTCTCTTTGGTCTTTGTTGCCTTATCTGTAAAAGAAACCAAATCAACAACAAAAAAAGTGAGAGGTAGGGACATATTAGGGAGCTCTAAAGTGTCTTCTAACTCAAATATTATCTTTTCCCTCCCTCCCTTCCTTCCTTCCTTCCTTCCTTCCTTCCTTCCTTCCTTCCTTCTTTATGTTCTTTTCTACCTTCCTTTTTATATCTAGAAGAAAATTTAAAATCATCTTAAATAGCTTCTTTGTTTTATAGATCAGAAAACTGAAGTGCAGTGAGGTTATGATTTGCCCAAGGTCACAGATTTACCAAGTAGAGGTTCATATGGTTGGCTGAACTGAGTCCTCATATTGGTCAAATAATTTTGCTTCATTTCCATGGATTGTATTCTTTATTCCAACTCTCAGTATTACAAGGGAGTGGAGATGACTAAGTGGAAGCCTAACCCAACCAATGAAAAAAGATCTAAATGTATAGCTTATTATTGGTAGGCTATTGGCAGTGTTATTTGTATTGGCAGCAGAGCATCATTATTTATCAAACTTATAAAGCTACAGAACACAGAAAAAAACATTGTCTAAATTCACCATCTTCACAGTAGCAACACATGGGCAGCAGTGGCCCCAGCAACAACCTAACTTCTCAGAGACTCAGCATAACTTTTACCTTTCATGTCTAACTATTGGTGACCTCAATAGCATTACATCATATCATCCTCACTGATTGTTAGACCATCTTTGAAAAGACAAAGGGGCAGCCAAGTTTGAACCCTGTGTTTTTAGGTATAGACATTGTAATCAACTGTCATTATAGCTATAATCAATTAGTCAGCTTCCAGGCTGTTTTCCTTCATCTGAACTAATTTCACAGTTGTTTCTCTGCTTATTCTCCATGTGTTATTAGCTAACCACATCAAGAAACTTCCAGACAACCTTCATAGAACCATAGAATATTAGTCTAGAAAGGATCTGAAAATAATGAATGTTCAGGAAAACATTAAATATTCACCCTGAAAGATTTTTAGAACAAAGAATGTAAGAATTGGAAGGGACCTTAGATAACAGAATGTTAGAGTTAGAAGATATGTTAGATCATGGATGCTCAGACTAGAAATGACCTTAGGACATTGACTGTCAGGTAGAATCTTAGAACATAAAATGTATTGGTTAGAAAGGAACCTTCCATCAAAATGTTAAGAGTTGAAAAGGCCTTAAGATGTAGAATGTTATAGCATAGAATATTATAGCTGAAAGAAGCTTTGGAGTTCATTTAGTCTAACCCCATCATTTAAAAGGTAAAGAAAACAGGGGCAGCTAGGTGGCGCAGTGGATAGCGCACTGGCCCTGGAGTCAGGAGTACCTGAGTTCAAATCCAGTCCCATCCTCAGACACTTAATAATTACTTAGCTGTGTGGCCTTGGGCAAGCCACTTAACCCCATTGCCTAGCAAAAACTAAAAACAAACAAACAAAAAAAAGTAAGGAAAAGGAGTCCCTGAAGTGGGAAGTGACTGGTCCTAGGTAATACTAACTGTAAGAAATAGAATTAAAGTTCAGTTCCAGTGTCCAAATCCAACTTGCTTTCAACTACACCACAGCCCTCTCTCTTGCCAACCTGGTCTCTCACCTCCAACGCACTAATCTCCTAGTTCCCTGTCAGGCAGGATTTGGCAGTTTCCATTCCCTCCCTACCACCCTTTCAAGTCTTTCCAATCATTGTCAAAGCAGTAACCTTTGCCAGAGTTAACCTGTGCAGGTAATTGCCATCAGTTTTCCTATATTAAATTAGTGCATCTCCAAAACCAGAGATGCAAAGAATACTTGAAGAGCTTGCAATACAATATTTACCAAGTCAGAGATTCTTGGAAATTCCATTTTTTTCTACTTTTCAGATCAAGTGAGGTCAAATGCACTAATCAGACAGAGATAAAAGTTAAGAAAAATAAGATGTGGGATTGAAATAATGGATAGAAAGGAAGCCTTACAACCCGGAAGGTCTTAGTCCAAGTTGTACCTGAGATACACACCCTCTGGTGGCCCTGAACAAGTGGTCATTTAACCTCTCACTTGTTCAGTCAGACTCCTCATGACCCCTTTTGGGGTTTTCTTGGCAAAGATACTGGAGTGTTTTGACATTTCCTTCTCCAACTCACTTTATGGATGAGGAAACTGAGACAAACAGGGCAATTAAATGACTTCCTCAGAGACACAGTGTCTCGGGCTTGGATTTGAACTCAGGTCCTCTGAATTACAGAAACACTGTTCTATCCTTTGAGCCACCTTCCTTCTGGTGGTTTCAAGTTGGTTTCAAGTTCAAGTTTCTGAGTTGAATCAGCATTTATTAAACTTCTCTTGGATACCTAGCACTGTGCTAGATCCTGGGGGGGGGGGGGGAGGGGAAAAGGGAGGGGAATAAACGAGGAAAAAAGGTTTAGTACTAACAGACATGAATGTAGCATTTTAATGTTTGTTAAAAACTTTATAGCCTTTATTTCATTTAGTTGCTGCAACAACTTTTTGGAGGGAAGGGGGAGAAACTATAAGGGTTTATTATTGTTCTCATTTTATAAGTAAAGAAACTTTTGCTCAGGGAGTGAAATGATTTGCCCACAATTGCAATGGTGTCAGAGATAGCATTTGAACTCAGATCTCTCCTGGTAACCAGTCAATTGCTTTTTCCACTCTGATTCTAAATCCCCAGGCATAGCAACTCAGATTAAAAAGGGAATTTAAAGACTGGTTAATTGTACATTGATTTGCCAAGGTCCCTGCCCCTAAGGAGTTTGTAGCTAATTGGAGAGATGAGAGTGACAAGCATGGAAACATTGAAAAACAAGACAAGGAAGTACCTTGGTAAGTGGCAAATCATGTAATACAGGCTTTACGGGCTCTAGGGTTTGGGGAGAAGGGAAAGAGAGAAGGAAGGTGGAGAGTGTTGCAGAAAGAACCTTGGATATTGGGGTAAGCAGCCCCAGCTTTGAATCCTGTCTCAGATGATCCTTCTGTGACCATGGGTAAGCCCTATCTCTCTTTGGACCACAGTGTCCACATCCATGAAATAATGGCCTTGAACTACAAGACTTCTAAAGTCCCTTCTAGATATGAAATTCTATGAATCTATAATTTCTGTAAGGGGAAGTTTTAGAATATAAAAGCTTAATGGAGAAGCAGTGGTTTTAATTGCCCCTTGAAGGAAGTCTAATCAGGGAGGAGCCCATAAAGCATTCCTAAGTGGAGAAATATTCTGAACAAAGATGGGCAAGTTGATTAAACTAAAACTTGGACATAGCTTATGTTTGGAAAAGACTCCACAGTTCACAGAATCCTCTGATCAGAGGTCCAGAGGGGAAGGAACCTTAGAAGTTTTTATTTGATTTGTGTTTTCTTGCAACTTTTAAAAAATTGTCAGCTTAATCACTGTAAACACAGACATTTCAAGTAACAAAGAATAATAGAGAAAAGGATTGTAAAAGAAATTGTGAACTACTGTTATATGATATTTAAAAGGACATTTATCTGTGTGTGTGTGTGTGTGTGTGTGTGTGTGTGTACCCAATGTAATAACAAGTTTTGTCTCTAGTTTTGTCCTGTGAATTAAAAAAAAATGCACATACCTGCAGGTTTATGCAAGTTCAAAACAGGGAAGCCTTCCTTAGCTGAATAATTGTTTGTGTGTGTGTGTGTGTGTGTGTGTGTGTGTGTGTGTGTTTGGGATGGGGAACAGAAAGAAAAGTGGGTGTTTTAGCAGTACATAATTTCCATAAGAGCAAGTACACATTGGAGCCAGCTTGGACCATCCAATTGCTAAATTTGATTTCTTGCTTTGTTGATCATCTTGAGAAGTGATTAAATTTTAAAATATGTCAATACTTTTTGGGGGGGAGATCCTTTAGTTATATTATTAAAACATTTACCATTTACTAATCTGTCTCCTCTTTCCATTCCTAGTAGAAGTCTTCCCTTATAATAAAGAAATATAGTCAAACAGAAAAAATGAACACAATTGGTCACATCAGGAAGCAAATGTCTGCTTCTCCACCTAGTCTGGTCCATCACTTCTCAGTAAAGAGGTGGGAGATTTCTTCTATCCTCAGTCTTTTATAGTCATTTTTGATCTGCTTAGAGTTTCTGAGGTCTTTTAAAGTTGTTTTCCCTCAAATTATTATGATCATCGCAGAAATGGTTCCCCTCATTTCACTCTATCACCAGTTCATGCTTATTTGTTTTGTTTTGTTTTCCCCATATCCTTTGACTTTCAGAATGTTGTTTTTTTCTTACAATGCTATAAAATTCCATTACATTCATATATCATGATTTGTTTGACCAATTATATTGAGGGCACTTATTTGTTTCTAGTTCTTTGCTACAATAAAAATGTGCAACTATAAATATTCCTGTACATATAGGTCCTTGTTGGCTGTCTTTGACCTCTTTAAGGTCATAGTGATAGTCAAAAGCTATATATTCTTTGGTGACTTTCTGCAACCCTTTATCTTAGAGATAAGGAAAACTGGACCTTAGGAAGGCTCAGTAACTTGGGCAAAATCACACAGGTAAGCATCAAAGTTGTTGCTAGGTTTTTTTCGTTCATATCTGGCTCTCTGTGACCTCATTTGGGGTTTTCTTGGCAGAGATCCTAGAGTGGTTTGTCATTTATTTCTCTGGCTCATTTTGCAAAATGAGAAATTGAAGTAAGCAGCATTAAGTGACTTTTCTAGGGTCACACAGCTAGAAAGTGTCTGAGACTGAATGTGAACTTACAGATGATCAATAAAAAGTCATCACTGAACCCAAGTCTTCTTAGATTCCAGGACCAATCTGTACCCCCCTGATTTAGTAAGGGAAGCATTGAAAGGATAATTTGGAGCAACAGATATTTTCTCTAAAGTGAAGGGATGAAATTTGCGTGTGAATAATAATCACAATGTAGGAATTTCAAAAGATCATCAATTTAGAACTGATAGGGACTTCAGAGAGTATCTACTCCAAATCTCACTTTTCAAAGATGAGGAAACTAAGTCTAGAAGTCATTTTACAGAGAGAAAAATGAGGCCCAGAAAGGACAGGTACTTATTCAGTCTCATACAGTAAGTGCTAGGATTCCAACAGGATTCTTAATTCTAATTCTTAAGCTGAGTGCTTTGAAACCACTCAAACATTTATTTCGTGTCTCTAATGTACAAATCATTATCATAATTTCTGGGGGGCTGCAGGGATGAGTTTAACATTGAGACCTGATTTCAGAAGTTAAAATCTAGTTGACTGAGCTTATGTGACAGTTAGATTGGCAAGTTGAGTAGAACATGGTTGGACATTTTAGACATGTACTGATAAATGTTTAACAACCAATTCTTTGGGAGTGGGGGTGGTGGTGGAAGATATACACATTAAATTTTTTTCCATCACTTTCTTAAGTCTAAGTAATTAATCAAACAAAGAAATCAGTCAACCCCTGGTTTGTCAAATTTACTGATTTTGGAGAGATAAATGCTCACAGAAAAATGTAACAATTGACTAGCCCAATTATACCCCTAGTTGTATCTAAATTAAAATTCCTATTCCATAGGATCTAAAGTGAGTCATCTGACTTCCCTATTTTTGTTCTACCTTCCAAAAAATGCAAATAATTCTAGCTAGTAATCTGTCTCACTAAAAGAATTAAATTGTACTTAGTCTTGCCTTCCATTTAAAACCTACCTCAAAATACTTCTATATGTATTCTTAGTTTTATTTCATTATACAATTTTTCATCAGTTTTCTATTGTAATCAAATTGGCCTTTTAAGCTGTTGCTCATAGATGACACCATAACCCACACTCATGGATTTGCACAGGCTGCCCCCCTTGTCTTTAACACACTAAATGGACTCACCTCCACCTCTTAAAACCACTAGGTTCTCTGGAAGCACAGTTCAGGTACCACCTTGTACAAGAGTCCTTTCTTGATCCTTCCTATTATCAACTCCTCTTATGTTTGCATTTATTTTGTATGTGCTTTTAATTTACTTCCCATCCAATCTGATCCAATCCAATGAACATTTTTAAGCAACTACTACATATCAGTCACTGTACTAAGTAATAGGGATACAATAAATAAAAAGAAAGAAAACTCCTGTCTGCAGGGAGCTTACAATCAAATGGTACGGGAGGAGAGACTACACACAAAATAAGGGAGGAAAAGGGGGATTTTGGGGGAATATCCAGTAAAGGGTATCTTTTCCCCTGGAGTTGTACCTAGGCAGAGAAACCAATGCAGAGTTGAGTGAGACAAAGTCCAGTTTCTGCCCTTGATAAAGGAAGGTATTGGGAGGAGTTTGGTACTCCACTTATCTAATTACATATTGTTACTTTCCCCACCCCACCCCTGAACCAAATAAAATGTATAATAGGAATTTGAGAACTTATTGATATTCTTAGACTTGTGATTCAGAAGGCAAAAGATTAGACTATCATAGTCTTTGCTGAGCTCAGTCTGGGAGTTTTGAAAAGACATTCTATCTTGGCATATGTCACCTTTTTGAAATCTATGCAGCTTGGAACAAGAACACAAAGCCACCAAGAGTCCATTGCATTGGGAAGACTCATCCCTCTCTAGCCCTATAGCCTCTCTAATGTGTGAAATATAGATACTCCATAGGAAGATCAAGTTTGAAGCCTCTAGACAATCTTAGAAAGACAATCTAGGACCAAGGATAAAACCATTTTACTTGAATAATCAACTGGACCAGGGAACAGAGGTCAAGCTAACCACTACTCAAGAAGACCTCAAAGAGAAACCAAAGAGGCAAAACTTTATTCTATTACAATTCAATTGAGGAACATTAGGGCTCTTACAGAATTAGTTCAGAAGAAACTAAGGGCTGCAGCTGTCATTTTTTCCTCACTTTTTCCCCAAAGAAGACTTCATACTCCTCTTTCAAAATGCTCAACTCAAGTCTTCATTTTGGTTCCAAGCACATGATAGTTCAGATCTCTCTCAGAGGTGGGAGAAAATGCTTGGCTCTATGAACTATGAATCCTAGATGGGCAGTCAGTTCTCAAAACTTTGTGACAAATATAAGTTCTTTGAGGTCCCCAGGGCTTTGTGCCTTTGAATTCTCAGGAATACAGGACCTTGCAATATGGTATATTCTTTGAACTGGGTTTAATTGTGTCAATTAAGCATTTTATACTCCCCATAAAGTACACAGATATATTGGCTACAGATTGAAAATGCACACCAGCATGTACTTAAGCAACAATTTATTTTTAATCCCTTGCTTATTGTAAAATTTCCATGAGGGGCACTGGAGGTCTTACTGTAGAAATTTGAAATTCAACAGTCAGCATTCTCCCTCCCCCACACTATACAGCTAGGAACACTAGGATGGAGAAGGTTAAGTGATTTGGCCCAGGGCTCTGGGTGACTTACTGTGCAGAATTACAGGCCTCCTCTTAGGCATCAGTTTTAATGACTCCTCTCTCTTCCTGTCATTTTGTGCTGTTCTCCCTTAGGACTGAGCTATAGATTTATTGATTATGTGGCATTCTAGGGGGTAGGAACGTGTGTGAAAATGAGTAATTATCACCCAACTTCCATGAAGTTTTGGCCGAAAGTTAATTCTGCTAGAAAACTCACATTTTTTAATGCTTTTGAATTTTATAAAGTCTTTTCTCTCACAGTAATCCTGCAAGGGTGGGAATAGGTTCTTAGGGTAGTTGATTAAAGAAGCATTTATTCAATATCTACTGTGTATCAAGGCACAGTTCTAGGCAGTGGGGAATGCAAATAGAAGAATGAAGTGCATATTAATGGGGGATCCTTTGGGTAGTGATTTCCAGGAATGTCATTATTTATTGACACTTTGTGACACTTTGGGATTTTCTTGCAAAGATACCAGGACAGTTTGCCATTTCCTTTGCCAGCTCATTTTATGAATGAGGAAACTGAGACAAACAGGGTTTACAGACTTGCCCAAGTTCACACAGCTGGCATCCAAGGCCAGATTTGAACTAGGTCTTCCTGACTTCAGGCCCAGCCTTCTATTCAGTACACCATCACCAGTCTCCAGGAAAGGAAGTTTTAGAATTACAAAGATTATCCATGAAGCATTAGAGTAGTTGATTATCATCCACTTTCCAGATATAGTGGTAATGTTGATTTGATCACTGTAACAACAACATAGCAAGGTATTCAGTATGAATACCATGAAAGAGCACAGCTGGATGTAGTAGTTAAATAAATTTGTATTCATTCATTAATTGTGGCAACTCAGTCCTAGACTGGGGTTCCAAAACTAAGTGAATTAATTTGGAGAAAAAAGGAGGAATCTTTTCTGTTGGTCTTGTCAAAAGAATAGGAATATTCTAGGCTAGAAAGGTACTATAGAGGCCAAGTATAAGACATAAAGTCATGATTTAAAGTTTGAAGGGGTCTCAAAGACCATCTAGACCCCAAATTTTACCTCTTAAGGCACTTGAGACACAGTGAAGTTAAGTGACTTGCCCCAATATGCATTTATAAGACTCAGAAGCTAGACTCTTATAGTTCTGAATTATACCCACTGATTGTGCCTACTTTCCAGATGAGGAAACTGAAGTTTAGAGGTGTTGTGGTTTACCCAAAGCCCTATAGGAACAGAGATATGAACCCCAGCTCTCCTGATTATAAGCTCAGGGCTCTTTCTTCTCTACCATATTGCCTGTGAGTATAATAGGGGTAGGAAATAATGATCCAGGAAGCACATAGAATTTGGAATTGATTTTATTGCGTCCCTCAGGATGATTTTGTGTTTTTTGCATGTTATTATCCCCTTCCTTCCAAGTCTGGTCCAGTCTTAATGTCCCTGAGATTTAATGGAGAGCACTAAATTTGAAATCAGGAGACTTCTGTTTTTATTCTGACTTTGAAACCTCCATCACTATACCCTCCGAGAACCAACTGAAAGAACCAAAGCCAAAGATATGCCCTCTAGGCAAGAAAAGGCTTTTAGAAGAACAGGATACCTATCTTTAAATGTTTGATGAGTTACTACCTGGAAGATGGATTTCATTTGTTCTCCTTAGATAGAAGCAATAAAAAGAAGTTGCAAACTAATTTAGGCTTGACATAGAAAAACTTTCTATGGACCAGACAGCTGGCTAAAATGACATGAATACAGGCTCCCCTTCCCTGGTGGTCCCTTCCACCTATGACTGCTTGTCTTTCCACTTTCATTGACTAGGAAGATTTAGAGATTCTAAAACTATCCTTTCCTTTTTCTGGCAAAAGGTAAGGATCATCTTTCAATTCCTATGTAAGTGCAAGTTGTTTTTATTGTTATTACTCCCTTCTCTTTCCCCACACACCCAGAATCCTCTTCTGGACAAGATTTTTCACTCCCTTAGTCACTAAACCTTTGAACACCTCTTAATTTGTTTGAATTCCTATTTGTTCTATGTCTGTCTGGCCTGACAATTTGCTGAACTTTACCTTCCTCCTGTTTCCCACTAGATAGTAAATTCCTTGAAATTAGGAACCGGTTTTCTTTTTTTAATTGTAACCATTGAGGCAGCTAGGTGGTGCAGTGGATAGAGTACTGACCCTGGAGTCGGAAGTACCTGAGTTCAGATCCTACCTCAGACACTTAATAATTACTGTGTGGCCTTGGGCAAGCCACTTAACCCCATTGCCTTGCAAAAAAAAAAATCTAAATAAAATTGTAACCATCAAAGTACCTATCACTGGGTATGTGTACATATCTGATAAATGCTTGCTAGATTAAAATGAAAGTATGAATGAATGACCAAAGTTATGACATGAAATGGAATGCAAACTTGAGTTGGTGTGAGGAAGGACTACATTCTCTTCTAATTCAGTAAACTCCATTGACTACCTGTTATCTCCAAAATCAAATATAAAATCCTCTGACTTTTAAAACCTTTTACAGCTTGGCCTCCCCCTTACATTCCAGTCTTCTTACAATTTACTCCTCTCCACATTATCTAAAATCCAGCAATAGTTCCTCAAACAGGACTGGCTATTCCCCATAACTGGATCTGATTAATGTCTTCTCTGCCTTTGTTGCCTAGTCTTCCTTGAAATGTCAATGAAAACATTATCTTATAAAAGAATCATTTCCTATCCCTTTTAATACTCCTGCACCCTCTGTGATGATCTCCAATTCATCATATATATAAATTATATATATATTATATATAGTATATATATATATATAAATATACATACATACATACACACATACATACACATACATATACATGTCCTGGTATATAGTAGGCACTTAATAAATGTTTGTTGACTTGCCTTGACTGGTAGTTAATTCTTGGGTCTTTACCGCACTGGTCATTATTTTTGTCATATTGATGAGAGGTTTAGATTTGAGTACTTTTAAAGTCCCTTCCAACTGTAGAAATAAAAACCCTTTAGCCCCCCAAATAAGTTATAAAGCAGCCTGCCAAGCTATATATTGTTGGAGCCTTACAAGCTTTAGGCATTGGAACAATTAATTGTTGTTTACTTGTTCCTATCATGTCCTATTCTTTTTCATCCCATTTGGGTTTGGGGGGAGGGATGTTTTTTGGCAAAGATACTGGAGTGGTTTATCATTTCCTTCTCCTGCTCATTTTATAAATGGGGAAACTGAAACAAACAGGGTTATGTGACTTGCCTAAGGTCATACAACTAGTAAGTATCTGAGACCAAATTTGTACTCTAGAAATGAGTCTTCCTGATTCCTAATCCCATGCTCTATTTAACCATCTAGTTGCCATGGTATTCCAGAATACCCACTGTATACCAGGAACTATGGTAAAATAAGAGAAAATAGACTTGTGCCTTATCAAGCGATGGTGAGTGACACCTTGCGGTGTCATTAAAAACACAAGGAAGGCCCTAAAGAATAGTTGGGTGGACCTCTGGAGATGAGCTAATGGGAGGCTTTGAATTTAAGTTAACCAAAGTGGGCAGCCATGGATCGTCTGTAATCTATATCATTGGAGGGACAGTCATGGTAGTATTGAGAAAATTACATTTTCACGTCCCCTGTTTTCATTTTAAAGGACAGGTATTGTTGAAATTGTCTTTGGAGTATGGGCCCTGAGGCACTTTCTATGAATTGGACATTTCATGTTCCTTCAAAAAGAGAATACTGGAATAATCTGCTTTTTTATATGACCTTTAATTGATTTCTATTTTGTTTTGTTTTCTGTATGTCAGTACTTCCCAGGTTGAAAATATTCCCCTCCTTTCTGGGACACAAACAGTGACCATCATTTTATCATTTTGTAGTACAACGTGTATCTATTTTGTACACCGTTAAGCAACTTTATTTCCCCCATATTTATTTTGGTACCTTATAAAGATGAAAGGTCTATCAGGATGTCCTTTAAACAAAACATCCGTATTTCTGGATAACTCTTTTCAGCTAGCTCATTGTCAGTTACCTTGAAAAATACCATATGTCTTGGTCAAAAGATGATGAAGTCAGATTCTGGGGCATAAAGCCAGCAATCAAGTCGATTAAGCTAGTACAGAATTATAGGCAAGGATATTTACCACAGTAGCTGAAGGTGTACTGAGAAA
Source organism: Macrotis lagotis (assembly GCF_037893015.1). Lineage (NCBI taxonomy): Eukaryota > Metazoa > Chordata > Mammalia > Peramelemorphia > Peramelidae > Macrotis > Macrotis lagotis. The sequence continues at coordinate 812,681,353 of NC_133658.1, read as the reverse complement.
TACTTTTCTAGAGCTCAGTCTGTAGACCTGTTGTATTTATGGACTAGTTCAGAACATAAATTGTTCCTAAAACATAAACAAATAAATATCTGTGTGTATGTACATGAAATCTTTTTGCCACTTCAGATTTAAATCTCTGATAAAACCTTGTCTAGCTAAATTGGACAGGAAATGATCAATCTTCCTAAAGCACAGCTCTGATCTTGGTGATTTTTAGAGTTCTAAAATCTCCAATGGCTTCTCATTACTTGGTAAGTTAAAGGCCAAACTTCATAGCTTGAAATCCTTTATAAATTAGATCTAACCTTCCATAATTTACTAGCTTTATGAATTTTCTTTGTGTGTTTTTTTTTGACTGATTAGTTTGACTGTTTGTGGCCCCAGTTGGGGTTTTCTTAGAAAAAATACTTGTATGGTTTTCCATTTCTTTTTCAAGTTCATTTTACAGATGAGGAAACAGAGGCAAAGTGAATTAAATGACTTCCCCAGGGTCACATAGCTAGTGACAAGATCTAATTCTATGTCTGGCGCTCTCTCTGCTATACCAGTTAGTTGCCCCATCTGCTTTCTTAGTACTCTCTTAGAATCTTCCATTCAGCCCAATCTGGTCTTTAGTTTTTGTTGTTTAGTCGTTGTTTCAGTCATGTCTGACTCTTCATGACCCCATTTAGGGGTTTCTTGGCAAAGATACTGGAGTGACTTGCCAATTTTTTCTCTAGTTCATTTTGCAGATGAAGTACTAAGGCAAACAGGAAAGTGACTTGCCTGGGGTCATGCAGCTAGTAAATGTCTAAGATTGTATTTGAACTTAGATATTCTTCATTTTAGACCCAGTGCTCTATACACTTAACCACCTAGCTGGTCTTACTATGTCTCACACATGAGCTGGATTTTCTATTTCTGCAGTTTTATCATTTTTTAGCAAAAAAATGAAATCTAAAAATATTTAATAAGGGTTTTATGATATGCAGAGATCTATGCTAAGTAAATTATATATGTATATATATATATATACACATACATATATGTATATATCTTATAAGAAATGGTCTTTCCCCCTAGAAGTTTTCAGTCTGATAGGAGGGATTCAAGGAGGTAAAAGGCTATAATCTCATTGATGTAAGGAACTCCTAGTGTAGAAACTTACTCCATTGATGCAGATCAAAAACTCCATTATAATGTACAGTTTTAGTTCCCTTGAACAGACCAGACCAGAAACTTTGTTAAGTAATTGCCTGTGGTCTCTTACCTATATAGTTTCAACAAGTCTGAAACCAGAATAACCCTGACTCCAAAGCTGGCCCTTATGAGATGGAATGTTATATAATCATAGAGAAATGAAAAACAAAGTACTTAGAAAGATCTGGAGGAAAAAAATAGTTAACAACTAAAGGAATCAACGAAGGCTTTCTGACTGGAGTAGAAGGAAGGAGGCACAAAAATTTATAAATCATGGGGTTGGAAGGAACTTGTGAACAAAATAGAAAGGGGCCTACACTTGGATGGTGCTTAGTTTCAGGTCATAAAATTTCAACACCCTCATATACATTGGACCATACTCATTTCTGAACCTATAGATTTCGCTACAGTCCCTGATATCACCTATGCTTTTCCCACAAGGGTAGGAGCTAGAACCCTGGGTTCTCATTTCCATGGGTTACCTCTATTTTTCACTCAGCAGTGTCAAGTGGAATTGTTTTAGGTGCCTTTGGAAGGAAGTGAGGAACATGCAGGGTGCCCTGGCAGCTTGAAAAAAATACCTGTGGGTGGTACCTGCAATTGGAGGACAACTAATGACTCATTTGACGTCAAACCCAAGACAGACGTCATTCAGTGGGCCAGGAAAGGTCTCATTTTGTAGTTGATAATGTGGAAAAGGACAAATGAGGGAGAAAATATGAGACTCAAAGATTATTATTATAAGTATTCATTCAACAATGCAGAGCCCTAATTACCATGCTCCCCCCTCCCTAGTCTGCAATGCCTGGCTATTGTCATTTCTCTTTAGTGTCATTTTTTATTTGGTGAATTGTCTATGTTCTCCCTCTGGGGAGTCTATATTTTAATTCCTTATCTGTGGCATAGCAGTAGCAGCTGTTTAGTGCAGAGAGCAGTGGGAGGTGTAGACAAATGCTCCTTCACTTGACTTGATTTGTTTCTATCCCAAGGGGCCAGAAGTTGCTGACCTGGGAAAGCTATACCAACAAGGCCCAGTGAGGCCCTCTGCCAGTGTAGCAGGGTTAAAAGCCAAAGGAGTTTTCTTATCTCATTTAAACTAGAAGAGCTACGACAAACCCAGGTGCCTCAGAAGGGCAAGAATTGTCTGATAGCAGTGAAGAATGAGGGGGGACCATCACCCTGGGTGGTGGTGGTAGAGGTTAATCCTTATTTGAAAATAATGCTAATAATAATAGTTTATATTTATATTGTGCTTGAAAATTTACATATCAACAACTTGTGAGGTAAGTCTATTGTTATCCTCATTTTACAGATAAGGAAACAGAGGCTTAATGAGGTCAGGTAATTTACCCCTTGTCACACAGTTTGTAAGTGTCTATGGCAGGACTTGAATTCAGACCTTCCTAATTCTAGTTCTAATACTGTATTGTAGCCACTCCAGGGTGAGGTGTCTAGGGTTAACTTCTTATAGTAGGAAGAATGCTCTATTTAGAGTGAACAATAGGGTATTAACTTTATTGATGATTAACTTTGTGACCTTAGAAAAGTAAATTTTTATTCCTCTCTGGGCCTCAGTTTTTACTTCTATAAAATGTAGGGGAATGAATGAAATAATTTCTAATAGCCCTACTAACTCTTAATTTGTAACTTTATGAGTTTTGCTGCAGTCCTTCCCACTTTTCTTTATAAAACCTTTTCATCTCAGGGAAGAAAAGAAATAATTACAGGGTACTCTAAGAGAGAAGATTTTTAAGAAGGGCAAATGAGACAAACCATTCCTTAAAGTTGGGAATTTAAGCCAATAATATGTGTGTGAAGATAAACAATGCAAAATAAGATGGGAAAGGTTAGATTGGAGAATCATTTTGGAAGTCCTCAAATGCAAGGCAAAGGAGTTCATATTTTCTATAGAAGGAAAAGGGGTGTCACTAAAGGCTTTTGAGCAAGGGAGTAGCATTCTAGCACCTCTGTATTAAGAATATTATTTTGAAGGTCATGTGTTGGTTAGGTTGGAAAGGGAAAAGACTGAAGGTAAGGAGAATCAGTTAAGAAAACCAGTATTCACCAATCTAAGATGCCCACCCCCTAACTAGATGGTACAGTGGATAGAGCTCTGGGGCTAGAGTCAAGAAGACCCAAGTCAGGCCTCAGATACTTACTAGCTTTCTGACTCTTGGCAAGTTATTTAACTTCTGTCTGCCTTAGATTCTTTTTACTGAAAAATTGAGTTAATGAGAGTACCTATCTCTCCAGCTGTTATGAGGATTTAATGAAATAATATATTTGTGAAAAGCACTTAGCACAGAGAATGGCACATGATAGGGACTTAATACATTTTTCTTTTTTCCTTTCCTCCCTATTTCTCTCACTTCCTTTCTTTCTTTTCTTCTTTCCCTCCTTCTCTATTCATAATTTCTTCTTTCCCTCCCTCCCTCCCTCCCTCCCTCCCTCCCTCCCTCCCTTCCTTCCTTCCTTCCTTCCTTCCTTCCTTCCTTCCTTCCTTCCTTCCTTCCTTCCTTTCTTCCTTTTCCCTCCTTTGTAGGTAAGGACTGAACATAGAATGAGCTGAGTCTAAAGGTCTGAGATGGACGTGGATATAGCTTGCTTTTAACTCTTGTATAGAAAAAAATGTGATTTTGAATTATTCTCTGAATTCTCTTTTTAACCACAGCCCTAGGATGTTGTGATTTAGAATTGGCTCCTTCCTTTTCTTGCCCTTCCCCAAAGCTAAAATGGTACAGTCAGAGGTTTAGAGGTGGAAGGGAAGACTACCTAGTCTGCCTTCTCTTTCTATAGACAAGAAATTGATGCTCAAGGATACTTGTTCAAGGTCCATAGGTAGAAAGACCATTCAGAAGCTCTTTCTATTACCCATACTGCTTGTCAGTTAGTCTGAAAGTCTCCTCTCCTCCTTACTTCATGTCTTTTCTCTCTTTCTGGTACTATCCTTGCCTATTGTCGTTGTCAAAGTGCTGGCTTAGAATAGTTGTACTGAAAAATAAGACATTGATGGATTACGAAGTGTGTAACATTCAGAGATAAGATTTGAGGGTAAAGCAAGTTTGACTTTGAGACACTGAATTGTAGAATTGTAGGAATCCCAGAAGTCACAAAGTCACTCTCGATTTAGATAAAGAAACAGATAATTAGATGCTGAACAAAGCTCAGTCAACAAGCACTAATAAGAATTTATTATGTATCAGTTGTTGTTGTTCAGTCATTTTTCAGGTGTGTCCAATTCTTCATGACCCCCATTTGAGGTTTTCTTGGCAAAAATACTGAATGATTGGCCATTTCCTTCTCCAGATTATGTGTCATGTGAAGAAGACCATGACATTAGAGAAGTGATGCGAGTGAATTGAATGCAAGTTTAATTGAATTTGAGTGAAGAGATGCCAGAACCAAGTCACCAGCCTCCTTACAATCCAGAGCACTCTCTACTCTTAAGTAATTTATATTTTAATAATCTAATATTAATATAATTTTAATAATCTAACATAAAATGAAGCCAAAGAGAAAGAAATAGGAGAAGGGAAGGTACCTGACCTTGACGTGGGAAGTATGATAGAGGAGTCTGAAATGCAGTCTGTTGACAAAAGAAGAGATGCCTACTTAAATGGGTATTCTGAAAGGGCTTTCCAATCAAAAAGAAGAGCCATTAGATCTAAGAGTCAGGTTACCTGATTAGAAGAACCTCATGGGGTTTAAAGTGTGCAAACCCTCTATGACATCCTAGACTAGTGATTATCTCACCTTAGTTTGCACATGTCTAGTAAAGGAGAATATTCCATCATTTGGATAGTTCTGATGGCTTTTTTTATACTTTTTTCCTATTATGGAACTGCAATTTGCCTCTGCAACTTCTTTTTTTTTCAGATTTGTTAATGTGCTTCTTAAAATATGATACCTAGAACTGAATTCTCTAGGTATGGTTTGACCACAGTATACCATCATGCCTTTCCTGCTAATAACATATTATACCCCTAATATAGAGAACTTCAACATTTGTTTTGGATGTCAAGTCTTATTGACTCATATCCTGGTAAATGTTTAACAAGCAGCTCTCCAACAAACAAATATATGCAGGACACTCTTTTATGTTTAATCAACATTATTAACATTTTCTTCATTACTTTCTTAAGTCTAGACAATCAATAAAAAAATAAATCCAGCAGGTTTATTTAAATAAATATTTGAAAATTTCAGATGTGAATTTTCACACTGAAAATTTAAATTTAACAATTGACTCTCACAAATCTGTACTCATATAGAAATTACATACCATTGAAAGACTGTTTTCTTTCTCTTTTATCTGTATAATTATCTGTATTATCTGTAGAGACTATTATTTGTATAGATAATTTGTATAGCTGTAACTCACCTATATTGCAATGAAATAGATGAGCCCAAGGATAGAATTTGAATTTTGTCCCTATTCAGTTATGTTTTTAAATTATATTTCAAACATAATTCTATTGATTAACATATTAGATATATGCTATACCAATTAGACCTTCATCCAACACATTGATAAAAAGATTGATTGAAGTAGACTGTGACAAAAGACCATGACATTCCACTAAAGACAGTATTACCATAATCAATTATTCTCCACAATTTGGACTTGCTTCTTTATTCTTTTCAAGATGTCGAATCTTATTTTCATCCAGCCTGTGTCTTTCCATCTTATCCACAGGGATATCATGAAAGCCTTTGACAAATCCTTTGCTGAATATCAGTTATATTGTCATCTCTTCCCTTATTGCTTTTGAGACATGAGATCATAGATTTAGAGTTTGAGGTCAACAAGTCCTACCCACTCATTTTACAAATGAGAAAACTGAGTTGCAGAGAATTTCAATGAGTTACCAAGAATCACAAAGGTAGTAGTTTTTGAGCTAGAATCTGAGAGCCCAGGTCTTTCCTAGGCCAAGGCCAGTATTCTATCTCCTAAACCATTTTGCCCATCATCCTTTGATTTAGTGGTTTGAAAATCCAATTTATGAAGATTTGCAGAATTTGTTGTCCTGTTGTCATTTTTCGATTGTGTCTACCTTCATGACCTCATATTAGGGTTTTCTTGACATAGATAGTGGTTTGTCATTTTCTTTTCCAGGTCATTTTACAGATAAGGAAACCAAGGCAAACAGGGTTAAATGATTTGCTCAGGGTCACACTTTACTTTTTATCTGAAACCAGATTTGAATTCAGGTCTTTCTGACTCCAGGAAGGTGCCATACAGGTACCCCTCTGAAGTTGGCAGCAAGGATCCCCAAACAGTTGAGCTTCCAGATCCATTAGCCAGTCTTTATGATTCTTTACCCTTGGACTCTCCTTTCCCATAAACACCCATCCTCTCTTCTTTCCTTACTTCCCCAGACAGACCCACCCTTATATCCTTTATGATGTTGAGCAGGCAACAAACTGCAGCTAGGGGGGACTGGGGAAGTATCAAGGGCTTAAGAGGAATTGGGTGGTGTATCCTTTGAGAACACTGCTCTAGTTATGCTTCTAGCCCTCAGTCAGAATTCTGACACTTACTAGCTGGGTGACCTTGAGTAAGCCTGCAAGGCTAAACTCCTTGGTAAGACTGAATGAGAGGGGAACTGTTCAAATCTTGGTATTTCCACTCAGTTTCTGGGTGAACTTTAACATTCTTAGTTTCTCTACTTAAATATGAAGGAGCTGTTTTTAATGATCTCTAAAATTCCTTCCTTCATTGCATCTTTAATTTTAAATTCTAATCCTATAATCAGATGAGAGAATATTTGCCAATACTACTTAGGGCACTATCCAATAAAGGTACTTCATAAATGATTATTCCCTTTCTCTTGTTCCCCTTTCTTAAAATCTTAATTAATTTTCTCCCATCTGTAACATAGAGCTTATACCTGCACTATCTCACATGCAGTAGAAAGAATATTGACTTTTCTGTCAGACAGCCTGGATCCCAAATCTCTGCTCTATTATTTACAACCCATGTGATTGATATTGGACATGACATCAATCCCCTCTGGACCTCAATTTGCTTTTTTCTTAAATGAAGTTTAACTCGATCATTTCTAAGGTCCCTGCTGGTTCTGAATCCTAGAACCCTTATAGTATTGATTTATTGTGAGAAAAGGGTTTTATGTTAAAATACCATAGAAATGTGAATTATTCCTATTTATCCCATTTCTTTCTGTAAAGCAGAAAGAAGATGGAGAGCTGGCCTTGGAGCCAAGATGGTATGTGCTCAAATCCTGTCTTTGACACCTATTGGCTGTGTGACTGGACAAATCTCCTTACTTTTCAGTTCTCTAAGCAGCCCTGTAAGATTGCAGTTTCCAAGGATAGGACTGATTTGTATTCATTCTCTGTACCAATGAGATCAGAGATCTCAGTCCTATCCATGTCTTCCCTGAAGGAATTTAAGTGCAGAAATAGACTTAGTAGTTCTGAGATTTAAAATTATTCCCTTGTATCCCAGGATTCCACAATCTCTTCCCATTGACACATCATGGGGGTGGGGTGGAGGTGGAAGGATGCTGGGAAGAGGGATTCTCAAGAATTCGATTCAGAGAGACTGGTTTACCTACTAGGGCTGAAGTTGTCCCAGAAACTTAAGGCAGTTATGTAAATGTCAGTTTCTTTGTCAAAGACAAAACCTGCAGCTGCTCAAAAACTAAATTAAAACCACTATTTGCAGCTTAGTCACAGAACATCTTCAGCATTGTAATGAATCTTAGCAACACTAGAATGGTTGGTGGGGGTAGCGAGGGGAGAGAGACAACATGCCCCTCTTCCACCCCAAATGATTCCAGAGTCTTCCCATTCAACAGGACAGCCAGAGTATATAATCAGATTGTACCTAACTTTACTTTACTGTTGGCCATTTGACTGGCATTTATTTATTCATTTATTTGCAGCCTTAGGGCACTGTCTTCTTTTGTTGTTCCCAGGACAATTTTAAAAGTTTGTCTCTCTCAGAGTCAAGTCAGTTCATGAAGGAAGACACGATCAAGGAAATATTTTCCAAGGACAGAGCTAGAGGCAAACAGTAGAAATAATAGAAGGGAAGATTTTGGCTCCATATGGGGTTTTGTTTTTCGTTGTTTTCAGTTGTATACAAATTTTCACCATCCCATTTGGGATTTTCTTGGCAAAGGTATGTGAGTGGTTTGTTATGGTTCTTCAGCTCATTTTACAGATGAGGAAATTGAGGCAAACAGTGCCAAGTGACTTCCCAGAGTCATAGAATTAGTAAGTGTCTGGAGCCAGATTTAAATTCGCAAAGATGAGTCTTCCTGATTCTAGGCCTGCCACTATTCATTGCACCACCTAGCTGCCCTCCATATGAATTAGAGATAATAAAAAGTTAGAGATAACAAGAAAATCAAGCCAACTGCTTTCTTGGGTAGTGAATTCTATATCACTGGAGATAACTATATTTGTGGCATAGATGCTTTTGCAATAGGTAAAGGGTTGGAAAAGATGACTTGGCATCAAAGCAGTTCAGAATATAGAGTTAGAGGAGATTGATATAATCTCTTTAATGAAATTATCAATTGTTTCCATGATTTATTTTTTGACCCACTTATTTTTATAGAATTAAATTATTTAGTTTCTAATTAATGTTTAATCTCTTCCCACTATCCACTATTGAATATAATTGTAATTGTATTATGATCTGAAAAGGGTGCATTTACTATTTCTGCTTTTCTGTATTTGTTTGTGAGGGTTTTATGTCCTAATACATGGTCAATTTTTGTGTAGGTGCCATGTGCTATAGAAAAAAGATATATTTCTTTCTATTCCCATTCAATTTTCTCTAGAGAACTATCATCTAACTCTTCCAGACTTTTATTCACCATCTTATCTTCTTTCTTTTTTATCTTTTATTTATATTTATCTAGTTCTGAGAAGGAAAAGTTGAGGTTCCCTCCCTAGTAAATTTTCTCCCATAACTCATTCAACTTCTTCAAAAATGTAAATATTATACTGTTTATTACATATGTGTTTAGTATTGATATGACTTCATTGTATATGATAGCTTTCAACAAGATATAATTTTCTTCCTTGTCTCTTTTAATTAGATCTATTTTTGCATTTGTTTTCAGCTGAAGTATAACAGATTCTGCTCCAGCCCCTTACCTTTACCCTGTATGAATTTCTCTGCTTCAAATGTGTTTCTTCTAAACAACATATTATAGGATTCTGGTTTTTAATCCATTCTGTTTTGCATTTCTATTTTATGGGTGAGTTCATCCCATTCACATTCATAGTTATGATAACTGTATATTTCCCTCCATGCTATTTTTCACTTACTTATCCCTTTCTCTCTTACCCCATCCACTCTTTGATCACTACCTTCCCTAATCTACCCTCCTTTTTATCAGTTCTCTTGCACCCCTTGTATTATCCCCATTCCTCTTTATTTTTTTTGTAAGGTAAGATAGATTTACATATCCAACTGAGTATGTTTGTTATTCCCTCCTTGCTTCAGTTTGCTGAGAATAAAGTTTAAGCTTTGCCTGCCACCCCCATCTTCCCTTCCATTATAAAAGCTTTTTCATGGCTCTTTTATGTGGGATAATTTACCCTATTCAATCTTCCCCTCCTTATTCTTTGAGTACAATTTTCTCATCCCTTAATTTATTTTTTTTTGGAATCATCCCATCAAAGTCATTTTATAATCTCATCTTTTGCCTACATGTACTCCTAATTGCTCTTATAGTAATAAAGTTCTTGAGGGTTACAAATATCTTGCCATATAGAAATATGAATAGTTTAATGTTCTTAAATTTCTCATATTTTCCCTTTATTCTTTTTCTTTTTAATCTTTTTATGTTTATTCTATTTTAATTATCCTTTTTATTTTTTCTTGAAAGATTATATTCAGTTTTGCTAGGTGGTTATTCTTGGTTGTAATCCAAACTCCTTTGTCTTTATATTCCAAGCTTTCCTTTTCTTTAATGTAGAAGCTGCCATATCCTTTGTAATTCTGATGGTAGCATTATGATATTTGTTTTGTTTCTTTTTGGGTGCTCGAAATACTTTCTCCTTGATCTGTGAGCTCTGGAATTTGACTATTATGTTCCTAGGACTTTTCATTTTTGGATATCTTTCAGGAAATAATTGGAACATTCTTTCAATTTATCTTTTCTCTTTTAGTTTTAATATATCAGAGCACCTTTCTTTGATAATTTTTTGGAAGATACTATCTAGGGTTGCTTTATTTTTAAATCAAGACTTTCAGGTAGTGCACTAATTCTTATATTATCTCTCCTGGATCTATTTTTCTAGGTCAGTTATTTATCCAGTGAGAAATTCCACATTATCTTGTTTATTTTTACTTTTTTGGTTTTGTTTTATTGTACCATGGTGTCCCATAGAGTCATTAGTTTCTACCTGTTTAATTCTAATTTTTATAGAATTATTTTCTTCAGTGAGTTTTTGTACTTCCTTTTCTATTTAGCTATTCCTATTTTTTAGGAAATTATTTTTGTCAATAAAATTTTGCATATCTTTTCCCATGTTTTTGACTCTTTTTTCATGATTCTCTTGCATTCCTCTCAATTCCCCAATTTTTATTCTCCTCCAATTTGCACTTTAAAATTCTTCATCAACTCTTCCAGGAAATCATTTTGAGCCTGAGATCAAATTACATATTTTTCTTTGAGGCTTCACATATAACCATTTTGATGCTATTGTTCTCTTTTAAGTTTATGTCTTGAGCTTTCCTATCACTATTGTAACTTTCTATAATCAAGCCCTTTTTGTCTCTTGCTCATTTTTTCTGCCTTTTCTGCGACTTGGTGTTTTTATATGAGAGTTGGACTCTGGTCCTGTTTTGTATTAGATCTCTGGGCCTTACTTTTGATTTTTACTGGTCTTTAGAGCTTAGGTACTTGCTTTTTTTTTGGAGGGTAGACTTCTTTTTCTGGATTATACTGGGATGTGGGATCTCTCTATTGCCCTTTCCTGGGTGTGGGGGTTAGCTGCTGACCTGTTCCAGAGGTGGAGTCTTGCTGGTAGACTGTTCTGATAAGAGTCTTTCTGATAACTGGCCCTGGATATAGGATATGGTTGCTCTTCTGCCTGGGGGTAGGGACATGATGCTGGGTTGCTATGGAAACAAGATTTCTCTGCTGGTAAGTCACAGGGGCAGGGCCTCAATGTTGATCAAAACTGGGACAAGGCTTCACTACTGGTCAGCAATGGGGCCTCATTGTGTTTTGTGCTGGGGTTAGGGTCACTTGGTTAGGGTCTTGCCACACTGCACAGACTATTCATTTGCTTAGGGGGCTGCTGGTTTACAGGAGAGTGGGGCTTCCTTGGGTGATTCCCACAGTCTTGGAGCCTCTTCAGGCCACGTGCTGTGAGACAGGCTCTGACAGTTGCAACAACTGGGGTTGCCCCTGTTGCTGCTCTTGGACTTTGCTTCCCTGCAATCCCACTGAGAGAGAGAGAGAGAGAGAGAGAGAGACCTTGCTGGCAAGGTCTGACATGCTGGCAAGCTAATTCCCTGC